>NC_059119.1:5969000-6306000 GCF_020740685.1 Jaculus jaculus | reverse complement strand
AGACAGATATGCTCATATGTAACGAAGCAACAAAACATAGTCCTACTGTGTGTCGGGCAGAACAGGAATATTGGGGCAGCAGCACTCATCCTGTTTCCATGGATGCTTTGAGCTGCAAACTCCAGGTAAGTTAAGCCTGGTACGTGTTTGCTGTTCTCTCAGCCCCAGGAGGAACAAGATCAGTGGTAAGCGACTGGCTGGGTAGAGAGCTGAACATGCAACTAGAACCAAATGCAAAGCAGGGTGAGCAACTTTGATCATTTTTTCCATCTCCCCTTTTGGTACCTTTCCTTCTCTGACTGGAATGGATGATTTATGTGATCCTTTAGCCAAGGTAATCTCCATCCTACAGCTGGCAAATGGGGGCATCATGAGTCCTTTGTGTGGATTAAGATGCATGTGTGACAGTGAGTTGTTAGTCAGGGAGACCCAAGAGGTCCCCCCAACAATGCAGGCTGTTGCCAAGACACTTGACTACCTGCCGGAGCTGAAAGGTAAGACTTTATTGCCGAAGACTCTTCAGCCTGCAGTCACAGGGCATCAGAACCCGTGCTGGGACTGGAAGGGGAACTAGCTCCCTCCAGGTGAGCCTCGTAGTGCTGACGTGCCCTAGTGGGGCTGCTGAAGACGGGGCAGCAAGCAAGAAACAGGGGACCCCGCAGACTGTGAAACAGCCGGCCTGATAGGAAGGACACACTTGAGCGATAGTGGCCTATGGCCTTACAGGTAACAGCTGTACTCGGACTGGGCACAAGTCAGAGTTCCACAGTCGAGAAAGAGTGGGATGGCACATCGCAAATCTCCTAAACAACTTTACAAACCCACTTTGACCCAAACTGCTCTCCTGCTTGGTTGGAGAATCTGTTTTATTTTACAGATGGCAGAGAAAACAGAGGAGAGCCTAGATCCATCGATAAGAAAAAGATAACTCATTGCCCACCGTGAGACTTTCCACCTCTACCATGTCTGCCAGGGCCCAGGAGGAAATGCAGAGGCAGTGACTTCATGAATACTGCCCTTACTGCTGGCCTGACAACCAGCCCTAGGTTGACGGTGACAGACACTTAGAATAATCAAAACCTATGAAAGCAGAACTCCAGGGACTACAAATAACTCAACACTAAATCAGACTGCTAACAGGCCTGCCATGGCTCAGGGAATATTGTGGAAGGGGGGGTGGAAAGATTGTAAAAGCCACAGAGTGGGTAGGAATACCCTGAGGCAGGGTCCCCTGCTAACTACACAGGGGCTGAGTGAGGCCTTCATGACCCCACGGTGAACACCATAACCCCACTGAGGAGGGCCCCCAGGGTAACCGGAGTTGGGGCAAGAGGATAATACCCCATAACCTGTTACAATATATGAATATAATAAAAATTTTTTAAAGGCGCATGTGTGAAAGCCTGTGGCCAGTTGCAGGCATGTCTGATCAGCAGCCCGTGAACCACATGTAGCGGAGAACAGCTATGACTACGGCCCAATGTAAAATCTTAAACTTACTTAAAACATGAGATTTTTTTCTTTTTTGCATTTTTGTGACTCAATTGTGCAATTCTCGAGCATGAACTTTGTAGATAACAATGTGCCAAGATGTCAAAAGGCTGGATACACTTGATAGGGCTTGTGGCTGTGGTTCTGGTTGGCGCCCTGGCTGGGGTGGGGTAGGTCCTGGGTGCCCACCGTGATTAAGCTGCCGACCAAGTCCGCTGTCCCAGACTCCCCAGATCTTTTTCCTGCTACTCCCCTCATTTTCTGTGTCAAGCTTTATCTGCCCCACACCTGGCTGGTGTGTTCTTCTCACTTCAATAGGATGAGATAATCCCGATTAACTCATGAATGCATACAGTTTAGGAAAAATCTCCAAGTCCCCAGAAACTCGCCAAGGCTAAGGGCAGCCAGAGAGCCACAGTATGTCCCAGGTGAGGGGCGCCCTCGAGGTCATTTCATCCGATAACTTTCACATTTATTTTCTTGCAACTTTGAAAGATAAGGAGGACCCTTGCCTTTGGAAGGCGAATGGGTCTCTTCTGCTGAGGGCGGGGCGGGGGGGAGGGCCCACCCCTGGTTTGGCATCCTCAAGAGGCTCTTGGACACGTGTTGGTCAGAGGCCAGCTTCACGATTCTGCAGGAAGGGACATAGGAGGCCACAGGCAGAGCAGACAGGGCAGGAGCCCATCTCCTCACGCTTCCTCGTCTGAGCTGCCGTCTGGGAGAAGAAAGTCCTTCCTGATGACGGAGGCTCGGCTCATCTAAAGGAAAAGCAAATTTCTTCTTTTCTGCTCAGGCCCTGGGTGACTAGACAGAGATAATAAGATTAAAAAAAAACCACACACACACAAAAAAACCAGACTTTTTCCTCTGGCTACTGATTTGGAGGTAGTACAGGCTGTTAGTTATTCAAGGTCATTAGTGGGGTGGATTATCAAAGGCCCTTGTGAAGTGTGTGGGACTTTTATGAGCTCCTTCTTATTACTCTAGGATGTCGAAAGGCCCCTGTTGTACAAAGTGTTTTGGAAGTTCTAATGGGACCCATGTCATTATGAAGGTCAAATTGTGCCAAGCAAACCTGAGAGCTGTTTTTGAACAAACAGTGGATGAATGGAAGGGAATGCTCGTCTTTTGTTGGTGGTGCCATTTCAGCCTTGGCCTCGATGGCAGGACAGTTGCCATTTGACCCCAGCGGGGCCCAGGACTCACTAAGCCTTGTGCACTTGGATTTGTGTGCTATTTGAACCGTAACGACCTGAGTCCCCGAGTCCAGCCTGCCGGTGGGGAACACGAACCCTCCTTTCAGCTGCTCGATTTACAGAAAGGGAAAGGAAACGGCCGCTGTTGTTGTGACCCTGCCATTTCCCAGTGCGAGAACGACAGTGGACAGCGGTGAGCGCAGCCCCGCCGAGGAGGGACGTCCGGGGGGACCCGAGTGCTGGCCGGCGAGTGTCCCCGCACGCCGAGGTGGCCGCGCCGCAGCCAGCCCTGCCGGCCTGAGAGCCGGTGTACACCCGTCCGCCCTTCGCCTTGAACCCCGAGCAGAGAAAACCTCCTGTGGTTAACACAAAGCAAGAAAGGCTTTCCCGGCTTCGAGAGAGGCTTGCTCTGTCTTTCTAGTATTTCACACTGACGGTTGGGACCTGGGCTTGCTTTAAAACAAAAACAAACAAACCAACAAAAGCAACCAGCAACATCAAAAACCTCCCTGTCGGGACCGTGGACCGTGGACGGCTCAGCTTGGAGCCGCTCTTCCCTGTAACCTGGACCCCGTGCCACCCAGAGCTGTCATCGCCCTGCTTAGGACAGGTGCATGTTTTAAAAGAACTTCAAATTTAAGAGCACTTCCTGTTAAGCAATGAAGACAGGGTTGGTTGCCAGTTTGAAGTTTCCTCTCTGTAAGATCCTTTTGCTGGGGACTGTGACCTTGTGGCTAAACAGTTTGTCGCCCCTCCTCTAATGTGTGATGTAGGTGCCACCGGACAGCCACGCAGCCTGCGCCCCCTGGAAAGACGGTACTGGCCCCTTGAGCATGCATCAGGGCCTCCGTCAGTGTCACCTGGACTTGGTGTTGCACTTGGAGTTAGGGGACAGCCAGAAGTCAGAAAGCCACAGCCGTGTTGCCCAAGGACAGCTAGGGAGGGTGCAGGGAGAAATTCTGTCAGGAGCAGAGAGATCTGCTAAACCCTGCGTCACCCACAGGTGGGGCACACTGGGACTTTCAGGGCATCAGGTTGTTTTGTCATTAGGGCCTTGTCCCCACTAAAAGTAAACATGTAAATGTATTCTATGGGTCATAAGACTAAATAGTCATATATATATATGTATATATATATCATATGCATATCACACATATGTTATATGTCACATTATTTTCTTTAATTTCTTTGACCTGAATGTTCATATTTTCTTTTTATTCAAAAAGTAAACCATTTTCATCGCTGCCCCTGGTGTGGATAAGCCAGTCATGCTAGCAGAAAGCAAGATCTATTTGGGGAAGCTGAATGTTCTTTATGAATAAGGGCATTTTTAATTTGGTTCATAAAATGAGCTTACTTAAATTTGCATACGAATGCACAAATCAATGTGTCATAATTAGAGATAGATTTGTATACAATGAGTCTGCCATTCTAAAGTGATGTTTAAGACACTTGTTTGGAGGGGCAAAAGCCAGAGGTGTCCGACATGTTGAAGTCCTCTGGCCTTTGCTCAGGGTAGTACTTCGATTAACTAGAGACTCGTGTGACGTGTTTCTTAGGCAAGCTCCTCACTCTCTACACCGACTTCCTTCTCTCTGAATGACATCCTGTGATGGATACCTTGTTGGGCTGCCAGGAGGAAGAAATGAATTCATATAATAAAGTAGATGTAAATTATAAATTTTCAGTGAGTTAATATTACTGACACAATCATCATTATGGGGTTGTTACCTTACATAATACGTGGAAAGAAACTCAGATTTCCCATTATTATTATTTTTAAAATATTGAGTTTGATAGCTTTCTTTTTAAATTTTTATTTATTTATTATTTGATGGAGAAAGAGGGATGGAGAGAGAGAGAGAGAAAATAGACATGCTAGGGCCTCCAGCCACTGCAAATGAACTCTAGATGCGTGTGCCTCCTTGTGTATCTGGCTAACATGGGTCCTGGGGAATTGAACCAGGGTCCTTTGACTTTGCAGGCAAATGCCTTAACTGCTAAGCCATCCCTCCAGCCCTCCCATTATTTTTCTAGACAATCATTTTTGCTAAGTTCAGCAAGGCAGTTTAATAGAATGATATGCAGAGGTCAGAGTCATGAGAAGGATGTGAAGGGACATGGAAGGTTCACAGATAATTAATATCACAGATTCTAGCTTCAGAGTTTTAGATTTTTAAATTATTTTCTACCATGTTTTCAAGGTAGGGTTTCACTCTAGCCCAGGCTGACTTAGAATTCACTCAGTAGTGTCAGGGTAGCCTTGAACTTATGGCAATCCTCTTACCTCTGCCTCCCAAGTGCTGGGATTAAAGGTGTGTGAAACCACACCCAGCTTAGAGTTTTAGATTTTTTAAAAAGTACTTAAAAATTTATTTTGAGAGAGAGAGAGAGAATTGGCATGCCAGAGCCTTCAGTCACTGTGAACAAACTCCAGACGTGTATGCCCCCTTGTGCACATGTGTGACATTGTGTGTTTACATCACTGCATCTGGCTTATGTGGGTCCTGGAGATTTAAACATGAATTCTTAGGTTTCACTGGCAAGTGCCTTAACTGCTAAGCTACCTCTCCAGCCCTAGCATTTTAGATTTGTATGTGAGTTGGAATAAGAGTCATTAATAGAGGCTAGAAAGCTAGAGGGGACTATGAGGTGGGGGAGAAAAGGAAGGGAAGGACTTAAGGCTCAAGGGGAAGGAATAGTGGATCTATAAGGAGAGGGGCAGAATACAGGGGGTGAAACAGTCTAAATGGGGTCAGAAAAGGGGACGGAGGAGAGGAGGGGTAGAAGAAGGGTTAATCAGTATTAAAGATCTTATGACAGACCATATAGGCGCCTACTTCTTTGTTAGTTAATTAAAGAATATGTAATTATTTTATTTTATTTATTAATTTGAGAAAGAGATACACAGAAATAGGTAGATAGATAGATAGATAGATAGAGAGAGAGAGTAAGAGAGAGAGAATGGGCATGTCAGGACCTCCAGCCACTGCAAACAAACTCCAGATGCATGTGCCACCTTGTGTATCTGGCTTACATGGGTCCTGGGGAGTCGAACCTGGGTCCTTTGGCTTTGCAGGCCAGTGCCTTAACCACTAAGCAATCCTTCCATCCCAGTGAAAATCTAACTTAAAGGAAGAGAGTTTGGGTGGAAGTGTCCTGTGGAGGTGGATAATGCTGCACAACAAAAGCCATAGGCGGTTGCAGAATGACTCCAGGGCCAGGGGTGGGGTTCCTCCCAGGGAGTTGTTCAAGGAGGCACCCCAAACAGAATAGGACATTACCAAGGCTTTGGCTGCCCACCAGAAATAGATGGTAAGACCCTATTGCTGACGGTATCCCAGCACCCACAATCATAATGATACCAATATTACCATAGTGGCGTTATAGTTGTAAAAATGCCTTACATTTTTATATTTTGTGATTGAAAGTGCATGCTGTACAATAGTCACATCTGTTGTTTGCATTTAATGATGGAAGAACTGTGCTGGGCTGGTTAGTCTGAGGCATACAGCTGAGCTCTGGACCTTCTGGAAGGGAACTTAGATCTAGTAATGGCTTTTGTTGAATTCTCACACAGTCTTCATGTGGTTTCCAATGACAATACCAATATTTATTGAGCCCCTTCCATTTCTTTGATAATGACACTGTGCTGGTCACTTGACCTGCGTTGTTTCCGTAGTCACAAGGGAGGTTTCTTAGCACCATTTCCACTTCAAGAAACCAGACCCACAGTGATCAAGCGATCTACTCCTGGCCCCAAGTCTAGTAAGTTGAATTTTTATCTGAGGTCTATCTGATTTTATGGGCCATGACTTTCTCTATGCCTTACCTTCATTAATTATTGGAATTTGAGTGGAAATGAGTTTATAATCTTTAACGAATATTGGCCCATGTGATAAGTAAGTAAAGACTGTTCTAAAATAGAATCCATCCAGATAGAAAGACGGCTTTATAAACTGGGGAGATGGCTCAGTTAATAACATTTGCCACACAAGCAGGACCACCTGAATTCGCATCCCCAGAACCCACGTAAGTGCCAGTCATGGTGGCGTGCGCGCCGGGAATCGCATTGCTGGGGGAAGTGGCAATAGGCAGGCCTCAAGGGCCAGTTGGCCGGTTAGACTAGCTAAGTCAGCGATGGCTGGGGTTGCTGAGAGACCTTGTCCAAATAAAAAAGGCGGAGAGACATTGCAGGAGACATTCAACATCAGCCTCTGACCTGCACTCACTGCTACATACATATATACACACACCCCATATATACATGCAAAACAAACAGCTCCATGAATCACTTACACAGTAACTTAAGGTGTAGATGGTTTAGTAATGAAGCGGAGCCCTAGGAGAAAGAAAGTCCACCCTCGATGATCACAGTGCAATTACATGTGTGCTGGAGGCCTGAAGCCTTGAAGGCCCAGGCTAGACTTTGTCAACACTGGCTTTCACCTCGAGAGAGGTCAGAGGAGCCTTCAGGCTGAGCCTAAGGGTGCCATTGCTGCTCACAGACTACCCAAGCCTTCACTGCGCCGTGGCGTGGGGAGGAACTTCCACTCCCTTCAGGACAAGATCACCCTGCCAGGGGAGCAGCTGTGAATTGGTCTTTCATGCGAAGCTGGGTTCACAAGGCCGGACCTCCCCCTTAGCCCCATTTTTAATGACTTGCCCATTTACAATGACTTGCCTATGTGTTAAAACAGTCCTCACTTCTTGCCTCTGGGATTTTTTTCTTCACATTGTCTTTGTGAGCCCAAATGTCTGTGAAGATTATGGGTGCGATAAGTAAACAACAAACAATAATGTCAAGAAATGAAAGTTTCTATGAACCTCCTAAGTCAAGTTCAAGGTTTTAAAGGACCCTACATTGACTCTTGCTAAGTATTTGGGAGTATTGTGTCCACTGAGTACTGTCTTGTGCTAGTTAGCTGGAAAACACCTAGTTATAAACTCATCACCCCCACACTTCAGGGTTGATTAAACAGCCCATGACACTGTTTCCCTTATAGGCTGTCTATTTATAGTTATAGAGTAACTATGGTGACTTGCTCCTTTTGAATTAATCACTCCCCATTCTCTGTAGCATTCCTCTCTTTGAAGGTCCTAAAAATATCCTACTTCTTACACCATTCTCCTCGTGTGTTTCACGATGGACACACATACCCAGGAACACTTAAGCACTTGTTTTTGGTTTGATTCTTTCAAAGGAATAGATAAATCATCGTGCTACATGACGAGAGAGGAAATGACAGTTTTTATCTTTTATTCAGGTAGCCTAAATTTACACGAGACCACAAAAAGTTCCTGACAGGATGTTATTGATTGTGCCTACCCAGCTGGGTCTTCCTGTCACAAGAAAGGAACCCTCTTCTGCTCATTCCTCCCTGCAAACCAAATCCCTGATCTTATGATTCTCCCGTGAAAGTGGATTCTTAGGACGGATGTTCCAAGGCCTTGGGCAGAGTTCACTTGGATTATTCTCCCAATCCAGCTCGCTTCTCTCTGTGCAAATCAGTAATAGTCGCTTCTCTTGTTGGATGCCTTGAATGACAGTTCCCAAGAACTAAGTGATCATCACATAGTCATTGTAATAACCATGCGCTGAGTGCCAGGTTTCCTTATGAATGATTTATGTATATTGGTTCATATGATCTTCACAACACCTTGATGTGGGAAGCACTATTTTTAATCCTATTTTGTAGGTGAGGATATTTAAGCAAAGGCAAACCTATCTTTCCCTTCGTTTGTTTTTTCCTTCCTTCCTTCCTTCTTTCCTTCTTTCCTTCTTTCTTTCCTTCCTTCCTTCCTTCCTTCTTTTCTTCCTTCCTTCCTCCCTCCCTCCTTCCCTCCCTCCCTCCCTCCATCCCTCCCTTTTTTCCTTACCAAAATATTAATGAAGAATTTATTCTGTTCCAAGTAAGCCCAAAATGTAACTAGAGACGGCACTGGACAAACAGTACAGAGACTGTCTCTGCTGAGCTTAACCACTGTCCCGTACTGCTCCACAAAGGGCTTTCCAAGCCTGCTTTTTCCCAGTTTCTAACCTTTCTAAGCAATGACCTCAGCTCACTTTCCAGTTCAATACACCTAAGCCATTACAAAACTCAAAGTTTGCTATTTGATGCCTGTGTGTGTGAAGTAGCAATGGCCGTCTTCACTATGTTTCTTAAGTAAGGTGCTGCATGCTCTTGCCTCTAGTGGGTGGTCATGAAACTCAGTATAACTTTTATTACATAGACTATGTTACAAAGAGTGAGTGGGCTACTTAGAGACATAATTGAATTCAGTTTGGGAAGAAATTCCATTTTGCTTTTTCTTATTTTATTTTACTTGTTTGAGAGACAGACAGACAAACAGAGGGAGAGAATTAGTGTGCCAGGGCCTCAGCTGCTAAAATCGAACTTCAGACGCTTGCACCACCGAGTGAGCATGTGTGACATTGCACTTGCTCACTATCAGGAGCATGGCCATGAATCCAATTTAGGCTTTCCTGAATGAAGTTTGCTGTTTGATAGAGCATTTAATCCACAAAGTGAAGAGTCAGGCCATCTTTGGAAGTCTGCCTGAGCTGGATTAAAATATCTGTCTATGGAGAAAGCTTCTAGATGCTTTAGTTGCAAGTAATCTTTCTCATCTCCCCTCAGCTTTCCTACGGTTTACTTCTCAAGTCAGGGGGTACAGGCCCACAAATTGTTGGATACACTTACTACAGTACAGTCGTATCTTCCAGGAAATTGTCTTTAACTTCTGAGCCATCTTTCCAAACATTCCAGGAACTTTTCTGTTATCCACTGTGTTAACTGATCCAGAGTTTGTACCCAAAGATTTGGGGCAGAGATTCTGTCTTTGTTTGATGTTGACGGATGGTTTTCAACACTGGAAGGGGACTGAGACAAGAAGAAAATACCAAGTTGGGAGCTATTCTGTGCAAAATCTTCCAAATCCTATATCTCATACACGTAGAGACTGTAGAAAATCCCCCCAAAGTTTTCAGTCACCCTGAAAATGCAGATGATATGTCATTAATACAGACAGATTTTAGGCTTGGGATATAGTTCAGTTTATGTAGGGTGCTCATCTAACATCCATGAGGCCCTGCATTTGATCCCTTGTACCTGGTGGGCCAGCACATACCTGTGATACCAGCATTCAGGAGGTAGAGGCAGGTGGATAAGAAGCTCAAGGTCATCCTTGGCTATGCAGCAAGTTGGAGGGCAGTCTGGGCTATATGACACCCTGCCTCAAAACAATAGGAATACAAACCAAAAAACAACAACAACAACAAAAACCCACCAGATTTCAATCAACTGTTAGAAAGAAGACATTTATCTTTTTGTCTTCTCTTAAAAGTTATAAAATCAGCCGGGTGTGGTGGCGCATGCCTTTAATCCCAGCACTCGGGAGGCAGAGGTAGGAGGATTTCCATGAGTTCAAGGCCACCCTGAGATGACAGAGTTAATTCCAGGTCAGCCTGGACCAGAGTGAGACCCTACCTCAAAAAACAAAAAACAAAACAAAAAAAAAGTTATAAAATCATTGTCACCTGAAGAGCATGTAGACAAAAAGGAAGAAATATTGTGTAGGGCAGCAAGGCAATTAATAAAATGTTACGTTCTTTTTTGGGATTTTGTTTTATTTGTCATCTTTTAAAGTCTGCAGTTCGTTTATGATTGATTTTTGAATGTTCAATAAATATTTACTTTTGTACCTGACTTTCTTTTCAGTTTTGTGTTTCCCAAGGAGGCTTTTAATTATACCATCATCTCTCTTGTCAGCGTGGGTGCCATCCTGCTCATACACCCTCCATGTTACAGAAAACGCGTGTGTAATGTTACAAAAAACGTGTGTGTGCGCCTGTGTCCCTCACTAGCCTGGACTTTCCTGAATCACTTGATCATTAACATTTTTCATTGTCAAATATAAGAGAGAACTTAAAATCGAAGATAAGTTCACTTACCTTTTTATTATTTAAAACATCTGATGTCACTACCTTCTAGACACTGAAACGTGCAATTTTCTTGCTCTTTTTTAATTTTATTTATTTGAGAGAGAAAGGAAGAATGGGTGACCCAAGGCTTTTTCTAATTGCAAACCAAGTCCAGACACATGCACCACTTTGTGTATCTGGTTTTCTGTGGCTGCTGGGGAGTTGAACCAGGACGAACAGGCTTTGCTAACAAGAGCCTTTCACCGCTGAGCCCTCTCTCCAGCTCTATTTTCTTGCTCTTGATACTGATGATCAGAAATCCCCAGTTCTGTCTCAAATAGTCCCAACAGGTCAGTGGCTTTCATTTGCAAAGTTCATGTTTCATTCGTGTTACAGGCACTTGGGCATCCCCACTTTTCTTCTAGCATCTTCCACAGGTTTCTCAAGATCTGGGCCGTCAATGAGATCAGAGAGAACACACTATAGCCTGTGACTATGTCACCCTAGCCATCCAAAAGTGTCATGCCTCGTTTTTAATATTAAATTTTTATTTCCAACCTCCGTACAGATAGATGATGTACCATGATCATAATCTCCTCTCACCGCCCTTCCTTTTCCCTCTCCCTTATTTCTCCTCCACTGAATTTCTTCTTCTTTCCATCTAGTCTCTATTTTGTTTTGATGTCTTAATGTTTTCCTCCTATTATGTAGGTCTTGTGTAGGTAGCATCAGTCACTTTGAGGTCACTCTTCCCCTTTCTTTGGCTCTTAGAGTCCTTGGGCCACCAAGGGGGTTCCAAAGCCTCTCAGGGTGTGATAGAGATGTCCATGTACCACTTTTAAAAATAGTTCTCTTTTTAATTTAATTTATTTATTTGAGGGAGAGAGATAGAGAGAGAGAGAATGGGTGCACCAGGGCAGCCAGCTACTGCAAATTAACTCCAGATGTATGCTTAACCATTAGCCATCTCTCCAGCCCCCATGTATCATTTTTGTCCCCAACTCTTTGGCTATAATCATCAATATTGTCTCTTATCAAGAGGCCAACATACTGTAAAGCGTATGAGTTGTAGCACTCCCTGCCCTTAAACTTCAACCGATATGTAAAAAATAAATAAATAAGATGATCTTCTATTTTTAGGTAAATGGGAATGGTCTTACAAAGGAATTGCCATAGTTACCAAATCTATACATGCATAACTGGAGGTGCTATTGTGCGCTGGTGAAGAGCGTGGGATTTGTAATCAGAATGCCTGGATTTGTGTGTGTCCCGACACATCACTTATTAGTCATGTGACCTCTCATGAGAGGTCTTTGTGGCATCAGCTTTATTAACTCTGTGAAAGGGCTTTAATAACATTGGCCTCACTCTCTTGGATGCTTGTGTTCAGGGTCAACTGAGATCAAAGCACAGTTGATTATCTTCAGTCAGATGCTGAGCAGAGGTAATGACGACCCCTCTTCTCTTTGGTCCAGGCTCCACTCTTGCTGTTAAAGTACCATATATGCATTTACCTGCTTATAAAACTGATGGAGAAGCTAATGTCTCTGTTACTAGGAGACTAACCATCCTTTTCAACCTTCTTCTAGAGACTGGGTATTTATTATTGGAGTGGGCGGGGAAGACCCAAGAAAGAAAGGTCTGCCTTTCAAACCAGTGTTGAAAACAAGGTAGCAAAATCGCCACCCTTCCCCAGTGTTGACTTTTGCCTCAGTGTCTAACATTCAGTGGGAGAAATCTTAACTGTCCTTAAGTGACCTCCTTCAGGCTGCAAAGGTAAAGCTGTTGTAACAGGATACCGTGTGTGTGAGGAGTGTGGTCTCTTGAAATGTTTTCTTCCTTTCTCTTCTTCTTTTTTGCATGTGTATATTGTGTGTGTATGCATGTTTATATGTGTGTGAGTGCACCTATAGGTGCAGATGTTCATGCATTGTGTGCCCATGTTTGTGGAGGCAAAAGGGTGGTGTCTGGTGTTTTCCTCAATCATTCTCCCACTTTCTATTTTATACATACATACACACACACACACACACGTACATATATATATATATATATATACATACACACACACACACACACACACACACACACACATATATATACACACACACACACACACACACATATACATATATACATCGTCTCTCACTATATCTGGGACTGACTGATTTGGCTACACTAGCTAACCAGCAAGCCCTAGGGATCACATCTTCACCTCCATACTGCTGGGATTACAGGTGCCTGCCATGCCCTCCCCCCAACATTTTACGTCCTCATGCTTGTGCAGCAGGCACATTACCCACTGACCCATCTGTCCAGCTATCTTGAAATACATTCTTTGAAAAATAACAAATAATAGGTGGACAAGCTTGAATTTTTTTTAGTTGAAGTCATACAAGCTAGCATATTAAATCAAGTATAATTTTTAAATGAAGACATTTTATATTCATGATATTTTATTTATCAATGGCTGACATGTACATCTTAATTACGAACAAGAAGGACTGATTGATTTTTCTATCAGTGTAAATTATTTTATAGGCAACTTGTCTGTCTTGGGTTTTGAAGGAACCTGTTATAAGTGTGTGCAATAGATGGTGCAAGGTCCTTACCTGCTGTAGCAGAACTCACTGCATTAGGCGAAGGCTAGCATTGCTGATGAAAAGTCAGCTGCGTTTCTGAATGTATTGCTTAATTATTGCTGTGGATGGAAAGAAATTATGGCTAGAAGCTGACACAGAGACACAGAAAGCGCATGGCGCCCTCCCTTCATCCCCCCGCTCTTTGGCCTTTGAGAAGTTAAGGATAGGATGGAATTAAGACAATTTCTTCCAAATTGGAAAATTTTGTCCTGGAAGGAAACTCATTTAGGTTTAGGAAGTAAATGAAGTTTACAAGGCTCAGGAGGTTTCTGAAACTCATAAGCAGCACAAAGCCACTCTCCAAAGTTACATCTGGAGCAAGGACCTCTGAGGAAAGGGGATGTGACAGGGGAAGAGAGTTGTGCATGGGGCTCCAGGGACATAGCTTTTGTGAGTTCTTGCCCATGAAGAGGTGGGCTTTAGGATGGTGCAGCTGTCTTTGAATCATCCATATTCTTGTAAACAGCTATCTACCCATAGTCCATAAGCAATGCCAAGAAACTCATGGATTTTCCAAGTTGGGCTTTGGAGTCCATGAGTATGCAGTTGGTGAAGCAGCTCAGATGTGAAACGCCCCTGTAGACTCATGTGTTTGAATGTTTGGCCCCAGTTGGTGGTGCTGTTCTGGAAGGTTCTTTGGGAGGTAGAGCCTTGATAGAGGAAGGCTGTTGCCGGCAGCAGGCCTTGGAATTTTGCTGTCAGCCGCACTTGTCATCCTCACCTTGCTCCGCCTGCCTCCTCTCTGCTGATCTGAAGATGCAGCACCGGATGTCTACTCCTGACACACTTTCCCGCCATGATGAAACTTCTCCTTCAAGCTGTACGCCAAAGCAAGCCTTTCCTCCCACAAGCTGCGTTGGGTCAGGTGTTCCAGTAATGAGAAAGTAAGAGATAACGGTGGCCGGGAAACAGGCCTAGGTTTGTGAGGGGCATGTGTAGGGGTCTGTATTGTGGAATTGGATGCGTGGGGGGACAGTTGACTTAGAGCTGAGGTGTTTAAGGAGGCTATGCCAGAGTGAGGTGGTGCTGTGCCCCCGGGACAGCAGCTGCGGATGGCCTGCTAAGGAAGGGTGTGCCTCTGTGCGCTCCCTTCATGCACGTGTGTGCACACACACATTGATATACAAGTGAGCATAAGTGACGCAAGCACATGCGCTGCATGTAAAACAAGGCGTAATTTATAGTATATAAGTGCAAGTAATTGTGTATGCTTACACCCTTCATACTCCTATCTCTTCCAGTTCATAGAAGCACTGGGGCCCCATTCATTCATTCACCTAATTTTTTTTATTTATGAAATCCATTTATTACAAAGCCAAAGAATTTTCTTTTTTAAAAAATATTTTTATTTATTTATTTGAGTGCGACAGACAGAGAAAGAGGCAGATAGAGATAAGGAGAGAGAATGGGCGCGCCAGGGCCTCCAGCCACTGCAAACAAACTCCAGATGCATGCGCCCCCTTGTGCATCTGGCTAACGTTGGTCCTGGGGAGTTGAGCCTCGAACTGGGGTCATTAAGCTTCACAGGCAAGCGCTTAACTGCTAAGCCATCTGTCCAGCCCTTTTTTAATTTTATTTATTTATTTTTTTAAAGGAATTTTCATTCAAATAATTTCAATGTGTGAAATAATGACATGTGGATGGTGTAGATCTTTCCTCATTTCGCAGGGGACTAGACCAGGTGTCCTTACATCAAGTGTTTGGTTCTCTTTCTAGTGATACTCTCTTCAGAGTTGACACTTTTGTGTCACTTGGAAAATTTCTTTTTAGTTTAACCTTACTCATCCACTCTGATGTTTTCATTCCTTATCTAGAACTTCTTGTTAATTTTCAAGAGAATACTTTATAAAGAAAAAATCCTTCATCAAATAAAGGAAATGAAAACACCAGTGGACATTGTGTAAGAATAGAGCTGGACCATTACCCATGAAATACTCTTTCCTGTAAATGAAATGAGGAACCAGACTAAGATGTCTTAAATGTGTTTCAATGTGCTGAAGTCTCGGGAGCTTGAGCTATAAGAATACCACCACTTCATATGTTTACGGGGTATAACTTTCTCATTCTTCTTTTTTACCACCATTTCGAGAGTTGACCCAAGGATAGACTTTGAGCTTTGTGACCTCTGATCTTGGTGTCAGCCGCAAGAGGCCCCCAGACGTGTCTCATGTGAGTGACGGCTATCTCAGGGACGGAGCGGGAGAGCACCCCAGGACATACCAAGAAAGCAGGGGAAGCAGGCGCTTGCAGTTGAAGATCGGATGGGGTTTCCTCTCCCACCCCAGGCACACTCTCAGTGGGAGATACCCGCTCCCCAGCCCCAAGAGGGCTGTCTGGGCGAACGTCAGCTGAGTCCATTTCCCGGCATAATCTGCACATTCAGTGTGGTACTTTGAATGTGATAGTGTGAATGTATGGCCTCACAGACTCAGATGTTTTATTATAACCAACCTGTAGCATGGATCTCCAGACATATGGCTGGAGGAGGTGTCACTGGGGACGGATCCTGGAATCCAGCCCTAAGGTATGTTTGGGAGGCGGATCTGAATTCCAGCCCAAAGGTGTGGAGAGAGCAGTCTTGAGCGCTGGCAGCTCTTGCTTGCTGGGGTAGATGTTTGCTTACTGACGTTCTTTTCTGCTTGGATGTGTGGAAGTAAGCAGCTTCTTCCACCAATGATGGAGTTTCCACTGGATTTTGTAAGCTTGAAATAAACCCCTTCCTCCCATAAACCATGTCTAATTGGATGCTCATCCCAGCAACGGGGAGCTGACTGGTCCTGAGCCAGCAGGAGGAGAACTTGTGTCCTGGAAAGAAATGTATAACTTTTCAGACCACCCTGCACAAGAGACTAGAGCCCAGACAGTGATAGGTTAGAGAAAGGTGGGGGCACACCTTTACTAAGACTGCTTAGCTATGCATGCCTCTGACCCTCTACTTAAACCTGATCCTCATGTCAGATTCCCCCAAGATGGATATGGGGGAGGAAGGGCCAGGTCACTGGGTCTCTTTGTTCTCAGTGTGGACACATTGAGTAAAGCTTTTTTGTTGTTGTTTCTGCTTTTTACTATTACTTGTGTATTTAATTGGTTTACTGAGGATGCATGTCCAAACATGGCTTGTTAGGGCTCAGGCTTTGGCCTAATAATTCCAGTAATGTGCCCAGCTTTGCAGGCAGTGAACACTTGTAGTAAGTAGTAAGATTTCTAGTTTGACTGGGGTATCGAAGGCAGAAGTGTGGGAAGGTTCACCATGTTAGGTGAAGGGACAGGTTAGGGGACGAGAGCGGGAAGTAGGCTGAACTGGGAAACTGATAAGCAAACATAGCCAGCTTATGGGAAATTAGCATAATACCCTTTCTTGTGTCTCAGAGACAATATTGTAATAAGAAACATAACTGAAGGAAACAGGTTTACAATGAGCTAGCATTTTGATGCAGATCACGTCCACAATGCCCAGATTATGAATGAAGCACAGACTGAAGCTGAGCTGATGGTGTGCGTGACCAGCTGCTGCACTGCATCTTGGATATAGAAGCTACTGGCTAGTGCTGCTGGCTCCTCCGTTAATAGTAATACTGGGGCTGGAGAGATGGCTTAGTGGTTAAGTGCTTGCCTGTGAAGCCTAAGGACCCCGGTTCGAGGCTCGGTTCCCCAGGTCCCACGTTAGCCAGATGCACAAGGGGGCGCACGCGTCTGGAGTTCGTTTGCAGAGGCTGGAGGCCCTGGCGCGCCCATTCTCTCTCTATCCCTCTATCTGTCTTTCTCTCTGTGTCTGTCGCTTTCAAATAAATAAATAATTAATAAAAAAAATTAAAAAAAATAGTAATACTGCTCCTACTTGTGAAAATCAGACAGTAGGTGTGGTATCTCAAGGCCCATAAATTAATTAGTAAGGTAGTAGGATGATTCTTATTGCTGGGACAAAGCCCCTGATAAAGTCAGTTTAAAGGAAGCAGAGTTTATTTCAGCTCCCAGCTCCAGGTGACCATCTGTCACGCGGGGAGGCGAGATGGCAGGAGCTCGCGACAGCTGCTCACCTCCAGCGCAGTGAGGAGGCAGAGCGGTGACGGCGGCTGCTCAGCCAGCGCTCCCCTCGTACACAGTCCGGGACCGCAGCCCATGCCATGGTGTCCCCCACAGTTAAGGTGTGCTTCCCACCTCAATTCGTCTCATGTAGGTAATCCCTCACTGATGAATCTAGGTCCTGTCAAGTTGGCAGTCATTATGAACCATCGTGGAAGGCATACTGAGGCTTGGGTAGGTCAAGGGACTTGCCTGGCAGCCAAGAGACAGAGATGAGATTTAATCCCAGATGTCTGTAATTTGGAAACCCCAGCCATCTAGGTCAGCTGAGCGGGTCCCATGTTGCCCATGATCTTGGTCTTGTGCTCTAGGTTTCTGACTCACCAGGGCCTACATGGTGACTAAGACATGTGCTTATTACCCTTCTTAAGTCATCTCTTAAAACTGAAGCAGCCATTGAAATAGAAATAGCTCAGCAATTGACTCGAGCTATTTCTCCTTCAGTAACAACGATAATCACAAAAAACACTTCTGTTTTTATAATCTGCTGGGCCCTTTGTTTGTTGTCGTCCACAACAGAGTTCGTTGATCTCAGTGTCTTGTCCTTACCCTGGAGGTGCAGGAATGGAGACTCACGTCCCATGGCCACTTAGCCTGCATCCCGTACACCCATTCATGTTTCCATTTGCTTGTCTTGAGGCCCTTGCTTCAGCATCTGGGAAAGACTGAGCTCTGTGGAGAATGTACCACTTACTTTCTTTTGTGTGTGTAGAGGATGCATTTGCACATGTGTGTGTGTCGGGGGGGGGGGTGCTTGTGCATGCGCACATACTTGTGGAGGCCAGAGGCCAACTTCAGGTGCCATCCTTAGAAGTCCACCCTGATTATTTTGTGACAAGGTCTCTGGGCCCTGAGGCTTTCTGGTTAGGCTAGGTTGCCTGGGCAGGGAGTCCCAGGGGTCTGTGCCCCTCTCCTCAGTGCTGGGATCATAAACCCATACTGAAATACCTGCCTTCTTACCTGGGTGTGGGGATCACACTTAGGTCTTCATGCTTGTGTGGCAAGTACCTGACTGGCTGAATCATCTCTGCAGGCCTTGCTTTCTCTGACCTTGGTTGAACCCAAAGGCCCTGGAAATACACCCAGACTGAAAGCTTCATTAGCTGAGAAATAAGAAAATGGCACCTTGGAGTGGAGGAAGTCGGCCCTTCTGTAAATTGTTGGGTAGACACCGGCCCCGTGGGCACTTTGCAACCGGCTGTAGTTATTCCACCTGATCATCCCGCTCAGGTGGGTGAGCCCTGCCATCAGAACATGACCTTTCCCCGCTTCTCCCCAAGCAGACCCTTTCTCTAAATTCCCTAAGTCTGTTATTTCAAGGTGACTGTCACATCTCACCTGCAAGGGATTCCAGGCTACTGAAATTTGCACTCTCCTTGGATGCTTGAGTTCTCTGGAATTGTAACCCTGCTTACCTGACGCTTTGCACTCCGGTCAGTGCAGAGGTTTTTCTGCAATTGTTTCCCCATCTCCCCGATGCGGTCTCACTGCAACAACCATTTCTAGCACGGCGAGGTGTCCCTGCTTTGCCACATGCCTGGCATTGTCAGCACCGCATGAAGGAGAGCGAAACGTAAGACAAGATCGGTCCCATCCCTGCGACAGACGCAGAGACGAGCCCAAGACGGGGTGGGAAGACAGGAGGGCAGGCGGAAGACTGGGTGGCGAGATACTCCCTTGGGGCTTCGTTGGACATTGCAGCTTCTCTGTTGAGAACAATTTCCTCTTTTTTGAAGACTCCATGAAAGTGAATTGTGTGTGAAGGAAAAGTGACCTCATGCGACACGATTCTGCTTTCCACGAAGCAAAACGTCGTGGTGGAAAATTTACAAGGAAATCCATCCGATTTCTCTATTTCCCTTGCCGAATGACTTTTAGTATTATTACTCAACTTGCAAACTGTCACTGCTAAGTGTGTCCTTATTTTGTCCTCATTTGTTTTTCAGCCACCTTATTCAGTAGCTTGCTAAATATAACACCCCGCCACCCCATTTTGTTTTGTTTGTTAAGAAAAAACAGAAAACAGTTGGAGGATGAGGCCGGAAGCAGTGACCCAAGCTCCCTGGAGTCACACAGCAAGTTAACAACAGACGCCCAGGGCTGGATAAAAGCTCAGACCAGCTCTTTTCCTATTTCTGTTCCAGGGATGAGGAGCTGGCTCAGTGGGGAAGACGTGTTTGCCACACAAGTGTGAGAAGAGGGTAAATGCCGGTGGACGTGGTGACCCAGCTGTCATCTCCCATCTTCCCGGCAAGCTGGGGGCTCCAGTGAGAGATCCCGACTCAGTAAATAATACGCAGAGAAGCCGGAGACGCTGGCGTCCACCTCTGCCCTCCACATGCGGGCACAAAGGCAGACGTCGACACTGGTCGCGAGGCCTGACTCGTGGATGCGTGTTCTGTGCTCATCCCACAGAGTCCTCTCTTCCAGAGACCCATGAACTCTCTCTGGCCTTCTGCAAATATTTTAGGCTTCATGAGTCATGTGACTCATAGATCATAAGCTATTTCAGACTTTGTCAGTTTCTGTCACAGCCCGTCTCCTCTTTCCTTCTAGTACACTAAACACACCAATCAGCAGTACAGAAATGAACAGGCATCTCCGTGACCCAACACAACAGTATTTATGGACACTGAAATTAGAATTTGATGTCATTTTCCACATGTCAGGAAGTGTTACACATCTTTTGACTTTTTAAAAATTCTGTAGAAATGTACAAATCATTCTTAGCTCATAGTTTTTCAGCTTTTTCCTAACAGAAAGCTGAGACTCATGCTAGTGTGTAACCTGAGGGGACAATTTATTAGCTGCTGTCACTGCGTCTGTGTGGCTGTCAGGTTCACCAATGATATTTGACTTCTATATCAAACACTTTTGGAGTGCTAACTAACCCTTAGATAAATGAATGGTACATGCAAAATAGGAGCCAGTGTTGAAGAGCAGTGAAAAGCTGTAAACATTCGCCTGGAAAGAGGAAGGAAAACTCCGTGACAGACTTCGACAGTAGCGTTCTTCAGGTTTCCAAGTTTAGTAATTATGAATAAAGATATATACATACATACATACACACGTGGCATCCATGTGAAAGCTTTTGTATAGACATACATTTAGGTCCTTGGCTGATACCAAGGAAGGCTTTGTTAGATCAGATGGTGAGGGTGTACTTAACTTTGTAAGAAGCCAACAAGCTTTCTTCTAAAGTGGCTATCCCATTTTCTGTTCCCCCTAGTGTTGAAAACAGGTTCATGTTACCCACACCATCAGCCTTTGATAGTAGGGCTCTGGATTTGGCTGTCTTCACATGTGTGCAGCGACTTCTCATCTGAACTTCCCTGTTGATATATGATATAGACTATTTCATGCATTTATTTGAAATCCAAACATCACCGGGCTTCCTATTACTTAACCCGGTAGCCCCGTCTTGCAGGACAGGCCGTGGAGACTTCATGTATCTGCCTTCTGCCTCCCTTATTAGCACCACTGCCATTTCCACGGGCCTAGGACAGGGCCTTTGAAAGATGCTGAAGCACTAACGTTCCCCAGCACCCGTCCTCTTCCAGGTGAAGCACTTGTTCCCACCTTGCTTAGGAGACAGAAGTACAAACAAATTATTGCCACTATTTTCTGATACCCACTACCATAGCAAGATGAGACCATGGCTACCCAAGTACCAAGGCAAGGGACCTTGTAGTCTGTGTGGCAGCAATTTTAAAAGCTTTCAAGAATGATGCCCAAGCTGGGCTTGAAAGTGAGACTAGGAGTTTACCCGAGCAGGCCAGGCAGGGGAAAGCGGGGCCGGGTATGTGCCAGTGGCGACTGTGGAAAAGGGAGCGGTGCCCTCACACCGGTATGATGCGCTGCAGGATTAACGAGCAGTATCTGCGAGATAGAGGAAGTTGATGGACTCTTAGAAGTTCAGTTCAGCAGCTCTGTAGAGGTGGCCCTGGAACTGAGGCTGTCGTAATCTCTGTTCTTAATACTGAGATGGTAGAACTAGGTCTTGGGTCAGAGCCTAGCAGGCTTTACAGTTAGGTGCATGTTCTTGGTATGTGTCTTTTTGCCTCAGGTTAACCTCATGGTATACCTGCCCTGAAAGAAATCTTACACTGTAGCTCACGCTTTGGTTACTCTACTTAAAGTGGCGATAGGAACAGACCTATGGTCAGCATGGCGTGAGGTTGAGAATATCTTTTATCTTAAGGATGTGACTAGCTATAGAGACTCTGATTTACAGAGGTATGTCATTAGCCAACTTTATACCCATTCACCTCCGCTTCCTGCATGGACTTCTCTGTTCCCAAGCAGTAGCGATAGCTAACATGAACACTGTCTTTACTTTGTTTGGATCCCTTCTGCGGTCTTCTCCATCCTGTTGGGTCCACAGCTGGCCACACTCTGTGGCCGGTCCCCATGGGCAACCTTATCCTCATCCTGATGACTACAGCGTGAGTAACATGTACATCCCAGCTGGGGCACTCTTCACTGAGTGTTTCCCATTCTACAAGAAGTCACAACATTCATCCAGCCCTGGCTTCCGGCAGCTGTGCTCTCTAGTTCCCGAAGGAGGTTTCTCCCTTGACTCTATTTGAATTGTAACACACTTCCCAAGGCTTGCCCACCATGGAGTATGCATTCGTCCTTCTTCTTCCTCTTCTTCTTCTTCTTCCTCTTCTTCTCCTCCTCCTCCTCCTTCTTCTTCTTCTTTTTGCTAATCACTGTGTACAACTTGATAGTCACTTCTTTATACTTTTTTAATTACCCAGTTTGAGTATACCCTTGTTTCTCAATAAAACCCTAACTGATACACATGGGACCAGAAACAACAACCATTCACTTGCTTATTAACTCTCTCTCACACACATACTCAGGACTAGAGATGAGGTTAGTTTGAGGACAGGCCATGCAGTACTTTACCTAGCATTGTGAACAACAGATGACTATCACGCAAGGAAGCATACTGGATTCGACACTGAGTAACTTCAATTTAATATCTATCTCTAGGAAGGAGAGGTATTCAATTAAATTGATCAGAATTGCTATTTCCTTTCAGGTGCATATATAATAGTAAAAGTCCATGAGCTTAGATGCCTTAGAGATCTAGTTTTGAATATGAACTCTTTGTTTTTTGCTTGTGTATGTGTGTATAATATACACTTTTATACATATGTAGTTGTGTGTGTATGTGTATGAAGGTGTGCATGCATGTGTGGTGGCCAGAGATCAATAGTGGGTGTCTTCCTTAGTCGTTTTTCCACTGTATTCTTTTTAATTTTTTTAATTTATTTCATTTGCAAACAAACTCCAGATGCATGCATCACCTTATGCTTGTGGCTTACGTGGAGCCTGGGGAATTGAACCTGGGTCCTTAGGCTTTGCAGGCAAGCTTAACCACTGAGCCATCTCGCCAGCCCACCACTGTATTCTTTGAGACAAGGTTTCTCACTGAGCCTCAAGCTCACTGATTCAGCTGATCTAGCTAGCCAGTGAGCCCCAGCGGAATTCTCTGCTTTTGCCTCCCCAGCACTTGGGTTCTAGACATGAAGCATCATGCCCCACATTTTATGTGGGTTCTGTGGATCTGAACTCAGGTTGTCATGCTTGTGTGGCCCTGAGCCATCTCTTGAGCCCTAAATTGAGCTCTTTCATTACTTGTTGTTGGAAGAGTTGCTTTATCTCTATCTGTCATATGAGGATGACAACTCTTTCCTCAGAGTCAGTGAATACTGCTTATAAAACATGTAACTTGCTACCCAGCACATACTAGGTAACTGAAAGCACTAACTGATGCTCAGATAGTGTGGCTAACACTCAGCCATGGGCTGTGAAGTAGCACCTTCCAGCAGTTTTTCCACAATGATGGAACTCTACTATATTGGTGCTATCCTGCAAGTGGCTAGTTAATATTATAAATGAGTGATGAGCTGGATTTAAAAATTTTTATTTCGTTCTAGTTAAATAAAAATAGCCACACATGGCTCGTGGCTACCATATTTGAAAGTGCAGATTTCAAGAAAATCATAAAAGCTATCAAGTCATTTTGTAAGATCATCAGGGCCATTGGGACATATGAACATGCAGTCATCCACAAGGTAAGATTAGAGTATCAGGGTAATTAATCTATCATTCTCCCTAAAACCGGCACGCATAGTGTTTGCAGTTCTCGTTGAAATCATAGGTTTTGTTCTAGAGAAAGTTGATAGGGTGTTGTCTACATAAATGTACACACGTGCACATACTTAAAGAGAATGTTTTAGATACAATTTAATTTTGGCCCTGCTTTTTGGATAATTTCCTCAGTTCCGCTGGTTAACAACAATACCGGCATGAGGGTTTCTTTGGCTCATACTCCCCCGGCGTCCACAGCAGACATTGCCTGTCAATGAAGCACTTGCGTCTGTCAATGAAGCTCCCGTCTGCAGTCTCTCACTGCCGTCGGGAATGACCTGTGGGTAGGAATGGACACAGGAGACAGGTCCTAGATGTAGACCGTCTCTTAAGAGTCTCTGTGGGGGGCTTGGGGGATAATAATCGTAAGTGTAATTAAAAGGAAAATATATTTACAGGGGATTTTCTTGGAAGAGAAGGTTGAGAGAGCGTTCCTATTTTTCTTGCGTATGAGTAATTCAAATATTCACAAGTCTTCGAGGGTCCCGGCAGACCCAGCATCCCCCTTCCCCACCCCGCGCCGTGCCCTGATTAGCTGCCGGCTGACCGCAATGCTGGGCTTCCTTGGCCTTTGGTTTCCTGTTGGAAATGTCCAGTTGGAGGCAGGCACTAGAAGCAGATCTGGTAAGCCAGTTAGAGTGGCATTGGGGTGTTGATCCTCCCAACGCTTTCTTTTAGGAACAATTAGGCCATCTTATGTCTCAGCACTGTGAGTCAGCTCCTGCCTCCTGGGAGGCCCCTCTCCTCTCTTCTCCGTCTCCCCGTGGACGCTGCTCCTTCTCCTCCTCTTCAGGCTCAGGAAGACCCAGAAGAGTAGGGCTGTCCCCGGCCCATGCACTGCCCGGTTTTCCTTGTGGTCTCATTTCACCCAGACCACTTCTCTGAAGTCTCTTTATCATAAACTCTTCTCAAATGATGCAGTTTCAATGTGCTCTTGTTTTCTGCTGGGCCTCTTTCCTGACTGATCTATGAAATAGTATCTGGCTACTTTCTGGCTGAGCCTTTCTTGCTAGAGGCAATTGCTACAGGAATAATTTAGGACAGGGATTTTTTTTTCTTAAGTACTTGTTTAATTTCACTGCCTTACCAGACACCACCACAGACCCCCCCAGGGTGAGTCACTCTATTTGTGTGGGTGGGGTTCGTAAACTCCCTAAAGTGCAAGAAAGATTGTCTTGATAGTGGTGACAGAATCTTCTCAAAAGTCCAAGTGCATAGCCCCAAATGAAATAAACTGAGGAGGAAAACAAAAATGTCTATGCATTTGGAAGCTTTCAGCAGTGACCCAAAGCTCAGCCCATACTTCACTGGGCCGGATGTGGTCAGAGCGCTACATACCGTTAAGAAATTTCCCTTCTAGCTTCATCATCCTTTAACTTGGTGTGGATAAAGTTAAGTCCAAGTGATGCCTACAGCAGAGGTGTTATATAAATATAGACTCAGGACAAGAGCTTTACAAGAATCGAGACAGCAAATTAATTTTTTCTGCCTCAAAACTGTTAAAATGCCTTTGAGGGGCTGGAGAGATGGCTCAGCAGTGAAGGCACTTGCCTGCAAAAGCTAATGACCAAGTGTGATTCCCCAGTACCCATGTAAAGCCGGATGCACAAAGTGGCACATATATCTGGAATTAGTTTGCAGTGTCTGGAGGCCCTGGCATGCCCATTCTCTCTCTGTTTGCAAATAAATAAAACACACACACACACGTTTTTTTTTGTTGTTTTTTTTTTTTTGTTTTTTTGATTTTTCAAGGTAGGGTCTCACTCTAGCTCAGGCTGACCTGAAATTCACTATGTCATCTCAGGGTGACCTTGAACTCACAGCAATCCTCTTACCTCTGCTTCCCAATTTCTGGGATTAAAGGTGTGCACCACCATGCCTGGCCCTATATATATATTCTTGGCAGGACTCACTTCCTTTATTTTGAACCCAAGCAGAGGACTGCCTTTCTACGGCACACATCAACAGATGACTAGTAATAGATAGGTGGTTGCCTATCTGGTTTAATGCTTGCAAAAGTGCTGAAAGCCCCCTGCCCGGTCCACACAATGCCTTTCTTTTCAGATGCTCTGTCACAATTCCAGAAAGTCCCACTGTTGGCATAAGACCCGATGAGTGTTGCAGAAATCTTGGGCAGGATTAAATGTATATGGTTTTAGCAGTTACCCCTAGCAGCTATGATAGAATAAAAAAATCGTGTGCTGCCTAGGAATGAAATAACAAAGGTGTAAGCCACACGGAAATGGTCAGGAATGGACAAGCTGCATGGTGGAGTGGCCAGGTGACTCTCTGAGGCAGTGGACGCCTGAATGTGCTAGAGTGTGGTCAACACCGTCACCAAAGATGAGCAGTCAAAACAGTCAAGGTAGTGTCTAGGTAAATATATTTCCTCTTCTGTATTGTTTATAGTGAGAATGAAAGATGTGTTAGATGGTGGCTTTACAAAAGATGACTAAGTGTGTGCTTGACCTTGAACACCTAAAACGATTAGGATAAACCAGGAGCCAGGATCTCAGTCAGGATGGCCTGTGCAGTCTCAGTGAGGGGGATGCTGTGTGGTCAGCAGTGGGCCTGTGGGCTTGGGTTTGGAAGCTGGGGTGCGGTGATACAGACGGGTGCTATCTGTCAGTCTAACCACGGAGCTCTTTCCTGCCTCAGTCCATCATTAAACGTAAGTTCTAAATGTTCAGGGGGCTCCAGGGAGGCTTTGGAAGACCTTAGCGCCGCCTCCCTTGAAGGTCATGGCCACGGGATCGGTTTGCAAGGAGTCAGTGCGTAGAGCCGTGTGCTCTTGCCCATGTCCTGTCTGCAATTCGGGGAAGATGGCAGCTGTGGTCTGCAGAGCCTGGCTGAGATCTGATGGGCAAGAGGCTTGGTCTTCATGGAGAGGTTGCTCAAGAGAGCAGCACCGCTCGCAGGTTTTCGCCTCTGATCTTCTCTGAGGAATCCCAAAGGACCATTCTTCCCTCCTGCCTCTGGTCACACCCCACTCAGTTTGACAGCACGTGCTTGCTGAGCAGGGCGGCGCCTACCACTCAGGCTGCCCCTCCCCCACTCTGTGTGGCTCCCTCCTGCCCTGCTATCTTGTCGCCAGTCCATCGTTGTGGACTCCTGCTTTCACTCTGGTCCTCTGCAATCTGTCCTCCACGCAGATTTAAAAATGTAAACAAAGGCACATCATTCCTGTGCATAAAGCCCTCTAGCAGCTTTCTTTTTTTTTAAAATTATTTATTTGAGAGCGACAGACACAGAAAGACAGGTAGAGGGAGAGAGAGAGAATGGGCGCGCCAGGGCTTCCAGCCTCTGCACACAAACTGCATCTGGCTAATGTGGGACCTGGGGAACCGAGCCTCGAACCGGGGTCCTTAGGCTTCACAGGCAAGCGCTTAACCGCTACGCCATCTCTCCAGCCCCTCTAGCAGCTTTCTAACACAGTAGGAGTAAAATGAGAGTGTGTCACAGTGGCCTCAACTGTTCCTCTTCCTACCCTCACCCCAGTCCCTCCTTCCCCTCGCTCTCCTTCAGCACCCCAAGCCACTGTCTTTTATTTGTGGCGGTGGGGGGGGGGGCGGTGTTGGTTTCAAGGTAGGGTCTCACTCTAGTCCAAGCTGATCTCTTGATCTCAAACTCACAGTGATCCTCCTACCTCTGCCTGACGAGTGATGACATTAAAGATGTGCACCACCATGCCCAGCCACTGTTTGTGTTTTAACTCATTCACCTCCACCCCTGTGCCCAGTGTGTTCTTTGAATAGACCTGTACATGGCATTCTCTCCCTCGTTCATTCAGGCCTCTTTCAATGTCACCTCCTTCACTGACTCCATCAGAGTGATGCTCGAACCCTCCCCCAGCTCCCTTCCCCCAGCCCATCTCCAACCTTATCTTACGTTTTCTTCAGGCTTCAGCTCACCACCACTGGCTTTCACTGTGATCTCTTTTTTTTTTCTAATACTTTTATTTGTTTATTTGAGAGAGAGAGAAAGTGGGAGGGAGGGAGAGAGAAGAAGGAGGAGGAGGAGAAGAAGAAGAAGAGAGAGAGAGAGAGAGAGAGCACATCTGGACCTCCATCCACTGCAAACGAACCACTTTGTGCATCTGGCTTTATGTGGGTTCTGGGGAATCGAACCCAGGCCATCAGGCTTTGTAAGCAAGCCCCTTTAACTGCTGAGCCATCATCATCCCAGGCGCAATACCTCCTTATCCGTGTTTATATCCCTTCTCCGCTCTAACCTCAGGGATTTTCCTGCCCATTGTTTCCTCCCATCGCCTGAATGAGGGTCTGCAAAACAGCCTGCGGGTTTAAAGTCTAAGTCCGGGGAGGGAGCTGTTCTCTGCGTGAGGGAGGGCCGTGGAGGCCTTGGGGCTGCACGTCCAGCCTCGTCCAGGCTCAGTAGTTCCGCTCACAGGAGCGGGCTGCGCGCTAGTGGAAGGGACTGCTCTGGAAGCCACAGGCAGAGGAGCCTGGGAGAGCCCAGGGCTCGGGGAGCCTGGGTCCCGGCGAGAACCAGCGAGTGACCGAGCGGGAGCCCCCAGCCTGGAGAACCCAGGCCCACGGAGGACAGCTCCCCTATATCGCTGGGGTGCAAGCGCAGGGCAGCCTCTATTCCGCAGTGGTCAACTGTGATTCCTGCGGTTTGGGGGTGGGGGTCCAGCTGCCGCGAAGCTCTCATTGGTCTCTCCATCTAACTCAGCGGCGTCCAGGGAGGGACACGAGCCTTCCCAGACCGGTTTCCGCCACACTGTGCTCTCTCCCTGGCTCACCGCCCCCCGCCCCCAAAGCAGCGCAGCGGGGAACTCCGCGGCGGCCGGCTCGGGAATCCCCAGGGCCGCCGAGGGTCCGGTCCGGTCCCGGCCCGGCAGGGCTGCGCGAAGCCAGGGGCAGGGTCCGGGGACGAGGGCGGCCACGTGGCGAGGCCGGGCGAGGTCCAGCCCGCTGGGTGCCAGGGCCCCGCCTCCGCCCCTGGTCCTCGGGCAGTCTCTTCTCTACCCAGCTGGCCTCCAAGTGAAAGAAGAAAAGAGGCCTGGCGGAAGTGAGGTGCAGATTCCGCTCCATTAAACAGCTAAATCAGCCACGAGCCCTCTCATGACTCAGAAACCACAGTCCCCACAGCTAGCATGCATCTTTTCTTTTCTTTTTTTTTTTTTTTTTTGTCTCCAAATACTGATCAGGAGCCTTTCGGGTGACTAATGCCATGCTTGGGTTGAGGACGTAATGGTAAAACAAGATTCACTCTCTCCCCTCAGCCTTGGACAGAGTCCCACCCCTGGGGAGTACGTTCTGCAAAATGGAAGGCCAAGAACACCAACCGAGTTTTGCCAGCCTGTGTTGGCTGTGACCCTGGGCAAATCACTTCACCTCTCTGAGCTCCATCCTGTTCATGAATATTGTAAGGAAATGGCATGTGATACGTGATCGGATAAAGCCCATTTCATCAGCAAGTATTTATCGCATGTATTAATAAACGCTGGCTAGGTCTGCTTGTGATTTAAGGTAAGGCTTTGCATAGAATTGGTGTGGACACACACACACAGATACGAAAGAACCTGATTTTGGGGCTCATGTATCTGTTATTAGGACCAAGACTAGAAAACATTTGAGTAATTGGAAATAACATTTTTTTCACTTCCTGTTTGAGAGTAGGCGCTCTCCAAGCCTTTCCCTACCCCGTTTCCTGGAACGCTGTGTACTTCAAATCTCCAATTTTGTCTGTCAAGGCTGATCTCAGCACACTGACAGGCCTCAGGGAATGCGACGGCGGCAGCACACTGTCACGCGTTCTGAGCATGACCCCTTTTAGAAGGATGCGCCTCTCACCCCAAGAAGGATGTCAGTTCGGCTATCGGGAAAATGTGCAATGAGAGTAACGCGAGTCGGGCCTTGTGCTGGGAGAGACACCCAGAGGTGGAAGAGTTCCAGGGACAGACCCACGGACACTGGGGCCCTGGGTCCGTGGCAAGTCTGTGCAGAAAGGAAGACCGTGGGGCGACGGGCTCTTGCGGAAATGTTCCTGTAGTGCTGTGTACCCAAGAAAATTCTGGATGGCAGGAAGACCAACATATAAAAGAAGCGTTTAAAGTTTTGGGAAATAAACATAAAAGAGTTTCAAAGACAAGGAGCTGTGTCTCAAAAGGCATCCACCCAAAGGAAGAGGTCTATAAACATATGAACACTGAAATATCACATTTTTGGTACCAACAAAGACTCAACACATTTAAAAAGCAGTTGAAGACCAAAGAAAGACATTTATAATGCCTGTAACCACAAATAATAATAATCATACTAAATTGAAATCATTGTATGGCATAATTTTGCACCAGGAGGCTGGCAAACATGACAATAGAACATTTTGGTAAGGGCACGGGTGGGCGGGGCAACTTCCTTCACAACTTGTTGGTGAAAGCATCAGTGGGTAAGTTATATGTTGGTGGCAATAACTATCAAAATGGGAGATATAGGAGGGCATCCTAAGATAAAATGTGTTTTCTTTCTTCCTTGATATATAATGCAGACAGCCTCCCGCACACGTAAACATGGTGTCAGGCACATAGTGCATCACATGTTTATAAAGGCAAAACACTGGAAACCAACAAGATGATGTACAGATAAGCTGTCATCAGTCTTATAATGAGGCATCATATGTAGATAAAATAAATGAGGTGGACCTGTGCTTACTAATATGCACCAATTTCTGAAAAGTCATATTGGAACAGGAATAGTAAACTGTAGAAACCTCTGAACCATAATTCAATTGAGATGAAAATTTAAATTATACAAAATTGTATACTGGTAGCAGTATTTATGCCATATACTTATTACCTATGCACATATTATATTTATACATTACACATACACAACTAAATAATATGCATTTAAAGTATTTTATTTATTTATTATCAAGGAGAGAGAGAGGAAGTGCTTATGCTTTTCTATAGACTTGATGCTTTAAGATTTATTTCATATTTTAATGTTTGTTTTTATTTATTTGAGAAAGAGGAGATAGAAAGTGAGCAAGAGAGCGAGTGAATGAGAGAGAAAGTGTGGGTGTGCCAGGGCCTCCAGACACTGCAAACAATCCCAAGATGCATGTGCCCCTTTGTGCATCTGGCTTTACATGGGTACTGGAGAGTCAAACCCAGGCCATTAGGCTTTACAAGCAATTGCCTTTCACCACTGAGCAATCTCTCCAGCCCATGTTTTCACATTTAAAAACAAATGGGAAAGAACTGGTTTTCTTTTTTAGCTTCCAATTAGTTCTTCTGTTAAATGATGCATTCCCTACTGAGCCACATAGATGTGGAGTATTAAGTCTGACTATGTGCCATCTTCTCTTTGCAATTATAGGGCAGGGAGACCATGTATGAATGGGTAGTTCCCTTCCCTTTACAAAAGTACTGGGCAAGGAGGGTAGGGAAACAAAACACAGTCCATATTCTGTGCCAAGCTATACCTCAAAGTTAATATAGTTCAGATTATGTGAGACAGTAGGCCAATGCACATATCCATTTTTCTTCTTAGCCAGTCGTTCAAGAAACATCTGATGAGTTCTTGCTGTGTGCTAGATGCCAGGACTAGACAATTTGTTTGTCTCTCAAGGAAGTCAGATTCTGAGACCATTTTACTCCAATACTTCAGGGCAGAAAGCCAAGGAGACTCCACAGGTGGTAGGCCCCGCATTTGGCAAGGGGAAGGATGTGTTTGGGTCAGCGTCTCCTGCAGGAGGTAATGCCTGGTCTGAGTGTGGTCTTAAAATGGGAGGAGCATGTCAGATAGAGTAGACAGCCCAATTAAACATATTCTAAGTAGGGCTTTAGTTTTGTACACTCAGATGTGATTTTCCATTTTTCTGGATGTCATTGTGAACTTCCCTACTTCTGTCAGGACCTGAAGTGGTGGAGCTGTCAATCAAATTGCCTGAGATCTAACATATAGGCAGCTGATGGGTCAAAAGCAACTGAGCTATGGGGCTTTCCCCGGAGGAACTGGATTGTGTGTGTGTGTGTGTGTGTGTGTTGGCCCTCCGGGGACATGCGGATGACTAAGAGCCAGGGACTCACATCTTGAGCCCGTTGCTGGCTGAGCTTCTAGCAGCGGAGCCCAAGGTCTATTTCTGAAGGAGAGGCAGTTAGAAGCTCTGGCTCCTTCACTGCTGCAATTACAGTGACATCTCTGCTACAAATTATGACTCATTTACACTACGAGGCAATTCACATCTGAGCCACCACTGAGGAAACCCTGTTTTGGTTGCAAAGCGGCATTACTTGGAGCCCACAGCAAGCTGGAGACTCTGGTTTGTAAAGGAGAAGGCTTCCCTGAGCGGCCCCGAGTGGGGCCCAGCGCCTCCTTCTCTCAGGACTGCGACGCATGGAAGGAAAGTACTCGGGCTCTGACCGCCCGGCACGAACATGATTGACAAGGTTTCCCTGTGACTTTCATTATTGTATTTACTGCCCTGAACAGGATTTATCTGCACAATGACCGTTTAGCCAGCAGGGACTTGAAATAAAAATATTTGTAAAGCATTTGTGTACACATTTTTTTTTTAAAAATTTTATTTGGAGGCTGGAGAAATGGCTTAGCAGTTAAGATATTTGTCTGCAAAGCCAAAGGATCCAGGTTCCATTCTCCAGGGCCCAAGTAGACCAGGTGCACAAGGTGGCGCATGCATCTGGTGTTTGTTTGTAGTGGTTGGATGCCCTGGTGCACACATTCTCTCTCTCTCTTTCTCTTCCTCTCAGAGAGAGGGGAGAGAGAAACAGAGAGAGTGGGTGCATGCAGAGCCTCTAGCTGCTGCTAACGAACTCCAGATATATGTGCCGCTTTGTGCGTTTGGCTTTATGTGGGTTCTGGGGAGTCAGACCCCAGGATGTTATGCTTTGTAGCCCAGTGCCTTAACCACCACCACTGAGCAATCTCTCCAGTCCCACCTCCATGCACTTTTTAAATGAAAGTGTTTTGGTTTCTTCACAACTTCTCTGTTGGTAGTAGCCACTGGGATTTTCCGATGCTGTGGACTGAATCCTTGTGCCCCTGATAATGTAAACAATGAGACTGTAATTGCCAAAGAGATAGTATTAGATACTGGGCCCTTGAGAGGTGCTCCGTCTTGAGGGCAGAGCCTTCATGACTGGTATTAGTGCCCCTAGTAAAGACAACCCTGAGGGCTGGCTCTCTGCTCCCACCACAGGAGAGCAGGGAGGAGGTGCTGCCTATGAACCAGGAAGCCAGCCCTCCCTGGATCCCACATCAGTCAAGTCCTTGATGTTAGAGTGTTAGACTGTGAGAAGAACGTGTCTGTCGTTGATCAGCTACCCATTGCATAGTGTTTTCTCGAGCACTGTCTGGGTGGTCTCACGCTGTAGATACACACAAGCCAGCATCTGATAGGAAGTAACCATCACAGCCTGCAGCTGTGGGGGGAGAACAGGCATATTGTCCCATGCCCTTGTGAGGACTGGCTTAAGTGCAGAAGCACTCAAGCTTAGAAAGCTTTTGCCTCTATCATCTGCTTGCACTGTTACAAGTGACAAAAATCCAGGCTTGGGCTGAAGAGATGGCTCAGGGGTTAAGGTGCTTGTCTCCAGAGCCTAATGACCCAGGTTCCATTCCCCAGGACCCACATGAAGCCAGATGCACCATGGCACATTTGCAATGGCAAGAGATCCTGGTACATTCATTCTCTATCTTTCTCTCTTCTCCTTATCTCACTCTTGCTTGCAAATAAATGAGTAACCTATGTCTTTTAAAAACACCCAGGCTGGCACTAAGCTGAGCGCAGTTGCCGGTCTCTGTCTCTGGTCGGTGTCAACTCAAGCTGGGACTTGACTTTGACTTAATGCAGAGTTCAAGTTGCTCTCCTCTTGCCTCTGACATCGCCTGTGCTCATTCCTCGGCTGTACAGAGCACCTCACAAGTTCTAGTTTATCCCATCAGAAGGCCAGACCCATCAAAGGAGAGCAAGTCTTTTGATCTTGTATAGATTTTTTGTTTGTTTGTTTTGTTTTGAGGAGGATTTGAAGTAGGCTCTCTCGCTAGCCCAGGCTGACCTGGAATTCACTATGTAGTGTCCGGTTGGCCTCAAACTCCCAGGCTCTTACCTCTGCTCCCACAGTGCTGGGATTAAAGGTGTGCGCCACCACGCCCAGCACACTAATGATAAACAGGTCTTTGAAAACAGCTCATAGGAAGTACTACTGATCAGCAGACCTGTTGAGTGCACATATATGAGGCCGGGCATCAAGAGCCAGCCAGGGAAGACAGTTCTCTGTTGAGCAGCTGTTACCTTCTTGTTGCCGGGGTGAAATACCTGACCAGGGCTGGAGAGATGACTTAGCGGTTAAGGCACTTGCCTGCAAAGCCTAAGGGCTCATGTTCGACTTTCTAGGTCCCATGTAAGCCAGACGCACAAAGTGGGGCAAGCACACAGAGTTGCACATTCACACAACGGGACGCACACATCTGGAGTCTGACTGTAGTGGCAGGAGTCCCTGGCACTCTAACTCTCTCTCTCATAAGAAAAATAATGAGCCACCTGACCAAAGGCAGCATATGAAAGGCAAGGGTTTATTTCACTTTACTTTTTTTAAAGGTTTATTTTTATTCACATTAGAGACAGACAGGGAGGTAGATATAGAGAGAGCGAGCGAGCGAGAGAGAGAATGGGTGTACCAGGGCCTCTAGCCACTGCAAACGAACTCCAGACACATGTAACATGTGCATCTAGCTTATGTAGGTCCTGGAGAATCGAACCTGGCTCCTTAGGCTTTGCAGGCACGTACCGTAACCGCTAAGCCATCTCTCCACCCCTCAGCTTATGGTTTTGCCACAGTAGTGTGGCAAGAGCAGGAAGCTGGCTCACGCTGTCACATGTCAGGAGAGTGAGGAAGGCACACCAAGCAGCTAGCCTAAGCACCCAGTGGGCTGGACCAAGAGGCTTCAAGATCTGTCCCCAGTGACACACCTCCTCCAGCATGGCTTTACCTCAAGTTGCCACCAGCTGGGCACCAAGTATTTAAATCATGTGAGGCTATGTGTGTGTGGGGGGATTTCATTTAAACCACCATACCTGAATACATGAGGCTGGCTGTGGGGTGCTAACTTAATGCAGTCGTTGCCATGGAAGCTGCAGCTCCCTGTGCATGAGGCTGGGAACTGGGTGTTTAGTTCACGCACTCCTTGCAACAGCCTTCCGGGGAAAACACAGGTCTCCGCATTCATCACTGACGCCTGCGTGAAGAGACTTCGGTCACGTGGACCACAAGTAGATGTGCGAGCCAGGATTCAAGCCCGGCTCTGTCAAACCCAGGGCGCCAGCCTGCCTTACGCTCCCTTTGCTCTTCTGGAATGATGCACTACCGACAACGCTCACCTCCCCTGCTCACCTGCAACCTGGGGAAGCTCGCCCTCTCTGATGGCGGGGTGCTGAACATGTCTGGAGCATCAACCTGATTTGAACCATGAGGAGTGGAAGGTACAATCCACCGTTGCCCATTTGAGCCAGGTGGGAGAGAATGTGAGTCCTCAGGCTTCCTTAGATACGATTTCTACACCAACCAGAAGGCGGGAGGGCGTCACGGGCAGACAGCACCCGGCTCCTCCTCCACCTGCCAAGCACCGACTCCCCGGCAGTGGTGAAATGATGCATCAGAAAGCTGCCCTGACTCACTCCAGGAGTCTGTCCTCAGCAGCTTCGGCCGCCCCCGCCCTCCAGCGACCACACTTACTAAGATCATTGAAGATGCTCTCTCCTAAGCCCACGTGGAAAGTCTGCAGGCCTCTTTCGGTCTCCATGTGTCTGTGTCCCTCCATGGTGCTCAGTGCTCCCTCCAGGAAGCGCTGGCTGGCCTTCCTCGTCTTTCAGGATGGCTCTGTGGTAGTCCCCATCATTCAGCATGTTCTGTCTGAGGCTGGGACCACGACCATGAGGCTGAGCATGCTGAGCAGCGTGAGCAGTGTTGCTTGGCTCTGGATGTCCAGTAGACTGGAATCCCATGGGACTGGTGCCACGGTCCCGAGGGGTCGGAGGCTGGAAGCTCAGCCCCAGTGTGGCAGGATGGAGGAGTTCGTGGGGCTCCACCTTTGTAATGGAGTGGTGCTGTCTCTTGGAAATAGTCAGGTCTTGTAGGGGTGAGTTAATACCCTTGGGTTGCTCAGAAAAAAGGCAAGGCTGACTCTGTCCAGCCTCTTATTTTCTTTCCTACACATGTGCCCTTTCTGCACGAGGCTGGTCTCTGACCACCTCTCATCATGTGGCCCTGCATCCAGGGATTCTCAGCTCACCTGGGCACTGAGTTTCTGCTGGGCCTGCCCTCCTCACTTTCTTCTGGCCACAAGGATGCCTAGGACTGCAGCTCTTAGCAAACACATTTCTGACAAAGTTCCTTTTACCTATTTGTTCATGCTGTTGTCTTGGACATTTCTCCAAAGAGAAACAACCACTGTCTGGGCATATAGAGTTTCATTCCTAATCATAAAAACCCTAAACACCTGGGTTATCTCACCCAGGCCCAGAACGCCAAGCATCGCATGTTCTCTCTCATATGTGTATCCTAGCTACAAATGATTGGACTTCAGTGTGAGTAGGAAGTAAATTCAGTAGCAGAGGCCAGTAAGCTAAAAAAGAGATATAAAGGGATTAGAACGAGAGGGAGGGGGGACTTAATAGGATGGTATTGTATATGTGTAAGTAGAAGAACAGATTAATGGGGGTGAAAAGACCTAAGTGAGGTCGGGGAAGAGATTAAGTATAGGAAAGGTGGAGGGAAGGCTAATCAAAATCTAAGAGGATATGAGTAAGTCATATGGAAACCTACTGTTTTGGACAATGGAACACTCAGGAGCTGTAGATTGTTACTAGAAAATTTTTAGTGCCAGGGATGGGATACCTTCCAGTGGGTTGTTGGTCAGGAAGGTCCCTGATGCCCCCTAAACATTATAGGCCATTGCTGAGCCCCTTGGTAATGTCTGCTGCTGTCTGGCTAAATGTACATATATTATGCTCACCAACTGCCCAGTAAGCACTTCTCTTAATGTTCATACCCATATATTAATGCTATTCTCACTTTTGGTTAGAGAACCTTGTCTTTTCAGATGACTCAGGAGGCACCATAGTTCTGAGAAGAAGTAAGAGAGGAGGGCTCAGCACTGAAATATCTCTATCTCACCTTCCAAGACTCAAGATCTATTGCAGAAGAGGTGGTGGAAAGAACTTAAGAATCAAAGGAAGGGTAGGACTCCTTATAACGTGCTCCTCCAGACACAAAATGGCCTGGATATCCATGACCTCACTGTGCCTGACACTACCTACACAAGACCAGCATAATAGGAGGAAAAGATGATGACATCAAAATAAAGGAGAGACTGATTGACAAGGGGAGGGAATATTATGGAGAATGGAGTTTCAAAGGGGAAAGTGGGGGGGGCAAGAGGGAATGACCATGGGATATTGTTTACAATCATGGAAGTTGTCAATAAAAAAAAAAAAAATCCTAAACACCCATGAGATCTGAATCCATCAGAACAGAAAAGTGAATGTTCTCTGTGCCAGGTTGCATGAACTTCATGACAGCCTCACAACCACCACTGAGGATGGCAGAAATGTTCGCTCTCCTGCTAGCTCAAGGAAGTAAGTTGGAGGATCAACAGAGACGAACTGCCGATTCTTCTCTGGCCGCTGCATGCATGTGCATGGGCCATGCACCTGCGCACGTGCGCGTGCGCACACACACACACACACACACATACACACACACACAAAGTGGAGAAGAAACTGAGGAAAATACCTCTCATTAACCTCTGGCCTCCACACACACATATCCACATGTGCATTGCACACATATACACACATGTACACCTACAAACAAAGAAACACCTATGCATACACATTACTCCCGTAAGAGAAATGTCATATGGTACATATGGTATACAATTAAAATATCCAAAGCATGGGGCTGGACAGATGGCTTAGCGGTTAAGGACCTTGCCTGTGAAGCCTAAGGAGCCAGATTTGATTCCCCAGGACGCACATAAGCCAGATACACAAGGTGGCGAATGTGTCTGGAGTTCATTTGCAGTGGCTGGAGGCCCTAGGGTGCCCATTCTCTCTCTTTCTCTCTCTCTGTAATAAATAAGTAATAATAAATATTTTTTTAAAATACCCAAAGATCCATCAATGTCCTTCATTTCGCTTGCCATTCCCTGCGTCTTTTACTGTGCCAGTGGGGATGTGACAAACCACTTCTGTCTGCTTCACACCTGCCGGGACAAGATGGTTCTAACTCTGGAACCACTGTCTTCCCAAACCCCTGTAATACCTACCTGACCAGCACGTGAGGGGTGACAGCAGGGTCACGTGACCTGGGGGAAGAAGCAAGAGCCCCAGAGACTGATGTCACACTCTGGACCATTCTCAAACATCTCTAAGACTTTCCTGGAACCTGAACTGTTAGAACGATAGCCCTAGAAAAATATAAGTGCCATCGTGCTAATGTGGTATGTTATTTTAGAACAAACCTCAAGGGAAACCTTGTCGGGGAGAGACAGCAAAAAGGGAACTTATATTCCTGCAGGAACATGGGTGGGCCTAAAAGAAGAAAGAGAGAGCTTGTCTTGATGATCTCCTGAGCAAGGATTCTCCCGATGCCTCATGGCAGGCGTTTCCCGCTTTCCCACGTCCTAGCCCATGGCTCTAAGGTAACAAAGAGTATGTCATGGTGATTCATCCAGTGTCTTCATTTTTTTATTTTATACCTTATTTATTTATTGATTATTGTTTTAGTCTTTTAAAATGTTTTATTTATTTATTTGAGAGAGAGAAAGAGGCAGAGAAAGGGCGGGGGGAGAGAATGGGCACCCCAGGGCCTCCAGCCACTGCAAACAAACTCCAGGCACATGCACCACTTTGTGCATCTGGCTTATGTGGGTACTGGAGAATCAAACTGAGATCCTTTGGCTTTGCAAGCAAATGCCTTAACCACTAAGCCATCTCTCCAGCTCATTTTATTTATTTTTATTTGAGAGAGTGAGGGAGGGAAAGAGGAAGAGAGAGTGAGAGAATGGGCATGCCAGGGCCTCCAGCCACTGTAAATAAACTCCAGACACATGCACCACTTTGTGCATCTGGCTTACATGGGCCCTGGGGAAGCGAACTGAGGTCCTTGGGCGCTGCAGGAAAATGTCTTAACTGCTAAACCATCTCTTCAGCCCCAATGTCCTCATTTCTTTCTTTTTTTTTTTTTTTGTTTTTGGCTTGGCATAACTTGTTTTTTTATTTTTTATTTTTAGTTTTAGTTTTTTCTTTTCACAATTTTTATTAACATTTTCCATGATTATAAAAAATATCCCATGGTAATACCCTGTCCCCCCCCCGCAATGTCCTCAGTTCTTGACCCCCATTACCTCACTGTCAAGAAGCTTATTAAAAAGGGTGACACTGTGGGGCTTCCAAGTATCAGTGGCTCAAAGTCAAACCAAACCAAGTCCCCACTTAAACAACAAAGCACGTGCGCGCGCGCGCGCACACACACACACACACACACACACACACCAAGAAGCCAGGAGTGGTGGTGTATGCTCTTAGTCCCAGTACTTAGGAGTCTGAGGCAGGAGGATGATCATGAGTTTGAGGGCAGCCGGGGGCTACAGAGCGAGTTCCAGGTCAGCCTAGGCTAGAGTGAGACCTTGCCTAGAAAACAAATAAATAAAAATTGAAAGAAAAAAAAAACACATAGCATTCTGCACATCACACAGATTGAAACTGTGACATCCAATTGTAGACCTTGGGCTGTCTCTTCAGTTTTTATTTTTATTGTTTGAGGTTCTTCAATGATTCAATGTCACTTTTTCTCTTGGATCATTTCTTTTTAGAATTAGATAGAGATCAATAATCATAGATTGAAACTGGCATCTTTGGAGGAGAAATATGATGTGTGGCTATATATAGATTGGGTAACAATGGCTAAGAAAACCACGTGCTCTTTCAAAATGTTCATTGGCCGTAGCCCAAGCATTATTTTGTGCTCTTGGTAGGGATCTGACTGTCTCTTGTGTAATCTTGCCTGTCACCACGTTTTCTTTCTTGTCATTTCATACTTGGTGTGGTGGTTTGAATGTCTGTCCCTCATAGACTTGGGTATTTTATTCAAGCTTGTCTCCAGCTGCCTGACTGGAAGAGGTGTCACTGGGGGCACATTCTAGGGTCCATCCCTAAGGATGCAGATCTGAATTCCAGCCTGAAATATGCAGAGCAGTCTGAGCGCCAGGCCTGGGTCCCTGCTGTTTGCTGCCCGTTTGTGCTGGCTTATGGCGCTGGCTGCCGGGTGGCGTCTCTCTGCTTGGATTTATGAATGGGAGCTGGCTTCTGCTGTCACTGATGGAACTCCCCTTGGAGCTGTAAGCTGACATAAACTCTTCCTCCTATAGACTGTGCCGGGTGTGGGTGTTCATTCCAACCACACGGAGCTGACCACAACACTTGGTCTCTGGGATGGAACTTTATTTTAAAAGGCCCTGACATGAAAAAAAAAAGAAAAAAATCTGGGGCTGAGACACTTTCCCTGGGCACTAAGAGGTCTGAGGATCACTCATCTTGGAGAGAAGAATTTATTGTTCGTCCTTCAAGAAATATTTGATAAATATTAATATGCCAGGCATACACACATGCATATCTTTATCATCTACATATCTATCTTTATCTACCTATCACCTTCCTTTATCAATCATCTATCATCTGTCTATCTATTATCTATCTATTATCCACCCATCTTCAGATCTATCAACTCTGTCTGGCATGTAGTCATTATTGTTATTATTATTATCATTACCATTATTTTGGTTTTTCGTGGTAGGGTCTTGCTTTAGCCCAAGCTCACCTGGAATTCACTATATAATGTCATGGCTGAGTGACAGACGGTGAGGAATGTTGGCGAAGTTTGATTCAACTCTCCTCCACAAATCCCTTTTGCCCAGACACCTTCTGGCTCGTGAGATGTCTTTGGCACAGTTCTGTCCGGTGGAACATAAGCAGAAGTAATCTGAGAGACCTTTCTGAGAAAGTTTTTTTTTTTTTTTTCTTTCCCGAGAAAACAGAGAGGTTGACTCAGTAGCCATTTCCCTTTAACCCCTCGCCTTTCTTCCTCCCTGCACTTCTCTTGTTCCTTTCCTCCTGCGGAGCACACGGGCAGTCTTGAGATGCAGGGATCGCCTTGGGACCTTGCGAATGAGTTGGAAGGGCTAGCTGTGCCTCCACATATGTGAAAGGCCGCAGAACAGGAAGATACAAAACAGGGGCTGGAGAGATGGCTTAGTGGTTAAGGTGCTTGCCTGCGAAGTCTAAGGGCCCAGGTTCGATTCTACCCATGTAAGCCAGAAACACATGGTGCTGCATGTTTCTGGAGTTTGTTTGCAGTGGCTGGAGTGCCCGTTCTCTGTATCTGTCTCTCTCTCTCATATATACAGTCTCCGGTCCCAGAGAGCAATGTTCAACCATTGCTACAGCCCTCAACTTCTACCCTGAAGTTCTTGTCCTGACAGACAAAGAAATTCTTCCTTCGTGAAGTCAGCTCATTGGTATGGTTTTCCAGTTTTCCAACCTGTTGCCTCCTAACTTGTAAAGCTGCTTTCTAGTGGACACAGAAATGCTAGCCCACTGGGACTGAGGGAATTTTAAGGGCTTAATTGTGATACATCTTCCAACTAAACTATTTCCTTTATTCTGTATTCTTTTTTCCAAACTTTTTAGAAATTCACTTATTTTATTAGAGTGAGCAAGCGAGTCAGAGGGTGAGAGAATGGGCATACCAGGGCCTCCAGCCACTGCAAACGAACTCCAGATGCATGTGCCCCCTTGTGCATCTGGCTTATATGGGTACTGGGGAATCGAACCTGGGTCCTTAGGCTTTGCCAACAAGCACCTTAACCGCTAAACCATGTATATTCTTTTCAGTTGTTGACTTATATTTATCCTTAATTTTGTTGACAGTTAAAAGCACTTGCTTGCTGGCCTGGATTCACTTCTCTAGCCACCCATGTAAAGCCAGACAGGCATTTGTTTGCAGTGGCAAGAAACTACAACCAGTACTTGCACATGCATGCATCAAACACCCACATGTCAATTAATAAATAAAAATTCTAATTTAGGGTTGGAGAGATGGCTCAGCAGTTAAAGGAGTTTGCTTATAAAGCCTGATGACCTGGGTTCGATTCCCCAGTACCCACGTAAAAGGAGATGCATAAGGTAGCATACGTGTCTGGAGTTCATTTGCAGTGGCAAGAGGCCCTGGTGTGCCCCCATTCATTCTTTCTTTGTCTCTCACTACTTGGAAATAAATAAATGAATGTTTTTAAAAATGATTTTTTTGAAAGTTCACTTAAATTATTTATTTATTTATTTGAGAGAGAGACAGAGAAAGAGAAAAAAAAAATAAGAGAGAGAGAAAGGGCACACCAGGGCTTCCAGTCTCTGCACACAAACTTCAGACTCATGTATCACTTTGTGCATCTTGCATATGTGGGCTCAGGGGAATTGAACGTGTGCCCCTTGGCTTTGCAGGTGAGTGCCTTAACCGTTAAGCTATCTTTCCAGCCCTAAAAATTAATGTTTCAAAGCAACCTTATACTGGAGCCTATGACTTAACGGCAGAACACGTGGCTTGCAGGGGCAAGCGGTGGGTCCACCCCCCGCACTGTGAAGCCAGCTCCGCTGAGGTGCATCAGGTGTGCAAGGAGCTGTGCTTGGGCTGCAGCGACCGCTCAGCGGTTAAAGCCACTTGCTTGCAGAGCCTGATGACCTGGGTGCAATTCCCCAGCACCTACGTAAAGCCAGATACACAAAGTGGCATGCGTACCTGGAGTTCGCTTGCAGGAACAGGAGGCTCTGATGCTCTCGTTCTCTCACATATATAAATATTTTTTAGGAGCTGTGCTTACTTCTGGAACAAACTGACAAATTAGAACATACATGAACATCAGCCATGTCGTCACTGTGGTTAGGAAGCACTTGCATTGAATTCTTCTCTAATTTTCCTTGGGGCCTGTGGAGATGCATTTGTTGTGAAGGCACCCACATAACAGCCAGGCATGGCAGCCCACACCTATGATTCCAGTGCTGGGGAGGCTGAGGCAGGGTGGGGAGACCCAGGGGCTGGCTAGCTTGTCCAGCCAAGTTGATGAGTGCCGGGTTGCAGGAGGCTCTGCCTCAGTAAGGTGGAGAGCTGTGGAGGAAGATACCTGGCATTGCCCTCTGGCAGGTGCGCCCACCCCCACATGTATGAACATGGCTGCACACATGCACACCACTCACACATGCCAACACCGCTTCCTCGTATCCCCGCTTGTATTCCCCTTAACGGTTTTCTCCCTCTGTCAAGAGCACTTAGCACGAGAGTCAGCCTCCAGCGTGCTGCGGCCTTCCCGGTGCAGCAGGGACGGCCGTGCACATTCGGCCAGAGCTTACCCGGCACGGCGGAAGCTTTGTGTCCACTGAGCGGCTCGTGACTCGAGCCTGCCCCAGCCCCTGACAACAGGTATGGCATTGCCCTCTCCCACAGCCTTGACTACAACAGATGCCCATGTAAGCACAGTGCTTTGTGACTGGTTTAGTTCACTGACATAATGTCCTCCAGGCATGTTACTATATATGGTACGGTAGTGTTTCCTTATTTTTTGTTTTTGTTTTTTCAAGGTAGGGTCTTACTGTAGCCCAGGCTGACCTGGAATCAACTCTGTATTCTCAGGGTGGTCTTGAACTCACAGTGATCCTCTTACCTCTGCCTCCCGAGTGCTGGGATTAAAGGCGTGCACCACCACGCCCCAGCTGAGTTTCCTTATTTTTAATATTTTATAGTTTATTTTTAATTGTTTTATTTTTTATTTTTTTAGAGTGTCAGAGAGAGAGAGAGAGAGAGAGAGAGAGACAGATAGAAGAGAGAGAATGGGCACGCCAGGGCCTACAGCCACAGTAAACGAACTCCAGATGCATGCGCCCCCTTGTGCATCAGGCTAACGTGGGTCCTGGGGAATTGAGCCTCAAACTGGGGTCCTTAGGCTTCACAGGCAAACGCTTAACTGCTAAGCCATCTCTCCAGCCCAGTTTCCTTATTTTTAAAAAATATTTTAAATTTTATTTATTTATGAGAGAGAGAGATAGATTGAGATAGGGAGGGCACTCCAGGGTCTCCAGTGGCTGCAAACTCCAGACATATGCACCACCTTGTGCATCTGGCTTATGTGGGTCCTAGGGAATCAAACCTGAGTCCTTAGGCTTTGCAGGCAAGTGTTGTAACCGCTAAGCCATCTCTCCAGCCCTTCCTTCCTACCTACCTGCCTTCCTTTGTTCCTTCTTCTCTTCTTCCCTCCCTCCCTCCTTTCTTTCTTCCTTCCTTCCTTCCTTCCTTCCTTTCCTTCTCTCTTTCTTTTTTTTTTTTATAACAGTCATGCTAACAGGTATTCTTATACTTAATGATATCTCTTTAGCTTTTATGGCCATTTTCCTGATAATTAAAGAAGTTGAAAAGCTTTCCACATATATGTTACTTGTTTGTTTGTCTTTGCAGATGCTCTTAAGTTCTTTTCTCAGTTTCAAATTTCCTTTCCTTTCCTTCTTCCTTCCCCTTCCCTTCCTTCTGGCTTTGAGCTAACCCTTTATCAAACAGACCTGCAGAGCGCTGGCTGAAAGGAGACTTGAGGGCGTTTGTTACTCACTTCTCCTTCCCCAAGAGAAGGCTCTCTGTCTGGAGCCAGTGCTTGAGGAGTGAGTTGCACAGCCCTCATGCAATCAGAAACCCATCCACGAAGCATGTATTTTTGACTCTGCATTGTGGCTCCATCTCAAATGGAATCTTTTCTTTCCTCTTTTTTTTTCTTTTGCGGGGGTGGGGTGAGTGAGTTGATACCGTGTCTGGTGATGTAGCCTTGAATTCATGATCCTCCTGGCTCAGCCTGGGGGAAAAGATGTGTGCCGAAGGGCTTAGCTTCTCATGGATCCATTGATCCTTGTTTTCTGGTCTTGTTTGATTTCACATTAATTTTATGCCATTTACAAGTTCATGCATCTTTGAATACTACCTTCAGTGTCCTTTGGAACCAGAGGGACAACAGAGCAAGGGACACACAAGAGACCATGTCCATGACCCCGTCTTTGTCCCTCTTTCTCTGCTATCATAGGAGAAGCCCTGCTCCTGCCTCGTGTGTCTCCTTCTGCGTGCCCTCTACGCGCTGACCCTACAGTCTCCCGCATGAAAGCTTTAATGACTCTGTCTGTGGCTCTTTCGCAGGTCACATAAGGACGTTCACAGTCTTACAACAGTCTTTCCTAAGCACAGCCCCTGCGGCTCCATGTGGGGTCCTTTCCAGACAAGCCAAGCACCTTTATCCTCTTAGAGGTGTCATGTTCGTACCCCCAAACCTCATTCTGTTCCGAGCTGTAGATGCGCTTGCTGGTGCGGACGCAGGGCACCCTCGCCTCTGTCCGGAGCTCGCCCTGCCCCTTCGAGGCCCCTGGCGAGTCGCTGCCCTCTGTGGTCCCTCCGGACCCTCCAGAAAGTGACTCTGCTTTCCTGCCAGCGCTCTCCCCGCACTGCCCTCACCCTGGGGCTGACAGCAGCTAGCACACTGCCTTGTCCTGCTCTGTGCATTTCTTGACCATTTTCTCCTCCATCTGGCATGCTTCGGTGGTGGCATAGGAGTAACATTTAATAACAGTCTGTTTTCATTGTGTAAGCGAGCGTGACACTTTAAATAGATGTCTGTGGCTGACGTTTCGCCCCCATATGTGACACCACGACCACATGACTTTTTGAGTTGTGGGTTTGCTTAGTTCTACTGGTAAATCACTTCTCTATTTTTTTTTAATTTCATTAATGGAACGACTGCGTCATACCAACTACCTCTAGGTCAAAGCAGCTAGAAGACAGTGTACTGATGGCTCATAGGGTATTTTGGAATCCTTTTCTGTGCATGTGTATGTGTGTAGAGTGTTGTGTACTATGGTTTAGTATGTGTGTGTGCACACTTGTGCAGATGTGCGTGCTCCATGTGCAAGCATGCAGAGGCCAGAGGAGAACGTCTGGTGTCCTCGCTCATTCGTGTGTCTCCCTGGTGCTGGGCTCTGTCCCTCCGCCTGAAGCTGCTGTCCCATAGGGAGCCTCAGCTAGTCTGTCCCTCTGCCCTGTCATGAGCTGGGGTTAGAGCTGTGGCCATGCCCAGATGTTCACGAGGGTTCTGGGGAGCACGTGGTGGCTGTGGCGCTGGCGGCCCTCGTGCTTAAGTGAAAGGGCTCCTGACTGCAGAGCCACCTCCCCGGCCCTCGTAGGTGTGTGCACCCCGTGTCGCACATGTGCACGTGGAGGCCCAGAGGGGGGTGCACGTGTGACTGCACCGTTCTGTCGGATTTCTTGAGACAGAGTCTCGGTGAACCTGGAGCTCCCCGTGTTCCAGTTGGACTGGCTGCCCGAAGAACCCTGGTGGTCATTCTGTCTTCGCCCCTTTGCACTGGGGCTAGAGATGGGCACGGTCTTTTTAGACGGCCATTGGGGACCAAACTCAGGTCCCCATGTTTACTTGACAAGTGCTCTGGCCTGCCATGCCATCTCTTCCGTCCCGTGGGCATCTTAGCAGTCTTCCATTCACTCTGTTTGTAACAAGAGCTCATTGGCTAGTGAGAAATTTGTCCTGACTAGTCTTGTTGAATGAAAAGGCTGGAAGCAAAGGCCAGGATGGTGCGTTTACAGAGGATGGCTGCACAGTGGACCTCTATGCAATCAAGGGAGTTTGCAAGACGGGTTTGGTGCACGTTCCTCATGAGTTCTCAGACGTACATCTAGCAGTCAACTTAGTCATTGTCTTAGGTCTTTGTCTTACTCTCTCCATTAGGTCCAAGTCCCTCAGAGACCAAGAAATATGCCTTCATGGAATACAGGCACTACTGGACGCACCACGGTCACGGCCCGTCCCAGCCACCCATGACGCAGGAGGGAGATGCGACACTCCATGGGAACGCCACCTCGTCCTCAAGTGTTTCTGAAGAGCAGCTCACTTCTGCTTCCTCCTGCCCTCGGGACAGGGAGCTTTGCTTTCTCTTCTGCATACATGGCTCTGTGGGAAGTCATCTGATCTTGGACACTAGGCAGGACCAGAGCACATGAGATCATGAGGGTTCTAGTACTGAATATGACGGGCACAAAGTCAAGCAATGGGTGGGCCTTTGTCAAAGTAGGCTAACCCGCGGCCGGCTCCGAAAATGCACCCAAAGGGCTCCCCACGAGGGTGCTCTGTCCTTGGCCTGAAGAGGTTCAGTGCATGAGAAAGGTTCCGGAGCAAAGAACAGGAAACTTTGTGCGTGCACGCGAGCGCATGCACACACGCACACACACACACACATGCACACACACATGCACACACACACACACACACACGCACACGCACACGCACACGTCCTGTCAGCCTTGGTCGGTACCTCCAAGGAGCAGACTGACCTTGAAAATGAGGTTTTCAGGAAGTCACCCTGACTGCTGTCCACCGCAGCTCTGGCGATGACAGGCGTGTCAGAGGCGGAGCATTGTGCAGGCTCCTGCCACGCGGGGAGCCAGGACGGGACGCAGGAGCACACACACCCGGAAGTCGGCTGTCGGCTGTCGGGCGGGGAAGGAAGGCAGCGCAGCCGGCTCCCGCGGGCGTTCCGACGCAGCCTCGCCTGCCTGTGGTACTCGGGTCCCCAGTGGTCCAGTGCAGTCAAGACTTCTGTTACAAAAAGACAGGAATTTAGCAGATGCCTTTTCTCTACTGGAACCAGGCTGCCGGCACCAGTGGGACCTGGGCTGGTTAAAGCACTGTTTTCTATCTTTACGCCCATAGCATCAATGGAATAGGGCGGGCAGGACGACTTTAGTCTCGTGCTAGTTCTAGATGATTTGCCTGGCATGCTCAGACCCTGACTTCTCCGAGACCTCAGCGGAATGAACGTGAAGTGAAATGAGCCAGGGAGAACAGAACAGAAGTGAGCCGTTGTTAGGGGAATTTTCTTCTTCTTTCTTTTTCTTTTGTTTTAAGTAAGAAATTAACTTTGCTGTATGCCTACTTTTGTTTTCTAACACCCTTCTTCCTTATTTTGCTACTAACTTTTTAATCTTTATTTTTGACAATTTCGTATATGTATACAATATACTTTGACTGTTTTCACCCCGTTCCCTTCTCTTATTCTACTCCCTCTCTCACTTAATCCCTTCTTCTTCCAAGGAGAACCTTTTCTACTTTCATGTCTTTGTGTGTGTGTGTGTGTGTGTGTGTGTGTGATCAAATGGCAGCTGCTTGTGCGCGCATGGCTTGGCTTAGGGGTTATTCACTGGAGTGTAGGCCAGCTCACCAGTGTCTGCCACAGAAGAGCCTCCCCAGCAAGCTTAGCTGCCAGTAGCTGCTCTGGGGGGACTAGGAGCTGGGAGGCAGGAGGAGACTCATCTTCCCATGTTTGCTGATGTATGCTTGTCGGTAAGGCACACCTGAAGGAGGCCTTCGGAAGGCCTTTATTGTGTATGTAAAATGGGTGCTCCTCTATTGAATAACCTGTTGGATAAAAACCGTTTTTTTTTAATATTTATTTATTTATTTGGGAATGACAGACAGAGAGAGAAAGAGGCAGATAGATAGAGACAGAGAATGGGCGCGCCAGGGCCTCTAGCCACTGCAAACAAACTCCAGACGCGTGCTCCCCCTTGTGCATCTGGCTAACGTGGGTCCTGGGGCATTGAGCCTCGAACCGGGGTCCTTAGGCTTCACAGACAAGCGCTTAACCACTAAGCCGTCTCTCCAGCTCAAAACCAACTTCCCATGCTCCTCTGTAGGTGGTGGTAGCAGACCCTATGTGGGACAGAGCTCGGCGTGCCGCGTGACTCTGCCCCGGTGGGCAGCTGCAGTTACGGGTAGGTAGTCACTGAGAACTGCCACCTGCAGGTACGCTGTGGCACAGAGTCACGTGGGAGGGAGGGGCAAAAGACACTGGATGCGTTTTAAAGAGTCTTTGGAAGTTATCTGGTATTTTCCTATAATTTTGAATAAAGTGTACCCTCCATGACGTCCACCCAAGACACAGAGATGTGAGCCAGTGGTCCACAACAGCATGCCACCCTTCTTTGCTTAAAGCCACAGCAGTCTTAAAGGGATGTCAAGTGTTACAAATTAAAATTTGAAAGAAGGGGCTGGAGGGCTGGCTTAGCCGTTAAGGCACTTCCCTGCAAAGCCAAAGGACCAGGTTTGATCCCCAGTACTCAAGTAAAGCCAGATACACAAGGTGGCACACGCATCGCATCTGGAGTTCATTGGCATTGACCAGGAGGCCCTGGTGCACCCATTCTCTCTCCCCCACCCATCTCCAAATGCCTCTATGTCTTTCTCTCAAATAAGTAAAATATTTTTAAAAATTAATTTGAAATAAGGCAATTTCATTGTATTTTTAAGCTATGAAAATGAATTCATTCATTTAAAACTATCCTCAGTTAATTGTCTCACTTAAAAATAATTGAAAATATCTTTGCCTGTGTTTTTAAAACTTTGAATCACTTTAGCTACCTGTCATACAAAATATTGTAGTTTGTAAAATTCGCCCCTATTTATAACCCTTTAAACTCATTAGCAAAGCCTAAGAAAGCTACAATCCCCATGAGCAAAATGCCAACAAACAGGACAGAGCCTGGCTGGGAACATCCTGTTGTAGTCTGGGCTGGCCCGCCCAAACAGCTATCTAAATATATAGGTGCACTTTTCTCCAGCTCAAAGCCCTCCATGCCAATCAGAAATAGGTTTGTTTTTTTTTAAATGAAATTTTATTACTGCTTTTCTCAAAGCTCTTCTTGGACTGGAAACCTGTCTGCTGGAGTATTTTGCCCAAGGCACATTTTAATGGCCTTGCTCTGCAGGGATCCAAGAGAGGAGTTCACAAGGAAATGGGGGCTCTTCTTGAACCGTGACAGCCCGCTGCCCACTCGGCAAACTCCGCTGAGGTATCACAGGCGGCGAGGCAGGAGCACCTGTGACAGGCGCCTGGGATTTGATCACCTCTCTCCAGTCGGCGATGACTCGGGAACAGGCAGGTCACGCCCTCAGAAGTTCCTGAGTCCTGCAGATTGACCAACGCACGGGGAACAAGGAGCATTTGCGGGCACACATTTCTTCACAAGTTGTGCTTTTCTTTTTTGTTTATTTTTTATTTATTTGAGAGCAACAAAGAGGCAGAGACAAAGAATGGGCATGCCAGGGCCTCCAGCCACTGCACACAAACTCCAGACGTGTGCGCTATCTTGTGCATATGGTTAACATGGGTCCTGGTGAATCGAGCCTCAAACCGGGGTCCTTAGGCTTCATAGGCAAGCGCTTAACCACTAAGCCTTCTCACCAGCCCACAAGTTATGCTTTTCATGCGTTAATTTACCCCTTCGTAATGACCTCAGCTTTCATTACTCCGCCTCTTCTCCTTGAAAGACTCCTGTAAGACAAAGGGAAGGGAATCAAGATGTTTGAGTAGCTGCAATGAATTCTGAGTGATTGTGAGGACAATGGAGTTTCATTTTTAAATTTATTTATTTGCTTATTTGAGAGAGAGAGAGACAATGGGCACACCAGGGCCTCCAGCCATTGCAAAGAAGCTACAGATGCATGTGCCATTTTGTACATCTGGCTTATGTGGGTCGTGGAGAATCTAACCTGGGTCCTTAGGCTTTGCAGACAAGTACCTTAACCACTAAGCCATCTCTGAGCCTTTGTTAAGTTATTTTTAATTTTTATTTATTTGAGAGAGACAGAAAGTGGGAGAGAGAGAGAAAAAAACAGATAGAGAGAATGGCCATACCAAGGCCTCTAGCCACTATAAACAAACTCCAGATGTGTGCGCCACCTTGTGCATCTAGCTTATGTGGGTCCTGGGGAATCGAGCCTTGAATGGGGTTGTTAAGCTTCACAGGCAAGCGCTTAACCGCTAAGCCCTCTCTCCAGCCCTGGTTAAAAGCTTTTAATGACAAAGCAATGTCCAGCTCGGCCACTGTCCCTGTTTGCCCTGTCCATTATCATCACCTCCCAGTGACATGCTGTTGTGTGAACAACTTGTTTGGGGAGATGTGAACACATGTCTGTTCACCCCAGATAGGGTGCAGACAATAGGCAGGACTGCACGAAAATCGGTTCTGGTGAGCCGGTGAGTTTCCTGGGGTTAGTTATTACAGAGCACGGGTGCGAGGTTAGCTGCAGGGTAAAGACCCCGGAGCTGCCGTGGCCTGGAAAAGCCCCACGCCAGCCCGGCCGGCGAGCTCCCTGCAGCTGCTTACACGCAGCCCACTGACCCCTGACCTCTTGTCCCTCAACTCCCACAGCCATGAGACCTCTGCATCATGGCTTCCACGGGAAGCACCTGAGAAGTCAGGTGGGGGTCTGACGAACTCCCCCACGCCCCTCCTTCTGTGGAGGGATGTTCAACCGGCCCAGGCTCCAGAACCCCTGTTGCGTGTGGGGTGGGGGGGATGTCACAGTCGTTTCTGGTGACACTCACACAATGTGGGTCAGAGTCTGCCCCTCCACACTTGCTTTCTGAGCATGTGCCCTTGGGGAGCGGTCATGTGACCCTCGAAGTCCCAGCTCTCAGCTCTCTCCCCTGAGCCTCCCTCCTCCCTCCTCCCTCCAGAAGGGAATATTTCAACTCAGAGGAAGTTGCTGTACAGCACATGCTGATAAGGAAGAGCAGTGAAGAGAGAGGCAGAGGACTTAGCTTAAATTTGGGGGGGTGGCAAGTACACCAGTTATGCTAAGGGGTACCTCCTTAGGATTGAGGTGATCCAGGAGTAGGCAATTCTCTGCTGAAAAGGCTTGACTAAGATCCACGCCTCGACAGTGTTCAAGGGCAGCCCCAGACCAGCTTCAAGGGTGGTTAGCACCTTTGCCGTACTGAGCGTCCCAGGGAAGGAAGCCAAGGAGAGGCTTGCTGCCTGCTGCCGTCCCTGTGTGTGTGTGCTGGGGAAGAGGAGCTGGGAGAAGAGAAAGAGACCTCGTTGAGAGGAGAGGTGCTTCAGCCTGGAGAGGCGGGGCCACAGTTGAGTGTGCTGCCTGTGAAAGTGGGCAGGCCTGAGATGCCTAGCGTTCGAATCTCCAGAGCCTCGGGAATGGCTCGCGTGGCCATGGGCACCTGTGACCGTGGTGCCACAGGCAGCCAAGACTGGAGCATTGGTGGGGCTAGCTCTGGAGTCAGTAAAAGATGCCACCGTGAGGAAAAACAGGCTGCTGAATGATGCAGGAGGGTACCCAACATTCTCCTCCAGTCACCACAGGTGAGTACACAGGACATCGTATCAGCACACGCATACTTAAATACACCACACAGAACACACGCGCGTGCATGCAAACACACAGACACACGTGCACCATGCCACAAGAAAAATAAAATAAGTAAAGAGGATGTGCTCAAGCAATAGGTTGATCTCTAAGGGCAAAGGTCAAGTGACATGAAATGCATCACAGGCCCATCAGCCATCTCTCCTCAGCTACCCACACTGACTAGCCGGGTGCGTGTCTTCGTTGGCACCGTAAGAAAGGAAGGAAGTACAGGCAGGCACGAACTTCCCATAGGGCATTAGCTCCTGGAAGCTTCGCCACCTTTGTCTCCAGACAGAATGGACTCAACAACACACAGATCCCTGGGCCCTGCCCTGGAGTCCATCACCAGGTAGAAGTCAGGCTCCACCACCTGAGAATAGACCCCATACAGACCAATGGTGCCAGCGTCTGACGAGGGGTCTGCTCAGCTGTGGGCTGGGGAGATGGCTCACTCAGCTCAGAGGAACGCAAAGCTGATGGCCCAGGTTTGAGCCCTAGTACCCACGTAAGGCCAGATCACAAAGTCGCTCTGTGTCTGGAATTCATTACATACAGTGGAAAAAAGCCCTGGTGCAGGCATATTCACTCTGTCTCTTTCTGTTTGGATAAATGATAAATAAATAAATGAAATATCATCCCAGGTGATTTCCATTAGCTCAAGTGGACAGACAGGCCATCTTCATTCTGTGTCCACCTTCCTGCCTACCCCCCTGCCTCCCTTTTTTGCCTCTAGACCCAGATGACAACCAACATGTAACTGGACATTCCGGACGGTGCTTGCTTTTCCCATCACAAATAACATGACTTAAAACATCCCAGCCTAAATGTTGATTTTTAGTTTCTGAATATTTCCTTAGGAGGAAATCCTAGGAGGGGACCTCTGGATTGTGCTCACAGATCAGTTCCCTGAAATGTAACTCAATTCCAGCCCTGTTCTGCACACCCACGTCTCCCCAACGTGGTCTTCATAAGGCTTAGGGTGCCTGCCTCAGCTTCTCCTTGCCTTTCTGGCTATCCTCCATCACGTGGATGTGGCTACGTGGCTCATGCAGACCACACTAGCCACCTGCCCAAGACAACTGAATACCTGACCTCAGTTTTGCAAAAATGATCTCATTTTTCCAGCCCGGAGCAAAGCAGACGCTCCTGTCTGACAGCATTATACGTAACGCAGATCAAGGTATTGATCAGGGCGGATGTGTTGTTTTCCAGTGGGAGGATAAGGTTATAGAAGCCAGTCTGTCTTTGCCTCTATCAGCCATCTCACCGAAAAGCAATTGCGCTAATGATTCCAACTTATAATTGTCGATTTATTTCAGCTAGAAAGCAAACAATAACTCAGTGCCCTGTTGTGGCATCTGCTAAGAGTTATAACGGTGAGGATGGTGGGCTCCGAGTGGGACGCTCTTTCCATCTCACCTGCTTGTCTTTGTGTGTGTGTGCAGTGTGTGTGCAGTGTGTATGCATGTGTGTATGGGTGTGTATGTGTGTGCATGTGTACACATGCGGAGGCCACAGATCAATATCAGATGTTTTCCTCAGTCACTTTCCACCTTATTTTTGGAGACAGGGTCTCTTGCTGATCCCGGAGCTTGCTGATCCCCTCGTCTGGCTGGCCAGCCCGCCCCAGGGCTTGTCCTGCCCTTGCGTCCCCAGTGCTGAGACTGGACAAGTACTGCCACCCCGGCTTCTGCACGGTCCTGCGGATCCCATCTCAGGTCCTCATGCTTACTGGGAAAGTGTTTGACTGAGCCATCTCCACAGCCCCTCATCTCATGTACTGTTGCTTTAAAAAGAGAAAGAGAGGCCAGGAATGGTGGCCCATGCCTTTAATCCCAGCACTCGGGAGGCAGAGGTAGGAGGATCGCCATGAGTTCGAGGCCACCCTGAGACTCCATAGTGAATTCCAGGTCAGCCTGGGCTACAGTGAGACCCTACCTTGAAAAAAAAAAACAAAAAAAAAGGAAAAACAGAACGAGAAGAAGGGTAATCTTTTCCTAAGTAGATGGAAGAGCTGGGTTCTCTTTTCCACACCCTGACTTCCAAGAACGCATCGTTGGGCATTTGGTTAGAATTCTGCTCTGACTACTTGATTTCTGCAGTATCCAAGTTCTGTCTCCTCGACCAGCTTATATAAATGAATCCAAGACTACCCAAAGTCCTAGATTTCATAAACTAGAACCATAAAGCCACAGGGAACCTGAGCGGACCCTGAAGCCTGTGGTGCAGAGTGATAAGCTGGAAGCTTCTAGGCTGGACCTGACCTGTAATACTTGGTTTGGCTTGTAATGTTTTAATATCTCAGGGATAATGACAAACAGTATTTACTTTATTTTATTTTTATTTATTTATATTTGTTTATTTGAGAGAAAGAGAGAGGCAGAAAGAGAGAAAATGGGGGCCTCAGGGCCTCTAGCCACTGCAAATAAACTCCAGACACATGCGCCCCCTTGCGCATCTGGCTTAACTGAACTGGGGTCCTTAGGCTTCACAAGTAAATTCTTTTTTAAGCACTAAGCCATCTCTCCAGCCCAACTAACAGTATTTATCAAGCATTTACTGTGTGCATTTTCCTAAGCCTGGCAATCTTATAAAATGGGCATTACTATGTTATTTTATAGGTTAAAAAAAAAAAAAAAAGACAAGGCATAGAGACCTTAAAATATTTGCCCAATGCTGAAGTTAGGGTCCGAGATTTGAACCCAAATGGTACAGCTCCAGAATTCACCCACCTGACTGTGGCAAGTCATGGTTACCAGCTTTATATAAAAGCCAAGAGATTCCACAACAAGGAATCCTGCCCACACTTGCAGCAATGGGAGGCGTGGCAAGCGTCCACAGGAGGTGAGGAGAGTCACCTCTTTTTAGTGGGATATTTATACTTTTCTTCTTCTTCTTCCTCCTCCTCCTCTTCTCCTTTTCTCCTCCTCCTCTTCTTCTTCTTCCGACGTAGGGTTTCACTCTAGCTCAGGCTGATGTGTAATTCACTATGGAGTCTCAGGGTGGCCTCGAACTCATGGCGATCCTCCTACCTCTGCCTCCCCAGTGCTGGGATTAAAGGTGTGCACCACCACGCCCAACTGGAATGCTTTAAAATTTGCCTTTGCTAAAAATTGTGCTTTATATCTCTCATATGTGCTACAGCTTATCCCGAACTGACATTTATGAGTCCTGAGTCATTCACTGGTTCTCAGCTAGAGTCACTTTTGTCCCCCAGGGAACTTTTAGCCATGTGTTAAAACATATTCAAGGTCCAAAACTGGGGTGAAAAGGATATGATGGTAGTTTGATTCAGGTGTCCCCTATAAACTTAGGTGTTCTGAATGCTAGGCCCCCAGCTGGTGGTAATTTGGGAATTGAAGCTTTCTGGAGGCAGTGCATTGTTGGGGGCAGGCTTGTGGGTCTTATAGCCAGTTTCTCCTTACCAGTGTTTGACATCCTCTCCTGCTGTTGTTGTGTATCTGATGTTGGCCAGGAAGTGATGTCCACCCTGTGTTCATGCCACTGTTTTCCCCTGCCATCATGGAGCTTCCCCTCACGTCTGTAAGCCAAAATGAATTCTCTTGTCCCACAAGTTGCTCTTGGTCAGGTGTTTTCTGCCTGCAGCAGAGGAGATTGTCACCCAGAGAGTAAAACGCTGCTAAACATGGACCGTATTCTCTGTTCCAAAACCTTAGCAATGCTGAGGTTGAAACCCCTGATCTAATTTTACCTCCTATGCCACACTTGAGGAAACAGACCCCAACAGATAGACCTCTCTTCAGAGCACAGTGAAAGTCAGTGTTGAGTCTCTTCCTGACCATTCATGTCCCTGGGAGCTTTGTAGGCCTTGAATGGAGATCTTTATGAGTGATATCTTTCTGGTTTGTTTTGTTAAGATGAGAAGAAGAGACTATCACATTAGTTGTGAAAAATTTCCATTGTCTCATCTATTGGGTACAAGAATTGCTAATTAAGAATCTTCTAATTAGCCTTCAGTGAAAAATAGTACAGCTTCAAGGCAGCTGCCAGGAGCCAACTATAAATCGCACCCCTATCCAAGAATTTGTAACGGCTAATTTATTATATAACACACACAAATTGGAAGTGCATATTATCGCTTTTCTTCCAAAAGTGCTTGACTTGCAGGAGGAGACAGAATCAGCCGTGGTCACTGGGTGAACAAGGTTGGGAATTCATAGAAAGTCTCGAAGCTGTGCCCCTTTGTTGCGGGGTCACTGGGTGAACAAGGCTGGGACATTCATAGAAAGTCTCGAAGCTGCGCCCCTTTCTCGTGGACTTTGTGAGTTGCAGCCCAGTGAGACGAGATGGCAGTTTTCACTTGGATCTCTGAGCTTTGCTTTGCTTGGGTTCTGCTTGGATCGCGGCCTTTGTTCCTCAGCTAATGTGTTCCGAGGTTGCACAGTTCCAAAGAAAAGCATTGTTTTCCCTGTGTCTGCCTGGATTGTTTGCTTCTTAGCATAGAAATTTTTCTGGGGCTCCCTTTGCCTTCTTCCCCATGCATCAGAGACCAGTGGCCTTGGAGTCTTAGGGGCTCCAAAATGGTGCATCCCCCCAAGAAGGACCGGATGGCATTGGATCCCTCCAGTTACCATTTGCCAAGATGACTTTGAATCTAGCTGTTGGACCCGATATCCCCACGTGGTTTCTGTTTTGCCAAGATAACATCAGCTCTGCCAGCCTGGGTCTCCCCTGTGTGGACCAAGGTGGGACGGGGACCAAAGGGAGGCATACGATAGCAAATCCAGAAGCAAGCAGGGAGCAGAGCCTCCGTTCCCTGAAGACCAGTCCAAGGAGGAGAAGGAAAACAAGAGCGCCACTGCCAAAAGTATAACCAGGTCCAAGGGCGCTTTCCTGTCAGCCGACTGTTACTACCGCCTTGCCTCGCCTCCTCACCCCTACTGGAGGAAGAGGAGCCCGCCCGCTGCCATCGCGTCTAACTCCTCAGCCCCTTCCGTAGCCTTTCACTGGCAAGGAAAATGGGGTTACCACTGTGGAAATAGCAAAACATCAATGAAGAGGAAAGTTAGCCAGACACAATCAGGGGTCTAGTAACAGGAAGAAGGGGGGATGCCTGATGTTCAGAAGCCAGCGAGGTCTCCCCGAACCATCTTTGAGCAGGTTTCAGTTACAGCTATCGACACTGCTTTCCCTCTGGGCGAGGTGGGAGCCCTTCCTTAAGTCCGTGGGTCTCACGGCACACGAGCAGGTCTGCCCAGTTGAAAACGAGGACGTGGGGACAGTGGGAGCAGCCCCTTCGAGTGGAGGGCTGCTCTTCCCCACGGTCATGCCCAGAGCCAGAGCTCCACCCTGGTGTTGGCAGGCTGTCCCTCGGGGCTCGGAGGTCTGCCCAAAGGCAGTGACAGAGAGAGAGAGAGAGAGAGAGAGAAAGAGAGAAAGAGACAGACAGAGAGAGAGAAAGAGACAGAGCGACAGAGAGAGAGAGAGACAGAGAGAGAAAGAGACAGAGAGAGAGAGAGAGAGAGAGAGAGGGAGGGATGCCCCTCCCCCACGCTGAAGCAAGAATGGCATTTTTACATCCCCCAGCTGATAAAGCTTCCTCTCTCAAAATCAGGGAAAGGCCTGGGTGTTCCTTGCTGTGCTTTGGTGACAAGTTTGCTCCACTGAGATCTCACACAAGGCACATTTTCAACTAGTTTACCCAGATGAACATTAGTGAGGGGATGCTTGCTACTCTCCGGTTCTTGATGCTTGACTGTTCACGGAGCTGTGTTTAGAGTGACTTTGTGTGGACACTAGGATTCCTAAGTCTGAGTCCTAATCTAGGGGGCTACTTAATTTCTCTAAATTCCCATATATTAGCTAGAAAATACAGAAAATTATGATAAGAAGAAAAAAAGAAGCCTATCTCTCAGACTGGTAGTCCCTGCGAGGATTAAGCATGAACACATATGTGAAGACTGCATATGGAATAGGACCAGGATGTGTGTGATTATTTAGGACATATGCCAGTGTTCTAGAATGTTCCATAGATGACTGACTAACAGTGCAAATTGATAAGCAGAGAGGTTTCTTCTCATTCTGGCTATTCCTCTAAGCCTCAAATTTATCTCCTGGAAAAATGTGAACATAAAATAAAGTTATTGTAAGAATCAAATAACAGGGTGTCTGAGGTTTAATTAAGTATAAGTATTATATATAATAGTCCAATTTCTAGTGACAAGCCTTTTTCTGTGTGCTAAGCTTATGAAAGCTACCTTTCAAAAGAAAGCAATGATCTGGGGGTCTGCTCTTCTTGGTGACCCAGGAGCGCTCTCCTCTCCAGGCCTCCAGAGATTGCGGAAGTTTGTGTAAACTTCTGATTTACATTGCCAGTCCTCTCCCACTCTTCAAAGCAGGGGCCTAATTGGGATGCAGATGTCCTCTGCTGGTAGCCTAGCGTTGCTTCAGTCACAGGGGAAGGCTTTTGGCTATCCAGGGGAAAGACTTGGGCCAAAGGACCCCTCCCTGGGGTCCCCACTCTGTGGGAAGAAAATGATGATGATGATGTATGAGACAGGCGTGCCTTTGGAGCCCTAGGAGGCCGTGACAGGGGTAATGTAGGAGGACAGCCCTGTCCCCCTAATGGAGACTGATGGCCATCGCCTGTCTTTCTGGCATTGTTGGGGCTGGCGCTAAGCGGCCTTGTCCAGGGGACTTACATGGGGTGGCAGGTTCCATCTGCCAGCCACACTACCTGTAGTGCTGATAGCCTTGTACCTTGGCAGAGCGATGGGGAAAACACATGGAAGGACCTTGTGGGGGTCCCATGGGAGCCCTAGCAGCCCCCCACCTTGGCTTTGACATGCGTGTGTCAGGAATGACAGTCCTCACTGGATTCACTTTTGTTTCCTGCTCCCTTCTCCACCTTTACCTCCTCCCACTCGGTCCCTCCCATCCCCCAAACAACCTAGTGGGACGAAAACTCTAAAACTTCATTATAAAACGACCAGAATCCCCCCTCCAGCCTGTGTGACCCCCTCCCCCGCTCTCCTTCCAGGCCCTTTCCGGGCCACAGAGGGAAAGCTTAAGCCTGGAGTTGGAATGTCATCTTTAAGAGTCATTTTTGGGAGCAGTTTTATTAATTTCGCTCCTCTGTGGTTACCACATGTTTGGGGAAGACAATTGATTTCACAGATCTGTGTGGGAGGTTGTAGATTTGGCTCTGAGGCGGCTGAGAAAGCCTCGCTGAACGGGCTCCCTAATTGACACACAGCAAAGACATTCTTCAAGGCAACTTTTCTCTCAGCACTTGCTTTTTTGAAACTTAATTTTAAAATTGTAATTCAACTCATTTTTTTTTCCTTGAGAGTGAAAAGACTATTTTCTTCTCCCTGTACCTATATATCCCCATTCCCTCCACAGACTCCTACCCCAAACTCCCATGTAGAGAATTAAAGGGTAAACCAGGACCAAATGTTAAGTCATGACTTTGACGTCACTCAGAGAAGACGGTCACAGCTACCCCGGAGTCCAAGGCAGAGCGAACTTGCATGGTCTCAGGTGGGCCGAGGCAGGGGACTGTGGCCAGTTAAAGAGCCTTGGGTTTACACAGGCTTTTCTAAGCTAAGGAGGTCAGTGTTACACTTCCTCAGAGGCCCGTTTTTCCAATTTTTTTAAAAAAATATTTATTTATTTGACAGAGAAAGAGGTAGGAGAGAGAGAGAGAGAGAGAGAGGAAATGGGTGTGCCAGGGCCTCCAGTCACTGCAAACGAACTCCAAACGCATGTGCCCCCTTGTGCATCTGGCTAATGTGGGTCCTGGGGAATCAAACCTGGGTCCTTTGGTTTTGCAGGCAAACCCCTTAACCACTAAACCATCCCTTCAGCCCCTCAGAGGCCCTTTTTAAGCTGGGGAGAGGACTGTGTTGTTGAATGCTTTAAGATTTCAGCTTGAATGAATGCATTTTCCAGAAAGAATCAGTTCTGATTCGAAATAAATAATGGACCAAGCTAGAAAAAAAATGTATATAAAAAAAAAAACCCTCTCAATTGCTTGATCTGTGGGTGGTGGTGGGTGCACGCTACTGTTTTAGACCTTTAAATGTGGATTCCTTAGTGGTAGCTCTTCACGCCCTCTGAAAAGTTAATAGCCCACCTTAAAGGAGATGTAGCCCACAGTGTTTATATTGCTAATTATACTGCCCTGTGGGAGGAGTGCTTGGCGCTTTAGAGAACTCTAGAAGGTAAGGCTCCTCCCCAGATAGCTTCGGTGATGACTAGAGATGGATCAGTATCTCCTGATGTCAAGTAGCCATGTCTAGGGAGGGGAGCCATGCCTTTGCCCAAACACTCAAGGTGCCCCTGAAGTGGTCAGGCCGGCATTGGTGTGGTTCAGCCGTGGTCACCTTTCTCTTTTCCTTTGCTCTGCCCTCAACTCCTTGGCTCAGGTGCAGAGTCAGCTGTGGGGGGGGGGGAGGAGGGAGGGAGGGAGGCTCTGCCCCACGACCACTGATCTATGCCCAGGTTTTCCCAAGGAGCGTGCATGGCAAAACGGTCAGACCACATGGAAGGCTGACCTGGTCACGGAAGTGGTCCCCAGTGACTGGCGGTATGGAGTTATGGGAAAGGAAGGCGGCGCCAGAGAAGACTGGGCGTGGGCGGAGGCCGGTCCAAGTTCGGGGGCGACCAGAGAACTGCCATGGCTCTCTTGTGCGGGCTCCTGCGGGGAGGCATTGAATCTCAGCTCTGCTGCTGCTGACCCTGCCCAGGACCTTGGCTGAGATCAAAACTGTGCTCATTGCCAAACTCTCCCTAGAAAAGTGGAAGCTATATTGTCTCAGCCTGCCAAAAAGGAGTATTATTTCAAACACTAAAGCATTACATTAAAGACAGAAAAAAAAAAACAAGTGAGACCCAGGGGAAGGAAGGAAAATGGGGGCTGTGAGAGAGAGGAAGTGACACGTTTCATGAAATTAGAACTTTTTAGGGTTGTTTTGGGCATGGTTTCAAGAGGAAGTGCTGGCTATTTAGACAAACATCCACTAATCTAATCTCTATCAGGAGACATTTCTAAGTTCAAGCACACATTTTTTTTCACTCTTCTGGATTTTGGATTTTCAGCTCAATGTTGGACTGCAAGTGTAGCTGTGATTGACGACAAACAATTGAAGGAAGAGCTGGTTGTGATTTCTGCTCCATGTAATAAAGTTGGAGGAAGATGGTCAGCCAAGCCGGAGGGCCTCCCCTGCAAGCCTTCTCTGGTTAACCAGTCACCCGTCCTTGAACTTCTTGCCTCTGTCCTGGTGAGGCCCCTGTGGATGGCCAGGTCACTGAGTCCTGAACACGTCCCACTAGATGGGAATGTCTGGGGACTTCTTGATTTTGCCAGTCATCTGCCTTCTAGAAGAATGAAAATCCTTGGAGCCTGCTGAAAGTTCAATGAGAGAATGGTTTTGGCAGTGGACAGGAAATGGAGAAATATGAATCACCCCACTGCTAAGTTACTATGTATGTAACAGACTTCCATGAACCTAGTGGCTTCAAAACAACACGCTTGTATCATGTCACAGTTTCAGTGGATCAGGACATAGCCTGGATGGGTTATCTCTGCTCAGCATCTCGAAAAGCTGCAATCAGGTGTGTTGACCTGGGTTGTGGGTTAGCCCAAGGCTCTGAAGAGTGATTTGCCTGCAAGCTGATCCAAGTTGTTAGAAGAACTAATTTTCCTCTGGTCGAAGGACCACCAAGGGCCTCTGTGTCTTACAAGCTGTTGGGGGCTGTCACCTTTGCATTCTGGCTGCCATTAGAAATTCACAACATGAGTTCCTTGCTTCTTCAAGACTGGCAGGAAGGGGCTGCAGAGAGATGGCTTAGTGGTCAAGGTGCTTATCTATGAAGCCAAAGGACCCAGGTTCAATTCTCCAGGATCCACTTTAGCCAGATGCACAAGGTGGTGTATATGGCTGGAGTTTATTTGCAGCAGCTGGAGGCCCTGGCACGTCCATTCTCTCTCTTTCTCTCAAAAAATAAAAAATAAATAAAAAATTTAAAAGACTGGCAAGAGGATCTCACTTTAGCCAGCAAACAGTTTGAATAAAAAATTAAGGGAGGGAAATCCCATTTCCTTTACCATTGTTCCTATCTTAGCCACGCTGAGAGGGATGGGAAAATATAAAACCAGCAGTCACTGGGGGTCACGTGGAGCGCGTCTGGGTGGTCACTTGGGTGTGTTGACCCCAAACTCTGTGACTAGCATTAGCCCTTTCCCCCATGAAGTCATTTGGTTTCTTTTCTCTGAGGCTTGCAGGAGAGCAACTTTAGATTTTTAACCTGTGCTCCACTATGTGAAGCAGTTTTGTAATTTCTTGATTGTTCTGAAAAAACAGTAATCTATGAAGATCTTTTGTCAGCCATTGGTTTTGACCTCCAAGCCTTCCCCATCTCTACTTTGCCACGACCTCCTGGGAACTCATGTCCTGTACTGGCTCTCCTGCGGACGGTTCTCAGAGCAGGGCGTGGGGGGCGGGGCACAGAACTCCTCCTTCCTGCTCACCTATTCATGTCTGCGTCCCCCACCAGCGGGGACTGGCTCCAGGGAAGTTTCTCCCAGTCCTTTCCAAACACATCTCCCTCAGCCCATCAGAGAGCAGCACTAACTGGGCTGGTTTTCTTCGGGGGAGATCAGAGACCCTGATCCCTGGGACCCTCCACTAAACTGAAGATTCTGATAGCTCCATTGTCTTTTCATAGTGGCAGCGGACATGTTCGGCAGCTCTTATCTTGGTGTTATCTCTGTATTCTCATTTCACCTTTTCAGTCCCCTAGAATCTATTAAAACAAATCCCTTAAAATACCTAGTACATTTTATTTATATGACTGGACCTTGACTATACAGTATAGCCGTTCCTTCATATGCATAGTGGGTATTGGTCCCAGGAACCTTTGTGAATACTAAATGTGTGTGATGCCCAAATCCCTTATATAAAAGTGGCACGGTATTGGCATGGAACCCTAGACACACTCTCCTACATGCTTTAAATCATTTCTCGGTAACACATAACACTGAGCACAATGTGAACCCTGAGTGAATAGCTCTTGTACTGTATTGGTTTGGAATTAATCATAAGAAAAAAATGAATCTGCATATGTTCATTATGCAAAGTTTATTTTTTACACATTCTTGACCTGGGGTTTGTTGAATTCAAAAAATGAATAGCCCTCAGACAGATAGGTTAAACTGTGTTATGGTAGTTTTCATATAAAGCATGGGGGAAACTATAGGGTCTCAATAAGCATTGCTGGGGCTGTGAAGGAGCCAAGGAGCTGAGGCTGAGCAAACAGGTGAAACCTACTTCTGGTTTCCAAGCAGCACTGCGCCCATAGCTTCATCATCCACAAAATTCAGGGCTAAGTCAGAGTTCACTTTGATGGGCACACCGCTAAAATTATACCAAATCATGACTGACAGACTCCAGACTCCTAGGAACTTAAACTAGAGGTCAGGGAAGCTGTCTACAGAAGTGGTGGAGTTCATTCTCACCACCCCCCCCGTCACAGGTGACGAGGGGCTGGGGATCACTCTCACCCCCGCATCACAGGTGACGAGGGTCTGGGGTTCACTCTCACACCCCCCCCCTCACAGGTGAAGAATTGTGGAGTACACTCACACACAGCCTTTCACAGGTGAACAGGTCATGGAGTGTACTCACCCGTCCCCTTTCACAAGTGACGAAGTTATTGAGTACACACTCACATCCCATTACACACTCACATCCCATTACTGTCCATCTGAAGCCCATTTGTGAACGGTCTTGTGAAGAGTCAGGCAATGCATGCAGAGAGGTCCTCTTGCCTGTATTTCAGATTGATTCTACTCCTCAATTTTTGCATTTTCTGAACTTTTTAAGGCATGTGTATCTAAGTTCAAAATCATTGTATCATCAAAAGATAAGTCCACGCCCCCTGCTTCCTTTAGCTGGGCCTGCCAATCTTCCAAAATGTTTACCTCACTTCTTTGCTGTAGTGTCTGGGCATGGCTAGGCCTCATTGTCTCTTATCCAGATATTCAAATAGCCTCTTTACCACTAGCCATTTGGCACAGTGTTACCCATATAACTCAGGGCTGGAGAGATTGCTCCGTGGTTAAAGCTGCTTGCTTGCAAAGGCTAATGGCCCAAGTTAGATTTTTCAGTATTCATGAAAGGTCAGATGCATAGACCTGTGCACATTTCTGGAGTTTGTTTGTAGCAGGAAGAGACGTGACCCACACACCTACTTTCTCTCTCTCTTAAATAAATAAATAAATAATAAAATTAAATTAAATATATTTTAAAAATTTGCTTGTAAAATATAACTCACAGAATACCACTCTTGGCCTTAATAGTCTTTTGGGGGCCACTTATCACCACTAACCTGGAGAGTTAAACCTCATTCAATATTTGACCCCAGGGCTGGAGGGCTGGCTTAACTGTTATCGTGTTTGCCTGCAAAGCCAAAGGACCCAAGGTTCCCTTCCCCAGGATCCACATTAGCCACATGCACAAGGGGACGCATGCATCTGGAGTTTGTTTGCAGTGGCTGGAGGCCCTGGCATGCCCATTCATTCTCTTTTTCTGCCCCTTTCTCTGTCAAATAAATCAATAAATAAAAATAAAATATTAGGGCTGGAGAAATGGCTTAGTGGTTAAACACTTTCCTGTGAAGCTTAAGGACTCTGGTTTGAGGCTTGATTCCTTAGGACCCATGTTAACCAGATGCACAAAGGGGCACACATGTCTGGAGTTCATTTTCTGTGGCTGGAGGCCCTGGCATGTTCATTCTCTCTCTCTCTCTTTCTCTGTCTGTCTGTCACTCTCAAGTAATAAACAACAACAACAACAAAATGACCCCAAACTGTGTTCATAGCATTATATCCTATTTTCTGCCCTTTGTTAAGTATCTTTCTTTTTTAAGTTTTTTTTGTTTATTTAATTGAAAGTGACAGAGAAAGAGGCAGAGAGAGAGAGAGAAAGAGAGAGGGAGAGAGAGAATGAGCATGCCAGGGCCTCCAGCCACTGCAAACGAACTCCAGATGCGTGTTCCACTTTGTGCATCTGGCTAACGTGGGTCCTGGGGAATCGAGCCTCGAACTGGGGTCCCTAGGCTTCACAGGCAAGCACTTAACCACTAAGCCACTCTCCAAACCCAGCATATATATATATATATATATATATATACATATATATATATATATTTTTTAAATTATTTATTTATTTGCAAGCAGAGAGAGAGAGAGAGAGACAGACCAGAAAGACACAGAGAGAATGGGCATGACACCACCTGTAGCCACTGCAAACGAACTCTAAATGCATGTGCCCCTTGTGCATCTGGCACATGGATCCTGGGGAATCGAACGTGGGTCCTTTGGCTCCACAGGCAAAAGCCTTAACCACCAAGCGATCTCCCCAGCCCTGGTACGTGTCTTTGGTAGCAGTCAGCTGCCCATGACCGTGCTGTACTTCTTCCTGCTGACGCCGACGTCTCCGCAGCCCTTCTCCATTTCCGTTTCCGCCCCTGAAGCCCACTTCTCCTCAAAGACTCTAACTCCACCTCCCCCGTTCACCTTTCCTCAGTCCTCTCCTTTTCACTTTCTGCAGTGATGAGATAAGGCAAACAGAGACGATCATTAGAGCTCTTTAAGCACTTCAGCTCACCTGGGACAGATGTGTCCTGATACTGTGCCATACACTTACCTACCTATCTCATCAAGTCCGGGTGAAGACTTTGGTGAGATAGCTAGTCAAATGTGAGGAAGCCAACTGAGGACCTTGTGGAAATCACTCAAGATTGCACAGCTCTTTTCTGTCTCATGTGAGTTACTCCTCTGCCTTCTTATCTCACCCCCAGATGGGTGGTCTGTTTCCAGCAGGGGCAATCCTAATTCAACCAAGGCCTAGGCTCTAAGCTTCTGGAGCACGCTTTGCCAAGGCTGACATGCTGAACTGAACTCACAATTCTCGTCAGCAAATGATTTTGCCATGATCTTTGGTGCTGGATTTATCTTCCAGTTACAAGTTCAGATGATACCTGTGTTCTGTGTAAGGCAGGTAAGAAGGAAAATGTATTTCTCAGATGCTTGGGATAAATGTTTCCCCTTTCAGGAGATGCTCTTGACTGTGACCTCTGAAGCCCCTGAAGAACGCTTGCATTCAGGAGCACTTTCCATGTGGAAGGAAAGTGGAGAGGCCCTCCTAGGCTCAGGGCAAATGCCTCAACCACTAAGCCATCTCTCCAGCCCATGTGTGAAAATTTAATTAATTAATTAATTAATTTCAGAGAGAGAGACAGAGAGAATGGGCAGACCAGGGCCTAAATGAGCTCCAGGTGAATGTGTCCCATTGTGCATATGGCTTAGGTGGGTCCTGGGCAATTGAACCAGTATCCTTAGGCTTTGCAGGCAAACGCCTTAACTGCTAAACCATTTCCCCAGCCCATGTGTGAAAAATCTTAATAAGAAGTTTTTAAAAGAAACTGGAGGGTTTTCGTCACTATGAAGCATTCCTTGGGTCTCTTCTGGGGATTCCTCGCTGACTAAGGCTGAATATCTGCCTGGTGTTCAATGAGGGAGGCGTGTCCATCTGCAGGAACTGGATACAGCCGGAGTTGGGCAGGAATTCCTTAAGAGCCACTCACAAGACATCAGACAAAAACTGAAGAGCATGGATTGAAGGTCACACATGAATTAGAGCCTTGGGGTCAGAAAGGGCCCAATTCTCTTGGAAATAAATAATAAATCTGACCTTGTGGGAGGGCAGCTCCATGGAGATGGCCATACAGATAGCTCTCAGGATTTGCGTGCAAGAGACAGTGTTGGCAAATGTGCTCAGTTGCCTTTTTCTCATACTCCAGAGCTCCAAAAGTTATGGGAACCACTCCCAATTCTTGCATTGCTTCCAAGGTACGAAAGACCCCCTATACAGTCCACTTCTGGGAAGCCATTTCATATTCCTATGAGGTGTTCAGAGTAGAGATGGAAATGTCGGCAGTGCAGGAGACGTGAGAGGAAGCTTAGCTAAGAAGCCAGGGCCACCAGGATGCTTGGCAAACGATGGGGAGACATGCTGGAAGCCCTATTCAGTGTTCTTCTGTCTTTTCTCCCTGAGTACTTTGTCCATAAGCCACCCCTCGGACCACGGAGGGTGATGAGGAGAGTTCTATGAGATAGTCCTAATTTAGACCCTGAGGCTTAACAAATCGCCTGTCCTTGGTGAGGACCGGACCCGGGGGGGGGGGGGGGGCTCATGCATACAGCATGGAGCCCTGTTGCTCCCTCCTGCCCACCCTACCTCCCTGGGGGTTGTCCTGCGGTCATAGAATAGAGCAGTGCTAACTGTCCCCATGGGATGGCAACCTTATTACAAGTCTGTCTGGATTCAATGTCCTGTCCCTTCTGGCTGCATGGATGGAGAAAACTAGACGTGTCCCCAGAACTGTGCAGCTCCTGTCCTGGTGAAGCTGGGGCACCGATGTGCTGGCCAGCACTGGGAGAGCAGTGGGACGGGAGGAGACGCTGAGCACAGGCTCTGCCAAGCAGGGAATGGTGAGCTGAGACCAAGCCACTCGTCATGACCTTCCCAATCAGACCCAAGATGGTGGGCGGTCTGAACAAGGCAGGAGAACTGAGGGTGCTTTGGAGGGGCGGGGCCAGGGCGAGGGGGTAGGGGGTAGGAAGAGGGGAATGGGAGAGGGGAGGGCCCGCTGAGAGGCGGCTGGGGGCTGCACACGCCGGCTGGGAGCAGCGGCCGGTGGGGGACTTCCTCACTTTAGGACGGGGTCTAATTGGGCTTCGCTCCTCTTGGTCCTCGTTGAACTCACAGCACTTGTCCTGCTAGACAAAACTTCTAAGAGCTTTCTAGAGACCTGACTGTTCACTGAATTTACGCTGATTTAGGACGAGCACCCCTGCAAAAGAACTAACTTAACAGCATGTGTGCCCTCTGAAGTTATGACTCGTTTAAAAAGAACCACGTTTTCATGCCAGTCACTACTGAAATCACAACCTGGCATAACCGAGGTGGGAACAGCAGAGGTACCGGGAAAGGCAGCGAGGGGAGTGAACTCCCCAGTTCTCACTCCTGCCTCTGACCTCTGGGGTCTCCCGTGGGCTGCCTCCCCGCAGGACCAGGCCCTGAGCATTAGAGCTGGGTGATGCCATCAGCGGCCCCCATCTTTGCCTGCACAGAGGGGCGAGGAACTGCAGATCCTCTTTCTGACTCGGGGTTGTTTTCAGAACATGGGTTCGCTCCCGCTGGTGATACTGGGCTGCCAGTGGTGCGTAGGAGGACTTGGACGGTCATGCCGTTAGCCACTGTTTCCGTGCCCCGTCCTTCACATTCAGAAGGAGCACCCAGTGCTGGTTTCGCTGGGAGTGGCGCACAGAGGGCCTTGTAAGAACATGTGTGTGGGACCGTCCTGAACTGCGAGGCTTTATGAGGCTCCAGCTGGGAAGACCACTGGGCTGGACGGCTGAGTCTCAGGAAGTCTACGGTCCCCACCTTCACAGACACTGGAAATGCCTTTCTAAAAGGCTGCTGTCTGTTTACCACACCTCCTGGCCACCAGTGACATGAACCCGTTTTGCACACATCATCAGTTCTTTGCAATTTTTCTTTCGTGAAACACAGTGGCATGGATCTTGGTGTGTGGGGAAAGGGTATGGGGTGGGTTCGAGCCCCGTCTCTGCCACTGGGTGGCTTTGACAAGTGCTCTCATGCCTCGGGGGTCTTGGTCTGTGTCTGTAAAGTGACACTAAGGGTGGTGGTCATGGCCGATCTTGACAGGATTTGGTGTCACCATAGAAACATGGGTGTATCTAGGAGGTTGTTTTCAGACAAGTTCACCTGAGGAAAGAAGGGATCCCTGAACGTGGGCAGCAGGCAGCGGTCACCCCTTTCTGCTGCCCTACTCTAGACCCCGCGTGACCAGTGCCTCCTGACACCCAGCCTTCCCCACCGTGCCAGACGGTGCCCTCAAACTGTGGGCCAAGACAGACCGCTTCTCCCTGAAGGTGCTTCTCGCCGGGGATTTGATCACAGCTGTGGGGAGAGGAACTAATGCTGCAATGTTACCCGTTGTCTGGGGCTTGCAGGTGGCCAATTGAAATTACCCGGCACATAGTTTGATGTGAGAACTGGACCTGGTACTATTTGCTTATATCTCTTGTCCATTTTTTTTCTGGTGACATGGAAGCACAGTCAGGGTTAAGAACCCCTCCCCCTCTCCCGGAAGACGTGAACCCACTTCTGTGGCTCTCATCTTGTTTGTGAAATGCTCTCCTGCCTGTGCCCTAGTACTAGCTGCTCACACTTACTTCCTGCTGGCCCAAGGGGAGGTGGACTCTAATGGGTGGAGGATAATTTTGCACGTCTTGGTGCTCCAGTTACATCTGGAGTCCTGAACGGTTGGGAGTTACTCAGAAGTCCTCCCAAAGCCAGCTTGTTCCAGAGAGGAGCAGTCCCGTGCAGCTTCTGTGCACAGGGCGAGCATGGAGTCCTTGAGCCTGGGCAGCCTTTGCTCAGGTGGCCCCCGGTGGCACCAGAGCTCAAGGGTGCAGGAAGCCGGACCTCTACACCACCACGCATTCGCCTGCAGCAGATGGACGGTTGTGGTCAGAGCGGCCGCCTGAGCTCTTGCCCCCGGTGGTAGATCACCCGCCCACAAGGGAAATGCCTCAAGCTGATTAAAAAGAAAAAAAAAAAAATGGAAGGAGGAAAAGACAAACTGCTTCCTATATAGGCCAGCCTCCTGGTTACACAACGGTGACTGTACATTTTCAGAATTTCCGTACCAGTGAAGGTCACCTTCAGACAGTTTGCAAAGCATGCGTCCCACGCAGTCACAGGAAAGGTCAGGGGTGTGAGAGCGGCTGGGGGGGCGGGCCGTGGGCAGCCTCTGGAGTGCGGCGGAGGCTGGCGCAGGCAGCACCCCCCAGCACGCCTGCCCAGCCCAAGCCGGGCCCGTAGCACCACCCAATACCAAGGCCCCGTACAGGGGGGGCGTTGCCCGTGGGTCAGTGCAAGGGGAAGATACTTGCCCGTGCTGTTGATGAAGAAAACAAATGCAGAAGGCTCTCTGTCATGCTTAACATTCATCAGACAGCAAGTCGTATTTTGGAGACAAATCTTTCTTCTGTAGAATATGTCAAAAGATTTCTTTAAAAAAATTTGTTTTTCATTTGCTTATTTGCAAGGAGACAGAGAGATAGAGAGGGAGGGGAGAGGGAGGGAGAGAAAGAGATCGACAGAGAGAGAGAGAGAAAAAGAGAGAGAGAGAGAGAATGAGAGAGAGAGAGAGAGAGAATGGGCATGCCAGGGCCTCCAGCCACTGCAAATCAACTCCAGATGCATGCGCCACTTTGTGCATGTGACTTGACTTGGGTCCTGGTAAAACCTGGGCCAGCAGGCTTTGCAAGCAAGTGCCTCTAATGACTGAGACATCTCCCCAGCCCACAGGCTGAAACAGCGAGTTACAATCATCACTGCCCTTGTGATCAGCATTGCAGGGTTAGCGGCAACTTCAGACAATGAAGGAATTTTGCCTGAAAGATTGATCAGAGCACAACCAGCGCAGGCTAGGTAGAGTCAGAGCCTCGGAAGACAGAAAGGAGGGCAGGCTGGAGATTCCGATGCTTGCTTCTGCCACTTCTCAGCCAGACGGGTGAGTTGCATAGCTTGTGCCAAAAAGACTGAAACAGGGCTGGGTAAAAGATTTGAGTTTTGGGCTAGGGAAGTGGCTCAGCAGTTAAGGCATTTGTCTGTGAAGCCTAAGGACCCAGGTTCGATTCCCCAGGACCCATGTAAGCCAGATACACAAGGGGGTGCACGCATCTGGAGTTTGTTTGCAGTGGCTAGAGGCCCTGGCTCTTTCTCTCTGCCGACTCTCTCTCAAATAAATGAATAAATAAAATATTTAAAAAAGATTTGGGCTTTAACTCAGGGGTGCTTGACCGGTAAGCAGGGCCTCCTCTCTGAAACAGGGGCTGTACACTGCTTTCTGAAGAGCGCAGGTGTTGGGGTCAAGTACCAGCTCTGCTCTCGGTTTGCTCTGTGACTTGCCGCAAGTCACCTATCCTCTCTGTGCCTCAGTTGCTCACTTGTGATTGAGGGTCATCCTGGCATCTGTCTCATGAATGTTGTCTCGGACTGGATGAGGTGACACGGGAAAGTCATGAACAGGGCGCGTGACCAGAGGAGACCCTCAGGCCACAGGTGGTAACAAACAGTGGCTGTCCCCACGGTCAGGATGAGGACACCGAAAATGTGTGTGTGCTGCGGATTCCGTACGTGATAGCAAGGCCCCCAGCAGGAAGAGCTGCCCTGTGTATTCAGCTGTTTATAAAATGGTGATTTTACACAGCTGCCCTACATGCCAACTTGATTTGAGGAGGAAAGTTCCAGTACAGTTTGGTAAAATTTGGCCAACAGTTTATTAAATCGTCATTTGAAAAATCAGTGGTGGGCTGGAGAGATGGCTTAGTGGTTAAGGCATTTGCTTGAGAAGCCTAAGAACCCTGGTTTGATTCCCCAAGACCCATGTAAGCCAGATGCACGGGGGAGGGGGGCGCATGCATCTGAAGTTTGTTTGTAGTGGCTAAAGGCCCTGGCATGCCTATTCTCTCTCTCAAATAAATACATTAATTAATTTTTTTTCAAAAAATCAGTGACAGTCTGAAGGAAGACACAGAAGAGGGTGGGGGGCACAGTCAGTAGACACTAGAGATGGGGAGAGCCATTTCTGGAGGGCAATTGAGTGTGCTACGGAAAGTCTTGGACTGGGGTGAGACTCTACCTTGAATAAAAAACAACTTTGACTCAGCAAATATACTCCCAGAGCTTAGCTGACGAAAAGACTGAGAGGGCTGGGGAGACAGCTCAGTGGGTATTGTGGCAGCTGGGCCACGCTGGGCCGTGCCAGCATGAGGACCTGGGTCCGGTCCCCAGCTGTTGTGATCTCAGCGCCCGCCAGGCAGGCAGAGACAGAGGCAGGTCCTGGGGCTCGCTGGCCAAGCCGTGCAGCCTAATTAGGGGAGTTCCAGACCAGTGAGTGGTCCCGTCTCCAAAAAGGTGAGGCACCCGGGGCAGGGCACCCGAAGTCGTCACCTGGTCAACATAGGCATGTGCACACATGTGCATATAGGAACACACAGGCACACACATGCATGCACAGACAACAAATAAGCAGTGTTTCCAAACACCCCAGGGATGATTCCCTAGGCTGCTGGTTTTGTACTGAGGACTGTGTCAGGGGAAGAGCGGCGCTGCTTCCCGGTGACGACCACACTGAGCCGTGTGGCCGGTGCAGAGGATAAGGGCCCGTGTTCAGGATCCAGCCAGGGGTGAGCATACCGGTTTCCATGGGAAACCACGAGTCTGGTGGGTTCCGTTCATCACCCACACCCTATTCTTCCCCCCGCCCTCTGTATCACCCACCTTTCCTCTCACCTCCCTCCACAGAATTGCAAGTTCCTGTGTAAGTTCCACAGGCCTCACCTTAGCCATGACACAGCAGCTCCCTCACGTGACACACCTGAGCCTGGGGTGCGGCTGCCCCTGTCTCTGAGCCCCTCCCATTGGGTGTGAGTGACAGGACCGAGAAGTCGTGGCAGAGAGGAGGGAAAGGCAGATGTAAAAGTCATTCGGAGGAAAAAGAACAGACTTTGAGAGGAGGAAACAAGTGCACACGGAAGGGGAGCACCTGCGTTGGCTCGTGGCTGCACCACTGTCGTCCTCCCCCTTCCCCCGGCTGCTGTTAGCTGCTAACAGGCAGGGCCCAGTGACAGCACCTGGCACAGGCCCCCCACCTCAGACGCGAGCACAGAAGCCATGACTGTCAGCCTGGAGAGGTGGCTCAGCAGCTAAGGCGCTTGTCTGCGAAGCCCACGGACTCAGGTTCAATGCCCCAGGACCCACGTAAGCCAGATGCACAAGGGGCACATGCATCCAGAGTTCGTTTGGAGCAGCTGGAGGCTCTGGCATGCCCATTCTCTCTTTTTCTCTCCTTCTCCCTCCCTCACTCAGATAAATAAATAATTTAAAAAAAAAGTAATGACTGCCCATTTGTCTATGAGGAAGGAGAGCAAGGCTGGATTAACCTCTTGAGGTTTATTGCTTCTTGTCCAAGGCTGGGCTGTTTGCAGGAAGAGCTGAAGTGTCGCCTCTGTGTGGTTCTCCTCCCAGGTGGAAGGTAGGCAGCCAGAAAACAAGGGAGACAGGACCGTCTCAAGAAGACAGCTCTGGGCGTGGCGGGGGTGGTTGCTGATGGGCTTGGGCAAGGGGGACTCCAGCCACGGGGGTGTGGGCATCTGCGAGTCACAGCAGTCAGATCTGCATCCGATGAAGAGGAGAAGTTGCCCAGTCAGCTGAGGGTAACAGGCCCCCAAAGTGAACGTTTTTTCCTTGGCTCAAAGCAAAAATGTCCTTAAGACTGAGGAAAAACTGAGTTTTTCTTTATCTCCTTTTCCCTTAAGGAGCTCCCCTTTCCTAGAAATGTAAACTGGGTGATGCCCTTAGCTAGAAGCCAGTCAGTAAAGTCTCATCAAGGACTCCCCTGAGAGTTACCGGTCGCTTTCCCCACGCAGGAACCCCCCCCAGCCGGGCACTTCTACCTCCAGGACCTTAGCAGACCTTCCCCGTCTCTGGGGACTCTTTTTCCTCCTGTTGTGCACGGTTCTGGCTTCTTTCCTTCTCGCATGCTCTGTGTTAAACCTTGCCTTTTACAGTCTCTGGATTTCATTCATCAGATTCATGACAAGAACCTGGAGGCCATGGATTCAGTGGAAGCTTTGTGTGACTATGGCCGTCTGGAACCCTAACTCCTAGGTCAACGCCCAACCCAGAGCCCGAGACTCTGCCGACCTCAAAGGCACCCCAAATTCCTGTCTCACTTTTACCCTCAACTTGCCTTGGGTGATGATTACTAACCATACAGAAGTGCTCAGCAGGCGCGGGCCCTGTGGAAGCCGGCACAAGCCTCGCTGCGGGGATTGCCTTGTGTTGTCTCAGTCCCTTGCTGAGGCCCTAACTGCCCATCTGACTGTGTTTGAAGCAAGGGCGCTATAGAGATGCAAAGTGGCATGATGTCACATCACAGGTAGAACTCTTTTATTAATTAATTAATTAGAAAGAGACAGAGACAGAGAAAGAGAGAGAATGGGCACACCAGGGCCTCTAGCCACTGCAAACAAACTCCAGATGCATGTGCCCCCTCGTGAACCTGCCTTACGTGAGTCCTGGGGAATCGAACCTGGGTCCTTTGGCTTTGCAGGCAAGAACCTTAACCACTAAGAAATCTTTGTGGCCCACCTGTGATTCTTAATCTCTTCCACAGCACCTTTTCTCTAATGTTACTTAGTTTGGGGACCAGGAGAGGACTTTTTAAAGCCACCTGCAGTTACGATGTAGGTTCAAATGACTCATGGAGTAAGGCGAGTCTAGTTTGGATTTCCCAAGAAAGGTTCAAATCCATAGTTTATGTCATAGGCCAGGAAATACCTGTATGTGGCAAGGAAGACAGTCCTAATAAAGATGTAGTGTTGGACTGTGGAGGTTGTTCAGTTGGTGAAGTGCTTGCCTTCAAGGCATGAGGGTCTAAGTTTGATGCCCAGAACTCATGTAAAAATGCCACGCACAGTGGAGCATTGGTAATCTCCATGCAGGCAAAGAAGACAGGTGGGTTCCTGGGGATTGCTGGCCCAGCCAGACTGGCATAATTATGGGAGTCCTGGGCCAGTGAGAGACTCCCATTTCAAAATAAGTGATGGTGCTCCTGGGGAACACCAGAGGTTGTTCTCTGACCTCCTCATGTGCATGCACGTGTGTGTCACACACACACACACACACACACACACACACACACACACACACACAGTAATGTTAATTCACAGCTGTGGATTTTGGATCATACTCCCCCTCAGGCTCTGACCAAATGGAAATGGGAATGGGAGTCCTATTCTGCCCCAAGGGTGAGGGAGAGCCAGGGTAATTCTCATACCAGCCCCTGCCCACTATTGTTTGATGGCTGCTCCTGGAGGACGTCTCCTTCTCCAGCACACACTTGCTGTATGTAAGAACACACTAGCTTTCATGGTCCTGTGGGAACTTTTAGGCCAAGTTCTGGAATTTTAAAGTTGACATAGTAGGTACTAAAATGGTGATGGCCAAGGAGCTGTGGGCGGAGTTCAGACTGCCTCTGTCATCTGGAAAAGGAATACCTGTTCACGCATCGAGTTTGTGCACGGGACACACTTGGAACACCCCATGTGTATCAGCGCAGTAATGTGTGCCAAAGCGTATTTTTCCTGCAGGTTACAACTGTGATCCCATGTATCTGCTAGTACTTTAGTACTTCATTACTCCTTTTCATTTTTATTTATTTATTTTTATTTTATTTTTTTTTCCGAGGTAGGGTCTCGACCTAGCCCAGGCTGACCTGGAATTTACTATGGAGTCTCAGGGTGGCCTTGAACTCACGGCGATCCTCCTACCTCTGCCTCCCGAGAGATAGGATTAAAGGCGTGCGCCACCACGCCCTGCTTCCCTACTCTTTATTCCTGGGTGGAGTCTCTTTCTCTTCCCTTGAGGCCAGTGGGACTTTGTGAGTGCCAGGATGGGCAAGACACCAAAGAAGTGAAGGTTCTGGTTTCTGACAGTGGGTCATAGGAGGTGACAAGGGTCTCCTAGCCTCTCTCTGCAAATATATAAACACACACCCCTTGGGAGCTAATCCCTAACCACCATGCTGCAAAGATCACATGAAGAGGTAGAAGGAGACAGAGAGACACGTAAGGAGCCTTTGTTGCTCAAACTGCTCCAGGTCAGGGGCAAAATGGGTGACAGAGAAGCCTTTGACATGAGCCCAGGAATAACCACCTTACTATAGAGACCACAGCAGAAACCCTGAGCTAGATATGCTCCAACATATTAAATCCCAATTCCTGATTCACAAGAGCCAAGAGAAGCAATAATTACTGTTATTTTAAGGCCTTCAGTTGTGAGATAGCTTCTTATGTGTAGCCATAGTAACACTACAGTACTTAATAAATAAACACAATCCTGACAACCTATCCTGAGATATGGAGTAAAGCCTTCCCATTCTGGGTTCCACACTCTAGCAATGATCATAGGCCAGAACCACATTTGTCTAACAGTGAGATCATCATGCTGGTGACCTTTCTTATAGGGGGTCATTCCCTTTTGTTCTAGACCAGACACAACAATTCTGCAACATATTCATGGCTTTGTCATTGCTGTGATCAAATATCTGACAAGAAGAAACTTAAGGGAGGATGCGTTCACTTTTTTAGTTCCAGGTTCCAGGCCATCGTGCTGGGTAAGCATGGCGGCCGGAGATGGAAGCAGCTGGTCACATTCAGTCCATAGTCAGGATGCAGAGTGATGACCGCTGCTGCTCAGCCAGCTCTCTCCTTCTCATACAGTCCAGAACCCTGACTGATAGAACGGTGCAACCCCCAGTTAGGGCATGTCTTCCTACCTCAATGTAATATAGATAAACCCTCTTTAGAGGCTGGTTTCCTTGGTGATTCTGGGGCCTGCCAAGTTGATGGTAACAAACACTATCACAGTCCTTTCTGCTTGTCTGCTGCTCAGGGGGAGTCTGGCAGTTTGCTGCTCACCTCAGCATTGCAGAATCAGGCTGCTGGAAAGCCCAGAGGTGTGATCATAGTGACTGGACACAGCATTCAGACCTTAGCCAATCATCACTTGGCTTTCCACTATGATTGGCTAGCAATGGTGTAATCTGCACCCAGCATGCTTGCCGAGGAACCTAGGGCATAGTCTGTTTTCTCATGTATCAGCTTAGAGCTTCACTCCTCTTTATTCCTGGGCAGAGCTCTTTCTCCTCCCCTTCTTCTGTGAAGAAGGATCAGACATGGCTGCTGGAATGACTGCAGCTACCTTGAAGGAAGCCAGCCTTAGGATGAAAGCAACACATAGAAAAGGTGAGACTAGCTCGAAGTCTTTAATGCCAGAACTTGGGAGGAAGAGGCAGGAGGATTGCCTTGAGTTTGAGGTCAGCCTGAGACTTCAAAGTGAGTTCCAGGTTATCCTGGGCTAGAGCAACATCCTACCTTGAAAAAACAAAAGAAAACAAACAAAATAGGTGAGGTTGAGAGAATGTTCCAGAGTTGATCAAATTGTGCTCAAAGCCCAGGCCATATTTTCTTACTTAGGCCTAGGAACCAAAATGTTGAAACAACTTTGGTTAAATATTCTATTATTAGTTACCAAGTATGTCCTAACTAATCGAGGGGTTAGTTCTGCAGACCCCGACACTACAGTGTTTCCACCCCTAGGCTCCAAAATGCAAAACTCCCCCTCCCCGTTGAACCCAAGTCCCCCTTCGTGTTAGGCAAGAGATCTACCACTAGCCTCTCTATGACTTCCTTAAATCAGTCTTTTCAATGGAACTTTGAGTTTTTCAAAAGAAAATGATGAACAAATAAATACAAAACACAACAGAACAAACCAAACCCCACCTTTTCCTGGCTACATCCTGGATATAAGTCTGTACTTCATGAGTGTATTGATTCCATAGAACTTAATTTGCAGTTAACAGGTGCCACCAAGATGGCTTAAGCAATACACATTTATTTTCTCACTGTTTTGAGGTCAAAAGTCCAAAATCCAGGTGTCCTCAGGGCCTTGCTGCCCCTGAACAGGGGAAGGATTCGTCTCAGTTCCAGAGCGCTCCCCCAGCTCTGGCAGCCTCGGGCACCCTTGACCAGTGTGTTGCCCTAATGTTGCAAGGAGTGGCTTCCCTCCATCTGCCTCTGTCTGAAGTTCCCTTTTCACAGGGTTACACTCGCACTGAGCCAGGACCCATCCATACAGTAGCATTTAACTCTGTCACCATGGTAAGACCCTAATTTCTAAATCAGATCTCACTTTAGTCAGACACACAAGGTGGTAAAAGTGCACAAGATTGCATGTACACACAAGACGACACATGGGTCTGGTTCAGTTGTAGTGGCTGGAGGCCCTGGAGTGCCAATTCTCTCTCTCTTTCACAAAAAAAAACAAAAACAAAAACAAAAACAAAAAAAAAACCCCTCACCATGCGTGCACTCTCAGAGACCAAGCACAGGAAGATCTGCCTTGGCTCAGCAGAGAAGGGAAGATGCGTCCTCTGCTGAGACCCAAGCGTGGTCAGGACTCAGAGGGAGCCAGGTTTGTGGGACACAGAGTCTGTGTTGCCTCTTTTTCTCTAGCCTAAAGGTTTCTGTTTCAACAATCTCTGTTTTGTTGTTTTTTTTTTTTTTCTTTTTGAGGGAATGCACACAAAGCTTTGGCTTTTATGATTCCTATTGCATCCATTGAATGAAGTTTCTAAGGCTTTTGTACAGTGAGTTCATTGTGTGGCTCGGGATAACTGGAGCGTCAGGAATATTTGCTTACAGAAAACAACTCAAGAAGGCCACGTGCATCCAACTAAGCCAGGACCACAAGACAGGGCACACTCTAGGGAGCTGTGTCCTGCTGCATTTGACAGCTCAGACACCTTGCGGGTACCTTGGAAGGAACTCTAGGTTACAAACGAGGAGGGCATATTTATAATGAGAACGTCACAGTTCACTCACTGTGTGACCCTTGAATGAATCCTTAGCTCCTCTGAACTTCAGAGGTCAACCCACACAAGGTCGTGTATAATAGAATAATGTACAGTTAAAAGGAGAATCACAAACACTGGCGGTTGTGGCGCATGTCTGTGTCTCAGCGCTTGGAAGGTGGAGGTTTGCTGTGTGCTGTGGGCCTCCGAGAAAAACAACATTGCCGTCTGCATCAGAAACAGCTGAGAGCACATATGAGAGGCTCTCCGGATTGGGCCTATTGATGTTCCCCACCAGAAGAAGAGGGGCCGAGTAAGACCCTCAGCCGAGATCCCAGGTAAACACTGTGCCGGCCGCATGCAATGGTGCGTGAGGTCTTGTGGACTCTGGGGGAGATCGGGTGTACAGGGGTTGAAAGACCAAGAGATGGTGGGGTTGTTATCCATGTTGGGATGAGACCGTTCAGTGAGGCTGCTTTGGGATCTCAACCCTCCTGCAAATAATTCCTGGCCAACACTCTGTCAGACACTCAATAAACTCATTTACCGAGGTAAAGGGGCGGCCCTGCCTGGGGTAGCAAATGTTCACCTCCCCTCTCCCCAGAAGAGAGTTCATAGCACAAGGAGAGAAAGGATCCGAAGTTTAAGGTGATCTTTTGCTGTGCATGTAGTGAGCTCAAGGGTAGCCTGGACTATGAGAAACCCCGTCTTCAAGAGAACCCAACAGCCAAACCAAACTGAGGATCTGTGAGAACGTTTCTAACGGTGTAAGTTTCTATGCACACGTGTCCTCACGACTAATGAAAGGGAGCCAGGGTCCCCCATGCTCGGAGGGCCACGCTGACCCATGGAGCGCAGTGAGCCGGTGGTCTTCTTCATTTTCCCCACGTCTCATTCGCCCCTCTGTGCCTCGGGAGACCCGGCACCGGAAACCACAGCGCTGCATTCTCTCAGGGCGTTTGGATTTGGCCAGTCAGATGTGCTTATGGGAAAAGGGAAGATGGCGTTTTTTTCCCCCAGTTCTCTCTTGGATCAGAAGAATGCCAAGACAACACATATAGAGAGGAGCATGGTTGAGCCTGAGTCTTCTGCTGAAGTCTCCCACAAGCCAGCACCAGCCTCCTGCAGCTGACCATGGAAGTGCAATGCAGTCAACGAGGCAAACATTGCGGGTGGCATCGTGACTGCCTTATCCTCGCCTAGCGAGGGCAGACGTCCTCTTGAAGCCCACAGTGACGCCCTCAATATATCCCAGCATCTAGTCATCATGCATCAATAGTTCAGTGGTTGACTACCCGCCCTAGATCCCCTGCCTGGGTCCCAGCTGCTTCCACAGAACGCCCTGCCCTATGGGCTGAAGAGGAAGTCTTCGCACCGCACCTGGGTCATAAAGCCCTTGGCTTACGTAATCACTCGTCTCCGTAGCTCTCCCCTTGAATCGCCTGTGTGTTTCTGTCAATTTAGCTTAGCTGGAAATGCCTCCCAGACTTCTCTCCCCACATGCTTTCAGGCGAAGACTGGCCACCTGAGAAAACTGCCTGGCACGGGGGAGGCGGAGGGGACAGCGGAACAGCTCTGCAGATGAGTGACAGGCGACAGGTAGGCCCCGAAGCTCCTGCTGCTCTCGTGGCTCACCTATTGACACAAGCACCCCTGGGTCCCCGCCCAGCTCCACCCACCCTCCTTCAGATGCTCTGAGTAGCCAACTGGCTATGCAAGTTCATTCATTCGTTCTTTCTTTCCCTCCCTCCCTCCCTTCCTTTCTTTTTTTCTTGCTTTCCCATCCATCCTTTCTTCTCTCCTTCCTTTCTTCTTTCCTTTCTTTCCCTTCCTTCCTTTCTTTCCCTCTCTCCCCCCCTCCTTCCGTTCCTCCCTTCCTTTCCCCTCCCTCTCTCTTTTTCCCTATCTTCCTTCCTTCCTTCCTTTCCTTTTTTTGGAGGAAGTTTCAAGTCCTGTAGAGCTCCCAACTTGAATGGGCTCCAGCCTGCTCTTCCTGGGGGCTGGTGGCATTCCCTCGCCTCAGCCCACAGGTATCCTCAGCTACCACAGAAGGCAGTGGCCAGATCCAGATGAAGCAGGGCTGCTGGAAAGGGGCCGGGGGGATGACGGCTAGGAATAGACTCTTGATGGTGAGAAAACTTCGTGTGTTCTCTTTAAGCACGTTTCAAGGGTTTCCGTCGAGGTCACTGAGGATTTGATACTGAGCAACTTGGAACCACACTGTCAAGGGCTTCTGCCACTGAGGAGGTCAGGGCCCTCACTAGCTCATCTCACACACTAATCTAAGCCGGTGAGAGTGGGAGAACTCGCCCCTTGATTTGTTTAAATTACTGACCTATAGACAAATTCCAGACACTCATTTTTCCTACTGCTTTGGCCGGTCGTGTGAGACGCTCTGCTGCTGTTGCTGGCACGGCCCTGACACGCTGGTGCCTAACGCTGTCGGCTCGCTGAGCCCCCGTCGTGAGAATTTTCTGATCTAAGGTGCATGCTGACAAATAGGGGATAATAAGCTATCACCATTCAACAGCATTCTTGAAATTCTGTGGGCCTCTTCCCAAAAGATAAATTCCACTGACGGGGGTAAAAAATCATCATTTCTGCAGGTTTTCTAGCTACAAATCCCTTCATTTGGAGAAGAAACTTCCTTGCTTTTATGATCCTACTGGCACATTAACAAACCTTCTCCTCAGTACAACCATGTACAGGAAAACTCACTTCTGCCCTAGGGAAGGCAATAACAGATCACTTCATCTGAAGGACCACGGAAGTCCATCTGCCTGGGAGGCTGAGACCACCCAGACAGACACCAAGGGCACTCCCAGCCCACGGGAGAAACACTGAATCTGGCTTTGAGAAGAAATGCAGACAGCCACGTCCTGTGGACACCTTCCTCTTAGTGTCCTGGGATGTGTTTCTCACTGTGAGAATCTTTTATAAGAAGTACCCCGGGCTGGAGAGATGGCGTAGTGGTTAAGCGCTTGCCTGTGATGCCTAAGGACGCCGGTTCGAGGCTCGGTTCCCCAGGTCCCACGTTAGCCAGATGCACAAGGGGGCACATGCGTCTGGAGTTCGTTTGCAGAGGCTGGAGGCCCTGGCGCGCCCATTCTCTCTCTCTCCCTCTATCTGTCTTTCTCTCTGTGTCTGTCGCTCTCAAATAAATAAATTAAAAAAAAATTAAAAAAAAAAGAAGTACCCCAAGGCAGGGAAGGGGCTTTTTCACACGACCTGAATTCTGAAACAGACTCAAATGGCCTCTTTTAACCCCCAGAATCTATCTATCAGCAGATACTGGAACACCTGGGAAGAGAGGCGCCGACTGGGTACAGATTTTTTTTTTAAGTTTTATTTTTATTTATTTATTTGAGAGTGACAGAGAAAGAGGCAGCTAGAGAAAGACAGAGAATGGGCGCGCCAGGGCTTCCAGCCACTGCAAACGAACTCCAGACGCGTGCTTACCCCTTGTGCATCTGGCTAACGTGGGTCCTGGAGAATTGAGCCTCGAACTGGGGTCCTTAGGCTTCACAGGTAAGCGCTTAACCACTAAGCCATCTCTCCAGCCCTGGGTATGGGTTTTGATTAAGGTGATGCGAACCCAGGCAGCTCAACCCAAAGAACCTAGAAAAGAGCAGGTTACAACAGAGTGACGTCCTCCATCCTCCGTGGCATGTCCACAGCCTCGTCTGAAAACAGCACATGGGTTCACCTTTACCACACAGAAGCCATGAGGGAGGAAGTGGAAAACAAGACTCCTGTCCTGGTCCCGCTGTTAATGACTCTGCCTACTCCTGCGTCGGCCATAGGAGGAACCAAAAATGACCTTGACTTGAAACTCCTACACAGCAAGGTGCCCAGATGTGCTAGAGAGAGCGCAGAGGAGATCCGGGAGGGCTTCACTCCCGTCGTGGCTGCTGCGGGCTGTGTGATGCTCTGCCTGACTGCTGGGGTCGGGCTGGTTTGCTCCCTAAAAGACAGGCAGGACGGGAGATGGTCTTGCCATCAGCGTGCTCAGATGTCCTGACTTTGTGGCATTAGAGCCCTGGTCCACAGGGACCGGGGGAAGGAGTCCAAATAACTTGCACGCACTTCCCAACTCAAGCCAAACTGACCTTCTGACAGGTGTTGGGTCCTGCTGGCCGGGCACTACCTCAGGGCCTTTGTACATATTCTTTCCTCTGACTCAAATTATTTTCCCTCTATCCTATGGTCCTGGTTAGCATGTGGATGGGAATTTATGTCCTATGGTCCTGGTTAGCATGTGGATGGAGTGTATGTCCTATGGGCCTGGTTAGCATGTGGATGGAGTGTATGTCCTATGGGCCTGGTTAGCATGTGGATGGAGTGTATGTCCTATGGTCCTGGTTAGCATGTGGATGGAGTGTATGTCCTATGGTCCTGGTTAGCATGTGGATGGGAATGTATGTCCTATGGTCCTGGTTAGCATGTGGATGGAGTGTATGTCCTATGGTCCTGATTAGCATGTGGATGGGAATGTATGTCCTATAGTCCTGGTTAGCACATGGATGGAGTGTATGTCCTATGGGCCTGGTTAGCATGTGGATGGGAATGTATGTCCTATGGTCCTGGTTAGCATGTGGATGGAGTGTATGTCCTATGGTCCTGGTTAGCATGTGGATGGGAATTTATGTCCTATGATCCTGGTTAGCATGTGGATGGAGTGTATGTCCTATGGGCCTGGTTACCATGTGGATGGGAGTGTATGTCCTATGGTCCTGGTTAGCATGTGGATGGGAGTGTATGTCCTATGATCCTGGTTACCATGTGGATGGAGTGTATGTCCTATGATCCTGGTTAGCATGTGGATGGAGTGTATGTCCTATGGTTCTGGTTAGCATGTGGATGGAGTGTATGTCCTATGGGCCTGGTTAGCATGTGGATGGAGTGTATGTCCTATGGTCCTGGTTAGCATGTGGATGGAGTGTATGTCCTGTGGTCCGGGTTAGCATGTGGATGGGAGTGTATGTCCTATGATCCTGGTTAGCATGTGGATGGGAGTGTATGTCCTATGGTCCTGGTTAGCATGTGGATGGAGTGTATGTCCTATGGTCCTGGTTAGCATGTGGATGGAGTGTATGTCCTATGGTCCTGGTTAGCATGTGGATGGAGTGTATGTCCTATGGTCCTGGTTAGCATGTGGATGGGAATGTATGTCCTATGGTCCGGGTTAGCATGTGGATGGGAGTGTATGTCCTATGGTCCTGGTTAGCATGTGGATGGGAATGTATGTCCTATGGTCCGGGTTAGCATGTGGATGGAGTGTATGTCCTATGGTCCTGGTTAGCACATGGATGGAGTGTATGTCCTATGGTCCTGGTTAGCATGTGGATGGAGTGTATGTCTTATGGGCCTGCGGCTAATTGTCAGCTGCTAAATGGGACAGGTATGTTTAGGGGGAAACTCCTATTTTTATGAATTTTTATTGCCTATGTTCACATTCACACATGAATGAACCCTTCTGTTTCCTTCTCTTGCTACCTTCACCCTACTCCATCCACAGAATCCCTTCTTTCCGGCCAGTCCCTCTCCTATGTTAATGTTTTGTGCTTGTTTTTCCTTTGTCTTTCTCCACTGTCCTTGATGGACAGGCAACAGGCCCAATACTGCACAGGTCTTGGGCAGGTAATGGCAGAATGACAGTCTCCGTGAGCTCACGAATGCAGCAGCCACCTAAAGTCTGGAGGACACCACCCCAAGGCGCTCCTCCATATTCTCTCGCAGCTCTTCCGACTCCTCCTTCCATAATGTCACCTGAGTCTTGGCGAGTGTGGTAGAGGTGTCTTGTTTAGGGCTGAACACTCAACAGTCATTTATTCCCAGCACTTTGCCGAGTTTGGAGTCTCACCAGTAGTCACTGTCAACTGTACAGGGAAGCTTCTCTGAAGAAAGGTGAGAGCAGTATTAATCTATGGGAATGAGCAAAGATATTTAGAGGGCAATTGGATGGGAACAAAATATCTATTTAGCCAAATAATATTAATTGCCTCCTTGCTAAGGCCTGTGACCTTCCCAGCTATAAGGTCTTGACTAGGCTTTTGGTACCAAGCATGAATTCCCGCCTGTGGAGGGGACCTCAACTGTAATCAGCGAGCAGTTGGTTGTCCCCAAAGCAGCCATGCCACTATTGCAGCTGTTGGTACATCTTGCCTGGCTGGTCAGTCATGCAGCTGCCAGGGCGAACTGCCGAGTGAGGCCGTCCACCATCTTCCTGATGGAAGCTGAGCATGCCCAACAGTGTTCCTGTGAGCCATTTTACCCTGTGAGCATGTGTTCTGCGTCCCTGAGTCAAACATACAACGGCATCCCTGTGCCTTCTTTCCTTCCTGAACGGTGACCTTCCGCTGAGCCCGCTCACAACCCTAGGCCCTGAGCGAGCCTGCCCAGGAGAGGGCCTGCCCCTATTCTGCTCTTCAGTGTGACTGTGTGGAATTCCCATGCTGCCTGTGCTGAAGGAGGCCGTTGCTTTGAAAATAACTCCCATCCTCTCCTTGCCTGAACCAGGCAAAAGTCTCCAGTCTTATTTCTTGGCTTTGCTTGGTTTTTGGCTTTGTGCTCACCAAGATAGGAACCAATGATGTTCAGTCACGTGGCCATGAATGTGTCCTTACCCATTTAACCCTTACAATGCCAGGTAAGGTGCATGCTGTTATTACAAACACCTTTACTCTAGGAATTAAGACACTTTAGGGGTGAGTTACTTGCTGGAGGCCACATGACAAGGGAGCCACCAAGGCTGGATTTGAACTTGAGTCCATCTGTCTCTAAAGTTCATGCCATAAGCACTTCTCCACCTTACTTCACCAGAGTCAAAGAGCCACGATTCATATAATAAAGGCATGGGGAAATTTCTCTAAGCAGTGACGGCCACCTATTTACCAATTTTAGTCTTCAAACTAGTGCGATGTTTCTGTGAGGAAACAAGGGTAATTCCGTTTCTAAATGGGGATGTTTATATACAGACCAAACGGTTTTGAACTCTAAGCCATGAAGTATTTTTGGTCACGAAGCACTACCGTTGAGGAGCTGTTGAGAAGCAGTGCTTTATTTAGTCACACATGATGGGCACATACATATGGACATACACTCTTGAACAGAGAGTAGCTGCCATTTCGTTTCCAAAGCTGAGTGGAAACAAAAACCAGGGGTGTGCAGACACACCCTTGCCCTCACATCTGGCCTCTAGAATGTTCGCGGGTTGGTTCTCCTGCTGTCTGTGAATGGGCTTCTGTCACCTGTGACTGCTGGCCTCCAGCAGATCTCGCACGCAGCTGTCCTCCGTGGTCTGTTTTAGGGGTGCTTGTTAGTGTGGGGATTCATTCACGACAGACATCTGGGTGAGGCAAAGCCTTCTCCAGTCATGACTCTGCTCCCACAGTCCCTGCAGACTCAATGGGGCCGCACACACAGAGTTTCCACAGCATCTCAAGAGGCTTTCAGTTCCCTGTTTTCTTTTTTGGGTCCTTATGAACTTCTTCCCAGTAATGGCGCAGACCTTGCCGGCTTGTCTTGCTTCTTTTGATTTCTCCAGAAGACCTTGTGAACCAGAAATTCAGTGGAGAGCAGGTTTCAGTTTCCCATGGGTTTAATTGGACTGATTTTGTTGTGAAGCACAAAAGTTATTCAAGCCAACTCAAGTCAAAGGGCTCTAGTCTATGATGTTATGTTGTAGTATCATTCTTTTTAACTTATAAGCAGAGAGACAATGAGTGCACCAGGGCCTCCAGCTACTGCAAATGAACCCCAGATGCATGAAACACTGTGTATCTGGCTTTATGTGGGTACTGAGGAATCAAACCCAGGTTGTTAGGCTTTGCAGGTAAGTGCTGAGCCATCTCTGCAGCCCCCTCATATTATTTTTAATGACAAAGGAATATTCATGGAAACCCAAGAGCAGGAGCCATATTGAATCGTGGTCTCAAGAACCAGGTCTTATGGGTGGCTCCAGATTCCAAAGGGGTTCCAGGCCTTTAGCAGGAGAAGCCCTTGGCTTTTTAAAATTTTTATTTCTATGATTAAGCAACACACTTCTGCTGCCTCTGGCACTGACTGATGGCAACTTGTTTGCTTCAAGTTCAGGGCCCCGAGACAGAATTTGGTCCAGCCTGTCTTTCAGTGTCCAGTGCAACTCCAGGAGCAGCCTAGGCTTGCTCACCACGTGGGCTCCTCAGATGGGCCAACCACCTGTCAATCAGAGGGCAGAGCAGTAGCCCTGTGCATGGCTTCCTGGGCCTGCCCCTTCGGTTGAAGATGTGGGCAGGGTGGATCCCCTCAAAAGAGGCTGTGGGTGGATTGGCACAATGGTGATATTTTCAGACCATCATCTTGTAAGACATGCATGAGTTAGCCAGGTCTTATCATGCTGAGTCAGTGTCCGATGTCGCCCCTACCGATATGCCACTCCTGACCACTCAGATCTCTCCGGAGCCCTGGGCCTGTGTCTTCGCAATTGGCTTACTTCAAACATGAGACAGATTCCGTTATTTCTCTAAAGTCACGGATTCTTTTACTCAATAAGCTTTGTTCTCCCCACCCAGTAGCTTTCTCCCAGTCTCCTCGAAGAGCTTGCACTCAGCCCAACTCCAGCCAAAGCCATTCACGCCGATGAAGCCAACGCTGCATTAACCTCTGTTGTTGCAGTTGAGGTTTTGTCTGACTTAACCTGGTTGAAAGCTGCCGGTTTGCTATCACGCTGAGTAAGTGTCTGCAGCACTGGCCTGCAGCTTTGAACACAATTGGGACAGATATCATGGCACCGCAGTCTCTCGTGTTGGTTCATATTGATTAGCAACTTGATAGGATCTGGACTCACCAGTGAAGGGTCATCTTGCACACATTAATTGAGGTGGGAAAACTCACCTTACTTGGACTGTGTACGAGGGGAGCGCTGGCTGAGCAGCCGCCGTCACCGCTCTGCCTCCTCACCGCGCTGGAGGTGAGCAGCTGCCGCGAGCTCCTGCCGTCTCGCCTCCCCGCGTGACGGACGGTCACCCGGAGCTGGGAGCTGAAATAACCCCTCATCCCTTAGAGTGACTTTTGTCGCCTTTGTCCCAGCAGTGAGACAATAATTAATATTTCTCATGGTCTCTCTTATGAGGGCTGTCCATCTGCCACCCACAGTTCTCGAAGAGAAAATGATGTGTGATGGAGAGTTTGATCAGGGCCAGGCATTGAGGTCCAGGTCCCTGTGCAGGGCTGCAACGGGGTCAGGCTGGGGTGATGTGCACTGTGGGTGACTGACATAAAAGCAGAGAGCGTGACAAGCTAGGATTGCCTTGTTATTCTTGTGAACAAGCCCCCACCCTGAGACAAAGCAATTGTCTTAGGGGAATTCACTACATAAGACAGGGGCATGGTGAGCTGTGTTTGAACCACACTCCTTCCTTGCGTCCCCAGCAGATGCCAGTCGCCCTAGTAATGGCAGACTTACAGTATACAGCTGGGCTTCTCTTATGCCCCATGTCAACTTTCTACCTATGTGAAAAAAAATCCCTGCCATAAAATAAACAACAAACAACAAAACTTATTAAAATGTGGCGGTGGTGGGGGTGGGAGGAAATCTACCTGACTGTTTCTCTCCTTGAATGAAAATTTCTTCCTTTTTTGGGTGTATGTGTATGTAGCATGGGTGGTGTTGTGTGTATATAGATGCGCCTGTTGTGCACACATGTGGGGTCCAGGGGAGAACAGTGGGGGTCCTCTATTGCTGGTCTGTGTGTTTCCGTGTGACAGTCTCTCACTGAACATGGGGCTGCCAGTATTAGCCAGACTGACTGATCAGGGAGCCCCAGGTGTTCTCTGTCCTCTGCTCCTGACATGACTGGGGCCACCATGTGTACATGGCTGTGACTGGCTGCCCTGCGTGGGTGTGGAGAACTGAACTCAGGGCAAATCAGGCCCTCTTAGGTTTTCATGTTGTGCAGCAAGTTCTCATAGCCTCTGAGCCTTCTCCCCAGTGTCTGGAAATTTCTTTCTTTTCTTTCTTTCTTTCTTTCTTTCTTTCTTTCTTTCTTTCTTTCTTTCTTCCTTTCTTTCTTTTTCTTCCTTTCTTTTTATGAGGTAGGGTTTTACCCTAGCCCAGGCTGACCTGGAATTCACTCTGTATCCTCAGAGTGGCCTCTAACTCATGGCGATCCTCCTACCTCTGCCTCCTGAGTGCTGGGATTAAAGGCATGCGCCATTACGTCCGGCTGGAAATTTCTTTTAAGGCAAGATCAGTATTTGCTTCATCTTGCCGTTCTGGCCATGGCTCAGAACATGACAGGCCGTTAGCAAGCATTCGATGAGTTAATGAGAGTGAAAACCTAAACTGCCTTTTGAATGTCTAAATGGACCACGGTTGGTGGTGTTCTTTGCACAGAGGCAGTGTGGCACACAGGGAATGGCCGAGGCGGGATCATTGCCAATGGAAGCAAATGTCTACACCACGTTTGCTCAAACCTTTTGAATGTCTGTAACATGGGAACTGTGGAAACGCCATCAGTGTCTCCTGAAGCACTTGGAAGGAGAGACCCACATCACTGAGTGGCAGAACAAAGATGGGATTCCCAGGGATCAACCAGGAAAAGTCTGAGTATAGAAAGGGAGGAGGAGGTCGAGAATGAAAAGGAAGAAGCGAGAGAGTATGAGTAAGAGAATGATGAGGAGGAAGAAGTATAAGGAGAGGTGAAGAGAAGGACGTGGAGGAGGAGGCGGTGAAGAGAAGGAGGACGAGGTGGAAAAGAGGGGGCGTCCGGCATCGAGGTGCCAGGCCCTGTTATAAGCACAGTTCAGCCATTAATTCATCTCCACTCACAGCAGTCCCAGGGAAAAGTTCTTCCGTCCCATTTTACAGATCTTCTCTGGGCTCCTGGGTCACCTTTCTCCTGAGTCTTCTGTTCTCCCTTCCCTTTGGCTCTTTTGCCTTTTCAGGAAGCCTTGCGTGGGAACGGCCAAGGCAAGGATTGTGCCTGGTGTCCTCCTGAGACCCATGCTGTCTGCCCGCCTCTCGGAGGCAAGCCCCTCTCATTGACATTCAAAAAAGCAGCCAGGAGATGGTCAAGCCTATTTCTTGCTGAGATCCCAGGCTGTGGAACGTCTCATGTTGGTGCTTTAATTTTCAAAGTTAGTCATGAGGTACCTGGATAGGTGTGCAAATGAGGAAAGACAGAGGCAGGGGCTCAGACGGCCCTGTCCTCCTACCGGAGTCCTTATGATCGTTCTGGTCACCACCATGTCTGCTGGAGCTGACCCGTTTTTCCAGTTGTGCCAGATGAAGTCATCTCCCGGGATCTGCCACTTTCAAAGACTACTCTAAAACCTCCATTGTGGGGCTAGGGAGCTGGCTCTGTCCCCCAAACTCCCATTCAAAAACACCTGGTGTGGTGGTGCACGCTTGTAAGCCTGGCTCTGGGGTGGCAGAAATGAGCACACCCGTGGGGCCTGCTTTCCAGCCAGCCAGCCCACTTGGGAGCTCCAGGCCAGTGAGAGGCAATGGGGGACCATGCCCGTGGAATGACGCCCACGGCTGTTCTCCGACCTCCACATGCACACACATTTGCACCCCTAAAGCTCACCCCTTACACACAAATGAAACTACAAAATAATATCTCCCAAGTCCAGAAAATTCCCATTTCCCTGGAGTGTTTCTGTTCTCCCCACCCTACCTGCTAATTTCCATCTGGGGTTGGCAATAGGGAACACTTCTCACTGGATGACCTGGAGGTCAGGCCCAAGTCAGAGAAGCTAAGTCAATGGCAGAAAGGTCTGGCCTAGTCTTAAAAAGCTGAAAGAAATTCATTCTTCTAGGAATTTAAGAATTCCACAGCAGAGACTTGTAATTCCCTGGATATTTTTAGTGTACTTGGCCAAAGCACATAACTGAGCATCCCGTGCTCAGGTGGAGGAAGTCAGCACGTAATACTGCAGTTTTGTCTGACGTCCATACACCTGGCAAAGCTGAGAGCGCATTGGTTCTTCATACATATCTGGGCGGTGAATGGCGAATCAATGAATGGAGTTTGCAGAGTGTCAGTCATGAAGGTTACAAGTAATTGTCATCTCTCTAAACAGCTGCATGTTCGCGCTTTTCTATTATAAGTATGTATTAGTTTCATAATAATAGTTTAAAAATGTAACCTTGAATTTCCAGGAAATCAGTGATTTTTAAGGAGAGGGTTTGATAGCTTTATTGTCACCAACCTCAACTTTACCATGTATCCTCTGAGTTTTTGGGACACTGGGATTTTCAGAATCTGGATGAAGTTAGTACTTTCTGGCCGGGGGGGGGGGGGGAAACGTAAGCAAGGGTTTCTTTTCTAAGAAGAAATTTTGAAGATCCTAAGAAGCTAGAGGTCACCTTGTCAAATTGTCCCACTTTTCAGCATGAAGAAACAGAGCCAGCAGGTGCCTGCCCGTGCGTGAGGCGAGGACGTGGACGTTGGAGTCCAGGTCTCCCAGCTTCCAAGCACGTTTCTCCAGAGTTCTGGAAAGAAACCCTGGCATAACTCAATTGCGTACCTGAGGGAAACTTAATGAAGTTGTGGGCAGGGTGAGGAAGTCCGCTAAGGGCAGTGAAGTACCCTAGGCTGTACAAAATCGAGGTCTGCCAGCCCCTTACACCTGGGGGCAAGCACGAGAGCCGCCGAGTGTGTGGTCAGTAGAGGGACAGAGCCGACCTGAGCGCCCCGGCTGTGAGAGCCCAGAGCGGGAATAAACAGCCATCTCATTTTTCTAGCTGGAAACCAAAAGTCAGGGGAGCTTGGTCTTGCAGTTCTGGAAGGTCGGATCCCAGAGCAGAGTGAGAACGTGCAGAGCGCGTGGGGAAGGCCTTTAAGAGTTTATACCCCATTGTGCCCCCACCATTGTGGAGGCTTTCCATTTGATCAGCTTTGGGTCAGTAATACCTGGAAACTAGAGGTTCCGCTTTTCAAAACTATCATAGGAATAATGTATGTAATTGAAAAAATGTAAATGAATCATAATTACTTTCAGCATTTATGATTGACACCTTTCTAGACTTTAAAATATTTATTTATAGCTGAGCATAGTGTCACATGCCTTTAATCCCAGCACTTGGGGGGCAGAAGTAGGAGGATTGCTGTGAGTTCAAGGCCACCCTGAAACTACATAGTGAATTCCAGGTCAGCCTGAGCTAGAGTGAGACCCTATGTCAAAACACAAAAACAAAAACAATAACAAAAAATATTTATTTGAGAGAAAGAGGCAGAGAGAGAGAAAGCGGGAGAAAATGGGCTCTCCAGGACCACTAGCCAGTGCAAACCAATTCCAGATGCATGTACCACCTTGGGCATCTTGCTTACGTGGGTACTGGGGAATTAAACCTGGGTCCTTAGGCTTTTCGGACAAGTGCCTTAACTGCTAAGCATCTCTCCAGTCCACCTTTCCAAACTTTTAAAAATCATTTGTTTATTCTTTACCAGTGGATGCCAGGCTGTTGCAGACACGCGGATAGAGGGGTAAACAAGACACACAGACATTCCTTCCCTCGGGGAGCTTACACTCTAGCAGGGGAGGAAGATTCACAGTAAACGAAATAAATGACCAAAATGATCGACTGTGAGGCTGCTGGTAAGGTGTAAGAAAGAAAGGAAAGCAAGGGGAAGGACCGAGAGTGTCATGGAGAGCTAGGGAGGTGGCTCAGGAGTTAAAGGTCAGGGCTTGATTCCCCAGGGCCCACACAAAGCCAGACACACAAAGTGATGGGTCTGGAGTTTGTTTGCGGCCCCTGTGTGTCTGTTCGCTCTTCTTTCAATAAATGTAACATTTTTCTTTAAAAAGGGTGTCACAGGGAGGCTCAAGCACAGTGACTGGGGAGGAATGTGCACTCGTGCAGGGGAAGGGGGCAGTAAGCCACGGGGAGCTGGTTTGCGCGGCTTTTCCTCCGGCTAATTTGTCCAATGTTCAGGTAATGGGGAGTGTGGGTGGTGTGACTTCTCCCCTCCTTCGCAGTTTCAAAATGTCTCTTTAGTGTCCCCCCCACAAAGGGCAAAGTTTCTCCACTGCTTATATTAACCACTTAAAGAGAGTCATCGCTAACCCCCAGTGCAAGTGTGATATCACATGCTCGGGGTGTGTCTGTCCCTCTGCAGCTGGGTGACACAGAGGGCGTGGTCACCCTCCTGGTCCTCAGGATGTTCATGTGTGAACGTGGAAGTCTGGGTGACAGTTTAAAGAAATAAGAATAGGCCTACAAGGGACCTAGTGCCTAGCACTTTGCTGGCGTCTATGGTTTGAATCCGAAAGGTCCCGTGGGTTCATGGGTTTGAACACCTTGTCAGTGGCACCAATTTGTAAGTTACAGAACACCTGGGAGGGACCTAGTGGACAGAAAGAGGTCACCAGAGGTGGGTTTTTTAAAGGTGCCCCCACTTCTGCCTGGCCAGTTTGCTTTAATGCGTCCTGACTGGCTACGATGTGAGGATTGTTCATGACATGCTCCTGCACCAGAGATGAATGGCATTGCCTCCAGACTGGAATCCCCCTGGCCTGCTCCACTTCTGACCTGGACTCTTTCACCCTCCTTTGGCAACCTGGTGGTCCCCTACTCCTGAGAGGTCACCATATTGATGCCAAACTTAGTGGCAGACACCCGGTCAATAGGCATTGCACACGATAGCCCAGAACTCCTAGACTCCAGTGACCCTCCTGCCTCAGCATCCAGAGCAGCTGGGACTGCGGACGTGTGCCACCACACCCACTGGGACGCCTCTGAATCGGCAAATCAAAGGAAACCTTTCCTCCCTTGGTGCTATCAGACATTTTTGTCACAGCACCACACCAGTAACTAATACAGTGTTCAACTGCCAGCGGCTGGTTTCTCCTCCTTGCTGGCACAAAACACGCGATCAGAAGCAGGTAATGGGAGGAAAGGGTTTAGTTCTGCTTAACAGTTTCCAGAGGAAGCACCGTTATGGTGGGGAAAGCATGGCCTGAGCAGAAGCTGGCCCACATCATCACGTAGCCGTGGCACAGAAGAAGCAGTCTCAGTGAGTGAGTGAGCTCTCCATTTCCACAGGGCTGAGCTTCAACGTCCACCCCTAGTGACACACCTCCCCCAGCAGGGCTCCAAAGCCCAAAGGCTCCACCAGCTGGGGACTAAATAGGAGGCTAATTGCAAACACTTGACTACGGGAACATTTTATACTCAACCACCACACCTGCACGGGAAGGTTCTGGTCTAGCTGCAGATCGGTGATCATAGGATGAGAGAGTTACTTGTTTTTTTTTTTTTGTTTTTTTTTTGAGGTAGGGTCTCACTCTAGCCCAGGCAGACCTGGAACTAGTCTCAGGCTGGGCCTCGAACTCACAGCCATCCTCTTACCTCAGCCTCCCAAGTGCTGGGATTAAAAGCATGTGGCATCACATCCATTGACAGTTACTCTTCACAACAGCTGTCATCAGCTAACACCTGTGTGCCATGCAAATCCTATCCATGTGTCATCTCCATCAACCCAAAGAGGCCCAGAGCCCCCTGTGTGGGTGGCGAGTGACAGGAGCAGGGTCCCCCAGGTGGTTGACCTGCAGGGCCTACTCTCTTTATCAGAGCTCTGGGCTCCTCCTCTCCACTGCCCTATGCCTGTGTGGTCGAGCCCAGGCTGGCTCTAGCCAGAGAAAAGAAAGGGAAAAATGACACTTTATGGTTCTGCAGGTCAGGTGGTGCTAGACTTGTGACCTCTGCATCACCCAGGTCATTTTCTTTTTTTATTTGCAAGTTGAGAGAGAGAGAGAGAGAGAGAGAAGAAAGACAGACAGAGAGAGAATAGAAGTGCCAGGGCCTCTAGTCACTGCAAATGAACTCCAAATGTGCCCCTTGTGCATCTGGCTTATGTGGGTCCTGGGAAATCGAACCTGAGTCCTTTGGCTTTTCAGGCAAATGCCTGAACTGCTAAGCCATCTCTCCAGCCCCTGGGTCAAGTTTTAGTTGTTTTGTTTAGTATTTTTTTTTTTTTTTTTTTTTTTTAGGAGTAGGTCTGGCATATGGCCCAGGGCCTACATGTTTTAGCCTGGTCTCAGATCTCTCTGTAGTGTTTAGAAAAAAGCCTGAGGGTCCAAACACTCATGCACCCTAGGGAGCCTTCTGTGCTCCTCTCTCGATGATGACTGTGGGGAGGAGGTAAACGTCTTCCTGGGGGACTGTGTGCTGGGCTCTCTCTCGTGCTTCTCCCAAGTCCTCAGCAGAATGACAGGCAAAAGTTGCCTTGAAGTGTGAACGTGAATGGCTCATCCCAGAAGTATCTCGGTCAGTGTCCCTTGCTTTTTGGAGGACCATCATCAGCTGTAGCACCATCTAGCCCATGGCTTCTTTAATTTTTTTATTTGAGACAGACAGAGAGAGAGAGAGAGAGAGAGAGAATGGGTGAGCCAGGGCCTCTAGCCACTGCAAACAAATTCCAGACACATGAACCACCTAGTAATATTTGGCTTTCGTGGGTACTGGGGAATTGAACCTGGATCCTTAGGCCTCACAGATAAGTGCCTTAACCGCTAAGCCATCTCTCTAGCTCCTCTTCCACAGTTTCTTTGAAAAACTCATTACAGTCTAGGCTCTGTGATAGGCCAGGAAAATTCCGGGGTAAATCACATGGTCTTCTGATTCTCTTCCAACATCCATCATGACTAATTGCCCAAGGACAGACTCTTCTCAAACCACTGGGTTAAGGTCAAGATGCCTTTTGGAGGCCAGCTCCCTGTGCCCTGTGCTGGCACCCTGCCTGTTCCGCTGTCACCCCTCACTTGAGTGTTCTTCCTGGGGACAACCCAGTCCTCGCTGGGACACTCACGCTCTGCCTGGGCGTCTAGATAAAGGCTCTATGAGGCACTTCCCTCCCAGCCCAAGCCTCCGAAGACTCGTTGGACTCGGGATTCTTAGAAACTCTGAACTACTCATACTTTTAGAGTCAGAGGGAGTTTACCTAGAGAAAGCGACGGTTATTTGACCCAGCAGAGACATCAGTTAAGTGGCAGCGACAATGATTTCCACCAGTCCAATGGTCACAACCCTCTCTTGGATTGTCTTTCTTGTAAACTGTGCAGAAGGTCCAGCCTTGTGATTTCTCTGAAAAACAAAACAAAACCAGCAGCTTCAGTACCGTCTCTCCAGCTTCCTTGTACTTCATCCTTTGACCCAGTTCTTATCACTTGATCTGCAGGGGAAATTCCTGTGGCTTCGTTTTGAGCTTAGGCAGGTTAGATCTCCAGCAACCATGGAGAAAAACGGCGGTGGAGCCACCGAAATAGCGGTGATTAAGAGGGGAGGAAGATACCTAGAACTGTTATCTAGACCAACTGGCTGGGGTCCTAAGAGACACCCACGCAGATAGGAAGCAAAGGTGGGCGAGCAGAAGCTTCATTAGAGCTGGTAAAATGCTTCAAAGTGTCTGAAGGCCTGGGGACTGGACCGGCAGACCTCAAAGCTTCAGCTGCCCTCCCTCAGCAGTCAGACTCAGGCTGTGGGGTTGGAGGCTCACCATGCTGAGCTCAGGTCTCCATCAGCCTGCTCATCAGGCAGCTTTTGGGCATAGAGAGACAGCAGCCAGCAGCAGGAGGTATGTCTTCCAGTGTTTCCGTTCTCACCCAGGCCTCGGGCTCGGGGACGCTTAGATCACCGTGCCAAGGGTTGTATCTCAGGGGTTGAGGTCCTTAGCTCCAGACACTGGCTAGTGTGTCAGGTCCAGGGTGTCTGAGACCTTGTGTAAGGTTTGGCAGCTCTCTGGAATTCTTCCAGTGACCAGTGTGATTTTTCTGCTCTTTTTTTAAATACTTTAATTGTTTATTTATTTGCAAGAAGAGAGACAGTGAGAAAGAGAGAGAGACAGAGAATGGGCGTGTCAGAGCCCCCAGCCACTGCAAACGAACTCCAGCCGTGTGCGCCCCCTTGTGCATCTGGCTAACGTGGGTCCTGAGAATCGAATCCTGGTCATTAGGCTTCGCAGGCACTGAGTGCTCTGACCTTTACGGCTTTCTGTCTTTCCTCAGCACCAGCCTTCCTCCTTCTCTTACCTTCTCTCCACTTCCGCAGGCCCTAGTTTTCTCTGTGGCCTTGGATCCCTGCTGATTTTGCCCAAAAACACTCACTAGAACTTGTCAGAGGCTTCTTGTCTCCATTGCCATGGCCACTGGCTGCTAGGACAGCAGCTACTGCAACCTCCGATGACTACCTTGGCCACCTTCACCATTGTCCTCACCGTCCTGGAAGCCCAGGGGTGTTGCCAAGGCTAACAGTTGTGCCCCTCGTCTCCAGTGCATGAAGGCTTCGCGGAGGAGATGGGAAGACAGGCATAGCAATGCAGAGGTGAGAGCTTATTGACAAAAAACCTCCCTTGGACATAGGGAAAGTCCTCCTGATAGGGTCGCTGTGGGCTGTGGATGGGTGTGGGTTTTTATTCCTTGGGCATGTCTCTCTCACTGCCTGCTCTGTCCTTGGGTTGGTATTCAGGAGGGCAGGCTCTGCTCCCATGCGGATCCTGGGCTCGTGATTGGGCCTCCCTCCTTGACCCATGTAAGGAGAAATCCAGATGTGGTGTCTTCTCGGGGAACGTAAGCCATGTGGGGCATACTGAGCCCCGGCAGCATGCGACCCGAGCCCAGGAGTCCACGCTGTGTCTTCCTGCCCTCCCAGGGTGCCCGCTGTCCTGGACCCTACAAGATCTTGGGCCAGTGATGTCAGGGTCGGCGCAGGAGGACGGCTCCTGGCTGGCTTGTGCCAGTTATGACAGATCTTCACGGCAAGGTGCTTGCAGCAAGGCCCGCGGTCTCTTGTACAAGTGCAGGGCTACGTTGGTACCCGTCACAGACCTTCTGCTGAGACATCCAGTGATGCGCTCCCCCTGGGCTCTGGGTGGAAAATGATACAGGGTCAGATGGCATTTAGTGAAGCTTGGGCGGGGGGGAATGTCCAGCACAGGTGTTGGGAACAGTCGTGACTGGAAGGGTGTCTTTAGAGCTGGGGCTGGGCTTCAGCCACAAGCAGCCGTGGTTGCCTGTGGCTTTCTCGAGGCATCGATGGAGCATCCACAATGTCTGCTGCCAGCGTGAGGGCAGTTCAGCTGCGTGCTTGCTTGGCAGTCCTTTGCTGAAGACAGAGAAGGATCTGATAGCTGTCAACGAGGGAGCTCACCCAGCCTCACCTCTAATACATGCGTTTATTTATTTTGTTCCATGATTTTATTGTGTGGATGCGTGTGTGGGGGTGCACATGTGTGCGTGTGGAGGCCACAGGTGGATGCCAGATGCTCTGCTCCTCCAGTCTCCCTCCTCTTGAATTACTGAGGCCGGTTTCTCACCTGAGCTCTTTGATTTGGCTGGTCTAGCTAGCCAGCTTGCCCTGGGGACCCCATCTCTGCCTTTTGTGTGCTGGGATTAGAGGTGGGGTGCCCTTCCTAGCCGGCATGTACGTAGGTGCTGGGGTCTGAACTAGGCTCCTCACACTTGCACAGCGATTGCTTTAACCCACTGCTCCACTTCCCCAACCCTCCCTCCATCTTAGTTTATTAACAGAAAAGAACTCATGAAAAGGATGTTTACAATAGAGACAATTAGTAACATTAACAGTGTTTTAGCAATGCTCCCCCTGCCTCTGAGCCCCAGGGTGAGGTGTCTTTACTCTGCCGGGACCAGCTCTGCTCATTTATCTTGCCCAGTAACAGATTACCACAAATTCCATAGCCCAAAACAACATGGGCTTTTTGTCTTGTGGCTTTGGAGTCATAGCTACAACTGCATTTCTCTCTGGGAGTTGCAGGGAGAGAGTGACTTCCACCTCTGGCTTTTGGCCTTCCCCCTTCCTTGGTCTATGGTTGCTGCCTGTCTGCAAAGCCTTGTTGGTTGGCCAATTCTTTCTCATATCAAAACCTTGACAGATTATCTTATGTTCCTTTTTCCTTGTGGGGACCCTTAGGATACCATCTGGTCCACCTGGTAATCTAGAATAACTCCTGTATCTCCTTCCATGCCATTTGACCACAGCTGTCCTCTTTCCCCTTCCATTGTATGGAGATTCTGAGGACTGGGGCATAACTGCTTTTGAGGGAGGTTGTTTTTCTGCCTTCTCCACCCAGGTCCAATGACATATATCCACAAGGAACACGGCTGTACATCTGTCTGCTGGGTACGCACGCTGGTAAGAGTAGGAAGGGCCGTGAATGGTAGACTAGTGTCCACAATAAGAAATGCGAATGAGGGCTGGAGAGATGGCTTAGCGGTTAAGCGCTTGCCTGTGAAGCCTAAGGACCCCGGTTCGAGCCTCGCTTCCCCAGGACCCACGTTAGCCAGATGCACAAGGGGGCGCATGCGTCTGGAGTTCATTTGCAGAGGCTGGAAGCCCTGGCGTGTCCATTCTCTCTCTCTCCCTCTATCTGCCTTTCTCTCTGTGTCAAATAAATTTTAAAAAAATTAAAAAAAAAAAAGAAATGCGAATGAGGGCTCAACACCAAAGGAGAGATCAAAACTGAGTATCAGTCACCTAAGTAGCAGATCACAGGCGTCTGAGGTCGGCATGTGGGAAATTTCCCCTGCCCAGTGCAGTGGCGCCCCAGAGTGGTCCGCCTATGGTGTAGACCTTTAAGTGCCATTCAAAACTGCGATCCTGAATCATTACCAAACATTTCATTTAGTTCAAAAAGGAAGTTGTGGGCCATATTTTTAAAAGAGTTTAGAAAATAAAACCATAAAATGTTTTGAGGAAATTTGGTGAATCTGACATCTGAAAGAGAAAGAAAATAACTTTTTTAAAGGGAACCATATTTTGATATAAGTAGACATTACAGTTTGTACGTAAAAAGTCAGGTCTGGTGGACCTGGCCTGTAATCCCAGCTAATTAGGAGGCTGGAGCAGGAGAACCACCAACTTCATTCAAGACCTGCCTGGGCTATACTGAGGCCAGTTGGGTAACTTAATGAATCTCTGTTTCAAAACAAAGAGCAAAAGAAGGACTAGAGGGCTGGAGGAATGGCTTAGTGGTTACGGTGTTTGCCTGGAAAGCCAAAGGACCCAGGTTCAATTCCCCATGACTCACGTTAGCCATGTGCACAAGGTAGCGCACGCATCTGGAGTTCATTTGCATTGGCAGGAGGCCCTGGTGTGCTCACTCTCTCTCTGTCTCTGTCAAATTAACACATAAAAGAATTAGGAAGCTGCTTTAAAACAAAAAGGAGGGCTAGGGATATAGTTCAGCATCTCAGTAGTAGAAAGTTTGCCTAGCAAGCACAAAGCTCTGGGTCAATACTTAGTGCCATACAAAAATATCATAAACCAAAATAAAAAGATAAGCAGAAAGCTTTGAAAATTATTTGTCATAAATAGGATATTCAAAAACCTGAACAAAGCTTGTACAATGAGAACATATTAAGGCAATAGTAGAAAAACAAATTATATTCATACTAATCACAGAAAGATAAATATTATTGGCCAATGAGTATATAGGAATGTTTCAATTTAAAGATATTCAAAAGTAAAAACGGTTATGAGATAATAGCCAAATAGCAATAAAGAACAGATTTTTCAAAATATGGCAATATACAAGCCAGCCATGGTGGTGCACACCATTAATCCCAGCACTGGGGAAGCAGAGGTAGGAGGATCACTGTGAGTTCGAGACCACCCTGAGACTACATAGTGAATTTCAGGTCAGCCTGAGCTAGAATGAGACCCTACTTTAAAAAACCAAAACAGTAAAATAAATAAAAATGTGGCAATATTCTAAGTTGGTAAAGATAAGATAATGTATTCCTTCCCAAACTTCTGAGGAAATGTAGGTACGTGTGTTTGTATGTGCACATTCTAAAGTATTTTAAAAGAGAATTGTTTATCCCACAAACCTTCATATACTTTGATTCACTGATTTTACTGCTAGGCTTCCAAAGAACTTTAGAGGCAATGATTTCAGAAAAAAATTCATCCTTATTCATAAAAAAACACAATAAATTCCTCTGGTGAATGTAAGGATTAAATGAAGCATGAGACACTCATTATTACAGACTGTAACAGCCATTAAAACAGAAGCTTTGAAAGATTTTTAATGACACAGAAAGCATTGTGTAAAGTGTGGCAGTTATTTTATATTCCCATATACATTTCTGAAGAATCATTAGAAAGAACTCACATTGGATATTAATAGATGTAAGGGTTTATAAGGTTTGCCTTATTCAGTCTTTTCTAAAAATTTCAAGCTTTGAAAGATAAGCATGTACTTGTTTCTAGATTCAAAATGTATCATTTTATTTATTTTTTTATTTTTAACATCTTTTGTTCATTATTTACTTATTTATTTGAGAGCGACAGACACAGAGAGAAAGACAGATAGAGGGAGAGAGAGAGAATGGGCGCGCCAGGGCTTCCAGCCTCTGCAAACGAACTCCAGACGCGTGCGCCCCCTTGTGCTTCTGGCTAACGTGGGACCTGGGGAACCGAGCCTCGAACCGGGGTCCTTAGGCTTCACAGGCAAGCGCTTAACCACTAAGCCATCTCTCCAGCCCTCATTTTATTTTTAATCATCAAAAGTAGAAATGTACCATGTGCTTCAGAAAGATGTTCAGGTGGAATGATACAACCATCAGTTAATAAAGCCTGCATGACATGGGCAGTTCCTCTGGGTGATGCCTTGCTTCTTTTATTGGTGTGTGTGCATTTGTAGGTGTGTGCATTTGTAGGTGTGTGCATTTGTAGGTGTGTGTATTTGTAGGTGTGTGTATTTGTAGGTGTGTGCATTTGTAGGTGTGTGCATTTGTAGGTGTGTGCATTTGTAGGTGTGTGCATTTGTACGTGTGTGTATTTGTAGGTGTGTGTATTTGTACATGTGTGCATTTGTACGTGTGTGCATTTGTAGGTGTGTGTATTTGTAGGTGTGTGTATTTGTAGGTGTGTGCATTTGTAGGTGTGTGTATTTGTAGGTGTGTGTATTTGTAGGTGTGTGTATTTGTAGGTGTGTGCATTTGTAGGTGTGTGTATTTGTAGGTGTGTGCATTTGTAGGTGTGTGTATTTGTAGGTGTGCGTATTTGTAGGTGTGTGTATTTGTAGGTGTGTGTAGGGGTGTGTGTGTCCACATGCATGTGGAGGTCAGACCTTAAATGTTAACCTCAGGGACACAGTCCATCTCTTCGAGACAGGGTCTCCCATTGGCTTGGTACTCACCAATTAGACTAGACTGGTTAGGTAAGTGAGTTCAGGTATCTTTCTGTCTCTGCTTCCTGAATATTGGGATTGCAGACACATGTCACCACACACGACATTTTCAGGTGGATTCTGGGGACGGAAGTCAGGTCTTCATGCTGGCGAGGCAGGCACTCTGCTCGCTGAGCTCTCTCTCCAGCCCCGTCAACATGGAGTCTTGTGTCCCACAACAGTGGATGATACACTCCTCTGGAAACATTGGATTATTTCAAAGAACAATAAACTTCTAGATCCATATAACTTGGTTATGTTAGGTTTATGAAATCATCCTCTTCAGTGTGTTTAGGAAAAATGGGTGCGATCTGTTCACTGAGAAAACGTGTTCAGAATTCAGACAAAATTAGGACTTCCTGCACCCTCCACTTCTTTACTGAGCAGTCACAACTCGCAGGTCTTCAAATGGATACACTCTTCCGAATCCCCCCGACACCTCGCACCTCCTCCATCGGGGTTCACAGGCGTCACACATCTAGGACACACGGGGACATGGCGGCTTGAAGCAGGGCTCAGCTGACTCGCCCACCTCAGCTTGCAACTTTGGAGACTATGAAGCCAGAAGGGGCAGGCTTGGCTTTGATTCAGTTTTTGGAATCATAAAAACATGCCAGCTCATAGGTCGGCAAGGTCATGGTGGGGGAGTTTGAGGATCTGCACAGCTGTTGTTGGCTTATGAAGATCTCTGGCTTCCTCAGGGTTTTGCGTCATCCTCTTCTCTATCCCGTCACCAGTCCCACCCGCTCAGTAGCCACCAGGGCTTGGGGCACCTGAAGTCCTGTGATGCTTAATCCTTTTTCTTTTTTCATTAGTGGACACTTTGTATGGACACATCTTGTCCTAGTGCGTCATTTTCTTCCTCTTACCCCCACTGCACTGAGGACCCCCTCGAGTGGGATTGCTGGTATTCATCACGGGGCTGGGGGTTGTGAGCTGTACAGCGGCAGCCAGTCGTTGTGGGGTGGGGGACAAGGCCTCTCGATATCCCCCCCATCCTGTGGTTCTTACATTCTTTCCTCCCCCTCTTCCGCAGAATTCCCTGAGCCTCGCTGGGTGTGCTTTGAGTCTACTAGAGGCTGAGCTCTCAGCAGCTCCCGGGTTTCTGCTCAGGGGCACTTTGAGTGTCCTCAGTGTCTGTCTCCTTCACCCTGGCATAGGTTGTCAGGCTCAACGTGAATTCCCAACTTGACCTGGATTTCAAATCACCATGGAAATAGGCCTCTTGGGAGGGACTTTTCAGAGTGGAATAATTGAAAAAAGACCCTCCATAAATGTGTGTGGCACCATCACACTGGCTGAAACTGTGAGCCAAAATAAACCCTTCCTTCTTCCTTAAGTTGCTTTGGCCATGCGTTTTGTCTTAGCAGCAAGCAAGGTGACCAATACACCTTTCTTCTCGAGCACATCATACCTGGTGGGGACGGAGCTCTCGCGGCTCAGAGTGTCTTTAGTGGAATGGTACGCAGTCCCGTGGGGTCTTTAGTCATGCCCTCCTGCATGTCCTAAAGGCCAAACACTCAGAAAGTAAACCTGTTATTAACAGACATTGAATGTGGGCTGCGTTGAAGCTCGGTGGTGAAGCATTGTCCTCACACGCTGAGGCCCTGGGCTAGACCCCAGCACTTCCAAACAAACCAACCACTGGTTATTAAATACGCCTGGTATTTCCAGAGACCTGTGCATATAAGCCTGTACTTGCCTGGGTGATTGCCTCTGAGCATCTTCTGTTTGCTCTTTGGTCTGCTTCCCCAGGCTCTTTGGGTCTTTTTGAGCCCCTTGACTTTTCCTTATGGTACGTGATTCTAGGCAAAGGGCTCTTTTATAAGATGAAAGTAATGTACTTGCAGAATCATCAGTACAATTACATGAGATGGTGTTCAGCTCATATTGACATTCTCAGATAAAACACGTGAAGTGTCTTGCAACAGCCCCTGCCTGTTTTCCCCTGGTTTCATAGACTCTGTCTTGGAAAAGGAAAGGAGAGGAATGGGAGAATCCGGTGGGAAACTACACCATCTGGCTTAGAGTCACCGGGTAGGAGCTCTGTGATCACCTCATCCAGTGTCATGGGTGTCTGGGTTTTGAGAGGGATGGAGGGTCATTTTGCCCCCTTAAGCCATAGCAACTCTACTCTTTACATTATTTTTATTTATTTATTTATTTGAGAGTGACAGAGAGACAGAAAAAGAGGCCGAGAGAGAGAGAGAGAGAGGAAGAGAGAGAGAGAATGGGTGCGCCAGGGCCTCCAGCCACTGCAAACGAACTCCAGATGCATGCACTATCTTGTGTATCTGGCTTACGTGGGTCTTAGGGAATCGAGCCTCAAACTGGGGTCCGTAGGCTTCACAGGCAAACGCTTAACCGCTAAGCCATCTCTCCAGCCCCTCTCCTCCTTCACATATCAGGGTATAGGGAAGTTTTGTTTGAAAAGTTCCCCTGCTGCTGACAGACACAGCAGAAGCGATAGCGCTTGTCTTGATCTGTGCATGTGTTCTCCCGCAGCAAGCAGCTGTGCATTGTCTCGGACCCTCTAGGGACAGGGTGCTGGTGAGCATTCCATATTTGGTTCTGTTGTATGGAACAGAAAACTGCTTCCCAGGGTCTCCTCCCCATGGGTCCCAGTTCTGCTTTCTGGAGACAAGACAGAAAGAATGTGAATCTATTTCGCGTTTTCAGCTCTCCCCTGGTGGGCACTTTGCTGGTCTGGTTCTTTGGTGACCCTCAAGAGCAATTTCTAGAGATGGTGGAGCTGAGTGCATGAAGGATGAATTTCTGGAGGGCTAAGGACTTTCAGGCACCTACCATCTGCCAGATTACCATGTGGTTTGACTCTTAACCCTCCAACCCTTCCTTAGCTTGGGTCCTCTCTGTCAAAAAGGCCCTGAATATGGCTGAAGAGATGGTTCAGCGGTTAAGGCACTGCCTGTAAAACCTAATGACCCGCGTTCAATTTTCCAGTAAAGCCAGATGTGCAAAGTGGCACATACACCTGGAGTTCATTTGCAGTGGAAAGAGTCCCTAGTGCACCCATTCTCCCTCCCTTGCTCTCTCTCTTTTTTCCTCTCTCTCTCCCTGCTTGCCAATAAATAAAAGAAAAAGCCCTGCTGGAGGGATGGCTTAGCATTTAAGGTGTTTGTGTGCAAAGCCAAAGGACCCAGGTTTGATTCCCCAGGATCCATGCAAGCCAGATGCACAAAGTGGTGCATATGTCTGGAGTTCGTTTGCAGTGACTGGAGGCCCTGGTGTGCTCATTCTGTGTCTCTCTCTTGCCCTCTTTCTCTCTCTCAAATAAATAAATAAAAATAAAAATAATTTTTTAAATCCCTGGATACACTGAGTGGGGAGAAGTTAAAGTTCTTCGGGCCTTATGCTACAAAGTAGCTTTTAAACAGGAATTGAAGGAAAGCAATTTGATGGGCTTGATAAAGACTCCCAGCTGTTTCCAGAGGTCGAACTGTGACTCGGGCATGAGGATGCTCAGACATCAGTGCTGGCCATCAACGTACAAGATGCCACACACACTAGGAAGCCCGCCGTTCCCACAGGGCCAGGAGCCTCACTCTTTGGATAAAGCACTTGCTTCTCCTCTCCACGTTAACAGTAGCTTCATTAAGTCTTCAGTCCTCTGGAATGAATCAGCTCATCAAACTGTTTTCACGAAGGGTAAGGAAGGAGCACTTTAGATGCTGGATTCTGGGGAGGCCTAGGACAGGGAAGACGCACAGTCAGTGGCTGCATGTGTTCGGCTACATACATGCTCAGGACCCGTAAAACCATCTGAGCCGGGCTGCAGGGAAGGCGTCCGAGCTCGGAGGACCCCGCGCGCAGGGCAGGGAAAAGCCAGGCTGGACGACTCGCTGCGATGCAGGGCTGCTTCCTGGGCGGCCTTCCAGAGAAACTCTTTCCCAATCCGAGCCGGGCAAGCCTGGGCTGTCTTCTTCCTCTGTGTACAGGCTCTTGTCTTCCCTTCAGCGCCTCCAAACCGCAACACCCTTCCCAGCCTGCTGCCCCGTGGGGAGGGGACCCGGAAGCTTGGCGGTCGCCGGGTCCTTGCAGCCCCGCGCTCTCCTCCGCGATAACGCAGCTGGAGCCGCGAGCCCCGCGGGGCCACAGCCACACTCACGTTACTCATCCATCAGTCCACTGCGCGTTGGAGCCCCATCTCCCTCGCTGTATGCCGGAGCGGATCTTTTTTCCCTATCATGCTTTGATGGACAAGGGCTTCCCAGGACTGTGACAGTGTGAATGGGGTGGGTGAGTCCGAAGACGACCAGGTTCACACTACCGCGGGGGTCAGGGTTCAGGATGTGGCAGTCGCTCTCCGGCAGCCTCTGTGCTTCCTGACCTGGTTCAGGGTTTGGGAGCAGCTCCAAGCAGCTGACATTGGCACACTGGGATGCAAAGGGAGGATGGCAGTGGTGGTTTCTTGAGCTTCCCATTAATGGATAATGAAAGGGCAATGGAAGTCCAGGAGAGACAGAGACATGAAAACTACAAAGACGCAGGTGGCAGCTCGCAGAAGGCCGCCACTCTGGAAGGAGGCGTGGAGGGCGGGAATAGAAGAATGAAGAGCAGGCTTGTGCCGGGCCTTCGGGAATAACTAGGGATTGTCTAGGTGGGAATGACGTGCAAATGGAAACCTCTCACAGGACCCACAAAAGGAGTTTTCTGTGCACCCCATGGGCCATGGGAGCCGCCCTGTGGCTTTAAGGATGGTAACAGCAGTTCTAAGGATGGTCATCTCAGAGAGGTTCCCAGCTAGTGAGATGATGAGGCCAGCTTACAGTAGGTGGGAAGTGTCAGGAAGTGGAGACAGAGCCTTTAGAAGGCTGGCCTCTACTTAGACCGAAGAACAGAAAAGGAGAGGGGCGGCTTGACGGGACCTGAAAGTGGAGGTTTAGACTGGAGAGTATCTCCTGTGTTAAAGTGCTTGGCTCTTGTAGTCGTGGAGGTTCTCTTTGAACTCCCTTTTCCATTCATTTTCTCCACGATCTTACTGCTATTCTCCCTGGGTCCCCCTTTCCCTCTCTCTTCTTATCTCTGGCATTGCGTCTTGAGGCCCTTTGACATTCACCTACAATATTAGAAACACAAAACTTTCTCATTGTTCTTGAAAGGTCACTAGTGGATACTGAAAGTTAAGTAGCAAGGTCAGGAGCCTTAGCGAGGACGCTGGCAGCCACGTCACAAGAGCAGAGCCAGAAGCCCAGGTGTTGAGCGTGTGTGTTAGGGAAGGAGGTGGCAAGGGCCCACGCGGCACTGCTTCTACCAGCACATGCCCAGGTCAGATTCTGCTAACTGCAGAGTCACAGTCCCTAGCTTTGAAGCCCTGAGAAGTCCAGACAACTGGGCACTCACACGTCCACGTGACAGACACAGGAGCTGCACCGGGCAAGGCGTAGCTGATGGGGCCGATCTCAGGCCCCCAGCTTCTCTAGCTCAGGAGGAGTCATCAGGTCACTGAGTAGCACACTCCACTCCACTCACAGCCCAAGAGGAGTAAGAGGAGTCGTGAGAGTTCCCGTACTGAGTGGTAAACAGCTCTGGAGCTCACCATCCAGGTGGGGGCCGTGGAGGCAGCTTGGGAAATTTGGCTCCCAGCTCTTCGCCTGGCAAGCTTTCTTCCTCCTAGAAAAGAGCTCTGGTATTGCAGAAATGCCACTTCTCAAACACACACACACACTTAGACCTGGTGCTTTGGAAAGCTGTCTTCCGGCCACCAAGCGACCGTTGCCCTCATGCCCTCACAGCAGCTGCCCGTGTTGGGCCCATCAGCATGGCACCATGGGTGATGGGGGAGGGCACAGAGTAGAAAAGACATCAATCTGGAAGAACTAGTTGGGAAAGAAGAGGGATGTGGGGGAGAGGGGATAAAACTATGTGAGGGGATTGCAATCAAAATACATCATGCACATGTATGAAATTGTCAATAAAAATTACATTATAAAAATTGAGGACTAGAAAATACTGTCTTGTTTTTACTTTTTACTGCCAATATTCAGCATGAGCATAATGTTGTTTAATCTCAGTCTCTTCGGATTATCTTCTTCCGTCTTTTCTTCCACAGAGCTTCTTTCCAATAAGTCCCTCTTCTATTTTGTTATCTATTGGTATTTTTTGCCCTCACCAATCAAGCATATCTAATGGAAAATATTTTAAAAATGGCTAACATGGTGCTAATCACCTTCAGTTTTGATATATGTAATGTACTCCAGAAAACGCCATATTAGGAATCAGGGAGATGGCTCAGTGGTTAAAGGCTCTTACTTGCAAAGTTGGCTGGCCTGGGTTCAATTCCCCAGCACCTACGTAAAGCCAGGTGCCCAATGTGGCACATGCATCTGGAGTTTATTTGCAGTGGCAAGAGGCTCTGGCATGCCCATATTCTTGCTCAATTTCTCTCTCAAATAAATAAATATATTCATTACAAAAGAAGGGGCTAGAGAGATGGCTGATCAAGATGCTTGCCTGCAAAGCCAAAGGACCCAGGTTCAATTCCCCAGAACCCATGTAAGCAAGATGCCCAAGGTAGAGATCTGTTTGCAGTGACTGGATGCCCTGGCACTCCCATTCTCTCTCTCTCAAATAAATAAAATAAATAAAGGAGGTTTATTTAGTTTGTTGTTCTCAAGGCTAAAAGTCCAAAATCAAGGGGACCCCCCCCAATCCTTGTGTTTTTTTTCCAGGTAAGGTCTTGCTCTACCCCAGGCTGCCCTGGAACTCACTATGTAGGGTCAGGCTGGCCTCAAACTCACAGTGATCCTCCAATTTCATCCTTTTGACCTCTGGGGAAACCCCCACCCCACCGTGTCACTGTGTGCAGAAAAGCGCGTAGGGACCCAGCTGTGCGCAGGAAGAGGCACGTGGGGTTAGACTGGCTGCACACACCCTGCTCTTGCCAAAACCTGCCCATTCTGCGCGGCCGACGGTAACCCTTCCCAAGGGCGGTGCTCCGGGGCCCAATTTCCATCCTTAGCCTCATCCTGTAAAGGGCTCACCGCTTCAACACCCATAGCCTGAGACGCGGCTTCCAGCACATAGAGTTGAGGAGACATGCTCAAAGCGGAATGCAGACCATGTTACAGTGGAAACCAAAGGTGTGGGCATCAAGCTGTGGATTCAGAAGTGAATTGTTTGAGGGGGACTTCCAAAGAACCTCAAAACTAATACGAACCGTGCCTTGCCTTACGGATGCTATACTTGTCCTTGGAGCCCCTGAATTTCACCCAGCTCCTCTTAAAGTTTTTTTGAGTGTGTGGTGTGCATGTATGTGTGTATATTTATTATGTGCGTGGGCATGTGGGGGGTGGATGCATAGGCACAGGTGTGTGTGTGTGTGTGTGTGTGTGTGTGTGCACGCATGCGCGTGTGCATGTAAAGGCCAGAGCTCCACATCAGGTACCTTCCTCAGTCACCCGTCACTTTGGGTTTTGAGGAGGCCTCTTGCTGTGCTCTCACTGATTCAGCTAGACCAGCCAGTGGAGTCCCAGCGCTTCCCTGTCGCCCCAGTACTGGGATTATGGTCATTCACTGCTATACCAACTGTGGTGGCTCCAATCAGATGCGCCCCCCACTCATAAACATGTGGCTTGGACCCCAGCTGGTAGCAATTTGGGAGATAAAATCTCGCTGGGGAGACGTGTTTGTGGGGTGTTACGGCCCAGCCCCCGCTTGCCAGAGCGCCACTCCGACTTGCTGCTGCCCCTCCGGCTGCGCAGCGGGGACGTCCGCCTCTGCTCGGGCCGCGTGCGCTCCCCGCCATCATGGAGCTGCCCCTGGACACTGCGAGCCAAAGCAAACCCCTTCCTCCCACCAGCTGCTCTGGGCAGGTGTTTTGTCCCAGCAATGGGAAGGGAGCTGTGACACCAAGCTTTCACCTGAGGGCTGGGGTCCAAACGCAGGCCGTCATGCTTTCATGGCAAGCACTTTATCCACTGACCCATCCGCCCAGACCTCGGCACGCTTTCAACGTGCGTTTTCACCCTCTCACCTTCCTCCACTGAGTACCCACTCAAGGCTACACAAGTCCCACTGTTAGCACCTAGCGTGGCTTTGAAAACAGCTAGAAGACAAACCGTTTCCCTGGCTGTCGGGTACCTCCACGTCCCCTTAAGTGTTGAGACAGGAGCAGAGGACACTCTTGTTTATCCCACGATACAAAAACACCTGTGGTGGGAACTGCTCATTGGAAGCCTCACTGGGGAGGAGAATTGTCTTTCTGCGGGATGTTGTGCGCTTCTGATCTGATGTCCGGCTGTGTGACATCTAGTTTTTACCCACTGCCTGGCATCTGTTGCCCCACTTCTCAGTGGGGCCAGCCCGGTCACCTCTGCTGGCGGTGGTGTTCAGTGTCCACTTTACGTTCTGTGCTTTACCTATCGCTTGCCATTTCTTCTTTCACCTCTGTTTGTTGTCTCCTTAATAAGCTCACTCATTAAGAACCAAAAGTACAGCTATTGTAGTCTTTTTTTTGTTTCTGGTTGAAACGTCATCATAGTCCTTTTCCAAAGACATGAGCCATATTGTGGCACAGTTTATCTCCACTCAGAGCCCCTTTGCGAAGTACCTCCTACCAGCTTGTCTGCCTCATGCTCCACACCACTTTTCCCACTGACTAGACACCAAATGCACCACTTCTGGCCTTAAGATGTGGATTTATTGAGATATAGTTCTCATACTCTACAATGGACCCAATTAGAATGCACAATTCAATAGCTTTCAACATTGTCCTCAGTCATGCATCCATCAGCACAGTTCATTTTAAGAACATCTTCACTGCTCCCAGTGGAATTCCATCCCCTTAGCCATCACCGTGTAACCTCCCGTGTACCCTAGTCTTAGAAGCGCTAATCTGCTGGTAATGTGTTGAGACTCAGAGGGCTTCTCACACCACTGAGCTTCCTCCAGGCACCATCGTTTCAATTAGACCCATGAGTCCTCTCTATGCAGGGACCTGCAAAGACCACAGAGCATGCACTTTGTCGTCCAAGAGTGCAGAATTCTGCCTGCTGTCTACAGGGAGGAGGGATAGTACTTCTTTTAAGGAAGGCACAGATGGGCTGGAGAGATGGCTTAACCATTAAGGCACTTGCCTTCAAAGCCTAACAACCTGGGTTTGATACCCCAGATGCACAAAATGGCACATGCATCTGGAGTTCACTTGCATTGTTCGGAGGCTCTCCCTCCTTCTCTATTGCATATCTATATATCTATATATAAGGCAGACTACACAGGTTGTGACCCAAATGGTCTCATGGAAGACAGTGGCTTTTTTGATTTCCCTGGTCACTTCATCTGAGCAGGAAGTACAGCTGTGGCTGTGCACGAGGAACTTCATGATGACATTGGGAGCTGTGACACCCCGGAGCTGGGCTTATGCAAAGAGGGAAGCAGGAGGAGGAACTGTCCATCACTACTCATCCGCACCCACGCGGCTATAATTACAACGGTTGCAGGGCAACTTAAACACACAAACACACAAAGTTGGATTAAACCCAGGGCTCTATTTATAACCTCCATGAACCTACTCACAGCCGGAACACCCTCTTTGAAGCAGACCCTGAACTGGGATCAGGGATGTGGGCCATTCTCAGTTGTAACAGGAAGCAAATGAATCTACATCTTCAGTTTCAACACTGTCATGTGTGCATGAATGGCCATCGAAAAAAACATCCAGCCATTCAGAAGCAGGTAATCTCAAAGTAAACATTTTCCCAAGCAGGCTAGACAGGAACACAGCGCCAAAGACTTCTAACTCGAGGGTTTAGCAGAGCGGTGTGACAGTGGCAAGTGACCGAGCTTGGCACTTCACCTGAGCTGCTTATTCAGGCAAGACAGCAAGGGGCATAAAGTGCGACGTGGTGGAGAACAGGGGCTGGAAACCACAGCTCTGTGTTCAGCTGGTTGGCCTTGAGCAAGTTTCGTAACCTCTCTGAACCTCACTTTTCTCTGTTATAGAATGGAAAGTCTCACGGGGTTGTTAGAATCATAGAGCCTTGTGGCTTTATAGACCCATTAATAATTATTATTAATAATGAAGACTTGATTTTTAAAGTCCTTTATTATTTGTGTGTGTGGAGGGGGTCAACCAGTCTGACCAGTAGACCCCAGTGATTCTCCGGTCTCTGTTCTCCAGCCTGGGGCTATAGCCATGTACAGCTACACCATGTGTTTTACATGGGTGCTAGGGATCGAAACTGGTCCTCATGGTTGGGCAAAAAGCGCTCTTACCCACTGATCCATCTCCTCAGCCCCGTGAAGCAGGATTTCTGATAGCTTTGGCTCATGGAACTAATGAGAGATAACTTCACAATGTCTTTGAGAGGTTCTTATTATTTATTATTAAAATGACATAAAGAATTGAGGGGGCAGGAGGGATGTCTTAGCAGTTAGGGTATTTGCCTACAAAGCCAAAGGACCCAGGTTTGATTCTCCAGGACCCACATTAGCCAGATGCACAATGGGGCTGATGTGTCTGGAGTTCTTTTGTAGTGGCTGGAGGCTCTGGCGCACCCATTCTTTCTCTCTCTTTCCCTCTTTCTCTCTATCTATCTATCTATCTATCTATCTATCTATCTATCTATCTATCTCTCTCCCCCTCTTTCTCTGTAGCATACAGCTTCAGGCTCGCTGAGATAAACTTCCAGACCAGGCACAGTTATGAAGGAAGAGATATATTGAAGCTTACAGATCCAGGGGAAGTTCCATAATGGCAGAAGAAGTTGGATTGCTTTCACAGTTCCAAGCAGAGAGAGAGAAGCACAAGTCTAAAAGCCAAAAGCCACACAGCACAGCACACTTCAGCAACTCCCGCTAGGCACACTTTGCATATCTTTAGATTGAAATCTGAAACCCACCACCACATCTTGGACTGCCCAGTGACACCACCTCCAACCAGATGGCTGCAGATGCAAACTACAAACTAATAAAACAGTGACTATCTTGGGGGCATCTATTGAAACTACCACATTCAGCTCTGGCCCCCCATAGATTCATAACCATTACACATTATAAATTGTACTCAGTCCAGTTTCAAAGGTCCTGCAGTCTTGACCAATTTAAGATAGTGGGTCCTGTAAAATCAAAGAAGTTAAATACTTCCAACATATAAAGGCACAGAGCAAATATTTTCAACTGGTATAAGGCATAGCAAGGAGAGACTAAAACAAAGCAAACTCAACCACCAGCAAACAAACGTCAAAGTTCTGCAGTTCAAGATCAGTATAACCAGAGACTGACAGTCTCCAGATTTTCCAATCTCACCCCTCCAGCTGGGCAGAGTAGCCAGGGAACACTTCCATCCTAGGCCAACAGTGAGCTCTATGGTAGCGCTTGCATAGTCCTGGTACATCCAAAACATCTTCAGGTCTTCATGCAAACCACAGTCAATCCAAAAGCTCCTTCAGCCTATCAGAGCACCAGGCCCTGCCTCATGCTGCATCTCAGCAGCAGCTCCTGGAACCATGTACAAATCACGACCATTCCTCTCATTTTTTATGCTTCTGAAACCAATACCAGGTGTGCAGGACACAGCCATATTCTTAATTCAGGGAAACCATAGCCTTGAAAAGCAGGTTAGTTTTCCAGTCAATTCTTCCCAAAAGAGTTTGAATTTCTATGATAGTCTCTTCTCAGGCATCCTTTCCATTGTTTTAATGTAAAGCAGTTGGGCCATCTTCTTTAAGATTGCTAATGTGTTTGACAATAGCAGGTTCAGTTACCTAAGACCAGTCTCAGTGCCTGAAATCTTAACTTGCTTTAGGTTTTCCAGCTTAAAAATCTTAAAATCCAAATATCTTTAGCCAAGCACCCAGTCCATTAAAAATTTAACCTTGATCAAACTCTCTGGGCCTGGGCAGCAGGACAGAGCCAGCCCTTATGCCAGTAGCCCAGTTCCAACAAAGTCCTGTGAAGTCTTTCCTTTCCCTTAGAAAGTTCTTAAGCCAAGCCTCTAAGTTCAATACTATCTGCATTTAGCATTCTCAAACTCAGATCAGAATAGTCCATAAAACTTGGCTTATCACTCCAGAAGGTGTCTTCAGTTGCAAACACCAAGTCCATGCCTGTTCATCCAAAACAAAGGTTCCAAAAGACCAAAATCCACATGGTCAGGTTCAGCTCACCACACTTCTGGTCCAACTTTTGTAGCATACAGCTTCAGGTTCGCTGAGAACTTCCAGACCAGGCACACTTGTGGAGGAAGGGTTATTTATTGAAGCTTACAGATCCAAGTGAAGTTCCATAATGGCAGAAGAAGCTGGCCTGCCTTCTCATGACCAAACACACAGAGAGAAGCATGGCCCAAAAGCCAGAAGCCACACAGCACAAAACACTTCAGGAACTCCAACTAGGCACACTTTGTATATCTTTAGATTGAAGTCTCAAACCCACCACCACACTTTAAGATCCACCCAATGACACCACCTCCAGCCAGGTGGCTGCAGATGCAAATTAAAAACTAATAAAAAAACTAAATATACTGGGGACCATCTATTCAAACTACTAGACCCTGTCAAATAAATAAATAAATATAAAATATTTAAGAAAGAATTGAAAGATAACTTTAGAGAGTTTTATGCTACAAATCTAGTGTTAATTTGGAAAACTGACAATATATTCATTTCCTTTTTAAGTATTTTGTTTGAATATTCAAAGGTAATCTTTATTTATGTAGCATATTTGCACATTCACTTTTTATGTATTTTATTATTTATTTACTTGCAAGCTGAGAGAGACAGAGACAATGGCAGAGCCAGACCTCTCACCACTGCAAATAAGCTGCAGATACACCTGTCACTTTGTGTATCTGGCTTTATGTGGGTACTGGGGAATCAAACCCAGGCCATCAGTCTTTGTAAGCAACTGCCTTTAACCACTAAGGTATCTCTCCAGCCCCATCTTTGCATATGTAAGTAAGGCCTCTTTGGTGGGAAAGCAAGCTTCTTGCTCCCCAGGATGACTGATGACTCTTTGAACTCCTCAGAGCAAGGTCATCACTTCACAGCTCTTTTCCTTTTTAGGTAAACACTCTTGGCTCCCTCCACGGCCACAGAAAAACTCCTGATCTCTTAGTCATCTCAATTCCTTTTCAAATTTTGTTTATTTTTTATTTTGAGCATTTCTGCTAGTTCCTCATCCTTCCTTCTCCTTCTAGCTGCCTTTGACTCTCCACATACCAACCTCATCCAAGTGTGGAAACTGTATGTCATTTCATTTTCTCCCTTTCCTCAGCCAGTTAGGGTCTACATTCCTCCTGATATGGTTGATGCATATTTAGGGAATGTATTTTTACAGTAATCCAAACTAAAGGTGGCTTTCAGGTAAATCTATAGTAAACAAACAAACAAACAAAAAAAACCCACAAATCATTCCAAAGCCAAAAATATTTATCTGGGGCTGGAGAGATGACTTAGTGGTTAAGGCATCTGCCTTTGAAACCTAAGGATCCAGGTTCGATTCCTTAGATGCACATGGTTGCAAGTGCATCTGGAGATCATTTTCAGTGGCTCAAGGTCCTGGCATGCCCATTTTTTCTCTCTCTCTGTCATAAATACATTAAAATGAAATTTAAAAATATGTGCCTGAATGTGGCACTCAAGAAGCTAGAGAAGGTGTGAGTTCAAGGCCATCTTGGGCTACATAGCAAAACCTCATCTCAAAAGGAGGATAATTAGCTGACTTTGGGGTTTCTACATGAGTACACAAGTCTTCATGTGGCCTCAATAACACTGTGCATTCGAAACCTTTAGCCATGAAATCCTATGCTACAGTTAGTATACCAGGACGAGATTGATAGTTGCTTACTGGTGGTATTTCCTGTGAGGTGACCCTGTACATAATACAATAGCAATGACAATAACATGGACAGCCACCTCTTAGGAACCATGTTAAATATACCATCCTTTCAGTATAAAAGTTTGTGAGAGTTTATTTTTTAATATTTTATTTATTTATTAGAGAAAGAGGCAGAGAGAGAGAGAGAGAATGGGCACACCAGGGCCTCTAGCCACTGCAAATGAACCCCAGATGTTTGAACCACCTTGTGAATCTGTCTTTTGAGGGTTCTGGGGACTCAAACCTTTGTCCTTTGGCTTTGCAGGAAAGTACCTGAACAGTTAAGCCATCTCTTCAGCCCCATGAGAGGTATGTTTTTAAAGATTTTATTTTATTTATTTGAGAGAGAGAGAGAACAAGGCAGAGGAAGAGAGACAGAGAGAGAATGGGCATACCAGGGCCTCCAGCCACTGTAAATGAACTCCAGATGCATGTGCTCCCTTGTGCATCTGGCTTACGTGGGTCCTGGGAAATTGAACCAAGGTCCTTTGGCTTTTCAGGCAAGCACCTTACTTAACCACTAAGAAATTTCTCCATCTCCATGAGAGGTATTTTTATGCCAACTACCAGATAAGAAAAATCAAGGCTCAGATAGTCGAATTAACTATGTACAAGGATTGACTCAAGTCTGAACTCAGAAATGTTTGTAGATACTACACCCAGCTGGGGCTGGAGTTTGGATACCTTCCAGGGAGTGGCTGCTCCCGAGTCCCTCCCCAAATAATACAAACTTGCCAGTGCTCTTGGTTTCCCCAAACTAGACTGTAAGACTTCATTGGTGAATACACCACATGTGTTGGCTGCAGGATACTGAGAAATCAAGCTGGAACAGAGCTGGAAGCCTGTATCCTACTGAGTAGCCTCATAGTGCTAGAAAATGCTATGGAGGCTGCTTCAGGGGAATGGCCAGCAACAGTCTACCCAGAAGTGGGCCCTGTGAGCTAAGCAACTGGCCAGCCAGTGCAATAGTGGCATGGCTGTTATGGGGATAACCAGCTGCTCTCTGATTGGATTTGAGATCTGCTCTATGGAGGGAATTCATGCCCGATACCAAAAACCTAGGGGAGGAACTAGTTGGAAAAGAAGCTGTTATGTGGAAGAGGCATGGGGGAGGGGAACAAAAGAAAATAACGGGAGGGGGTAATAATCAAAACACGTTATGTACCTGTATGAAAACTACTGATAAAAACTGGCATGAAGCTGGGCATCATGGCATACACCTTTAATCCCAGCACTCAGGAGGTAGAAGTAGAAAGACCACCATGAGTTTGAGGCCACCCTGAGAGTATAGTGAATTCCCAGTCAGCCTGGGTAGAGTGAGACCTTACTCAAAGAAAACAAACAAAAACCTACCAGCTTGGATTAAAAAAACAATAGTGCAGCTGGGACCAAGATACGAGTGGAGGCTTGTAGTTCTCCAAAGTGCCCCGACACCAACATGAGAGACACCATTCAGAGGACAACTCTGACATAAGCCTAGTGGCAGAAGGACCATGTGAAAGGATTCACCCATCTGCCCACAGCACAGTGTCCTTCATGGCTTTCAATGTCAGCTGGTGCCCTAGAGATCATCCTTTATAGACCACAGAGAGCTCAACCGTGACCCTTTCTCATCCACTTACTAAAACCCTGTTGCAACTGAAGAAATGGTTCAGTGGATAAAACACTGTACAAATGTGGGTATCTGAATTTAGAGTCCTAGCACCCACATAAAGCCAGATGCTGTAGTGGACATCGGTAACCCCCGCATGCTTATGATAAGAAGGAAGGCAGAGATAGGAGAATCTTCCAGAGTAGTGACCAGGCCTGTTCATGCCTGCACACACACATACACACACACACACACACTGTCCTGTTCACCAGAATACACTGGAAGACTCAGTGTATACCTTGTGTATTACAATAATTTGGCTTTTGCAAACAAAGCTCAAAACAGCATTTTGTGAATAAATCCACATTTAAGAAGGACATATGGGTACTTAATAATAATATATAATATAATACAATAATATATCTCTATAATTATTCTGTGGAGGGAAGAATTAAAGGGAAATAATCTCCAAATTCTTTTTTAAAGACCAAAGTGTGGTGGGCGTGGTGGTGTGCACCTGTGTTTACAGCGCCAGGGCTTATGTGTAATCAAGACAGGAGGCTCCCCGGGGCTTGCTGGCTCACCAGTCTAGCCTAATTGATGAGTTCCAGCCTAATGAGAGATCATGTACCTATATATCACCAAAAAAGAAGGTTCCTAAACATGTCTGAGTTTGTCTCTGGCTTCAATATGCATGTGCACACAAACCCACACATGTGTGCACACACTTAACAATAAATAAATAAATACCCAGGTATTATTTTGAGATGTCAGATCACCTACTGCCACCACTTTAGATTTCAGTATCTACCTCGAACAAAATAAAAATAATTTATAAGAATAAACAGGACCCCCAGTGGTAATAATTTATATTCTGTTGTGTTTCTTCTTTCAGTCTCTTTCACACATGCTGAATTAAGTAGTTCAAACAGATAGAATGTTTTTTCAGATTATGAAATTGATTTCTATCACCACTCTCTTTGAAGAGAGATGGAAATGAGGCTCACAGGTGGGTCGCTTAGGCAAAGTCACCCAACTGGAGAACAGTCTCCTTAGGTTTTTAATCTGTCTCCTTAAATGTGACATATCATGAAGTCAAGACTTTACTCCATGCTTTTGAAATCAAGCATATCATAAAACTTTCAAAGCTTCAACACTGGGTGATTCTTGAGCTATTTTGAGGGGAATGGAAATTGACATTTAAAGATATCATGTCTCTTAGCAACCGCAGGAGTTCTGTGAAGTTCATTTGATCTTGAAGAAGACTCACACCCTGAACCAGGCTGACATCCAACTGCTCCCTGACTCAGTTATCAGGCTATCACAGGCCATGGTGCATTTCACAGTTTCTGAAGGAAGGGGGAATAGGGGGGCGGTGACTAATGTATATGTCATAAACCAGAAATGCGTAGAATCATTGTGCCCTTTCCTTGGCACTGGCTAGGGCACTGAAAGCTGCCGGAAGGACAAAAACAAACCCTACTTCCAACCCAAAGGAGTGCTGACATGAATTTCAGACATTGTCGCTCCAGCTCTCTGGCATTCCGGCCCAGCTCTATTCCAAGTAGGTGCTCTTTCCGTGCACTTAGAGATAGGCGTTGCTTGCTTTGCTCGTAACAGAAGTTTGGATATTTACGCGTGATTTTTGTTTTCCCTTGTCCTCGATGGATCTATTCCATATCTGCTCACATATTTGTTCATTTATCTTTGTACACATGTAATTAGCAGAATGAAGGATTTTTTTTCTAAAAAACCAAAACTCTAATTTGAGTCTCAGCACCCTAACTCAACATTGTTTCTTTCTGTGGACGGACTTTTGGGAGCTGCACACAGGATGCTGGTGTTGGAACAGTGAAGGGGTATGCTTCCATGGTTTCCTTAAGATTAGGAAGGAAACAGTTTCTCATTCCCTTTCACTACCCCTTAAAAAGCAAGAAAGGGAGCCACAGAGATGGCTCAGTAGTCTAGGCGCTTGCTTGCAATGCCTAATGACCCAAGTTCGATTCTCCAGTAGCCACATAAAGGGGACACAGAAAATATCCACAAAATACATAAGGAGTCCAACTGGCGCACTGTCCTCCGAAGTCGAGTGTGAAACTGTCCTTAGCCATCCATTGACTGTGCTCTAGAGCTGGAGTGGACATCTCGTGCCCAGAGGCTCTACCTCCAGGGCTCAGAGAAGAGGAGTTTCTTTTGGGTGCACGTGGCTGTGCATGTGGTATGTGTACAGATGCACCCCGATGTGCATACTCTGAGCACACGTGCGCACAAGACGGCAGGGAACACTGGATGTCCCCTTGTCATCAGTCTGCTTGTTTCCTTAATTAGCCTTGAGGTACTGTTTCCTTGGTCAGTAAGCCCCAGAGACTCTCTTTTCTCCCAGCACCTCTCAGGACTAGGAGCCTCTGCCCCCCACAGGACTGGGTCACAGACGTGTGTGGCCAGGCCCAGCTTTTTACGTGGCTGCTAGGGAATCAAATTCTGGCACTCACGCTTTCTCAGGATCTCATGTTTGTTTGGCAAGTGCTGTTGACCACTTAGCCATCTCTGCAGCCCCAAGCGGAGCTGTTAATAGGTTGTTTTGTGATCCAGGCTCTGGAGGGGTAGGGTGTCGATCAAGAACTTCACCCTCTGCCAGGATGCATGCACCCTGAAGGCAGCCAGGGCCTCATCATTATCCTGCAGTGCTGTGGGGGATGAGTTCAGAAAGGTTTTATCTAGGGGCTGGGGAGATGGCGCAATGGTGAATGGACTTGCTTGTAAAGCCCTGCAGTCTAGGTTCGATTCCCCAGTACCCATGTAAAGCTAGATGCACAAAGTTTCACATGCATCTGGAGTTCAGTTGCAGTGGTAGGAGACCCTGGTGTGCCCATACTCACTCTATATCTCTCAAATGAACACATAAATAATATTAAAAGAAACATCTAGGGTTGGAGAGATGGCTCAACAGTTAAGATGCTTGTCTGCTAAGCCTAAGAACCCATGTTCGACTCTCCAGGTCCCATGTAAGCCAGAAGCATAAGGTGATGCAAGCACCCAAGGTCACATGTGCACAGGGGTTTGATTACAGTGACTAAGAGACCCTGGTGTGCCAATTCTTTCTACCTCTCTCTCAACCTCTCTCCCGCCCCCTCTCTCTCTCCCACTCTCTCACATTAAAAGAAAGACCAGTCTATTGGGCTCACCTCAAAATTTCTTTTTTTATTTATCTAGCCAGGTACAGTGGCCCACACATGTAATCCCAGCACTCAGGAGGCAAACCATTGGAGGAATGAGAGTTCAAGTTCAGCTTGAACTACATGAAAAGTTTGGGGCCAGCCTGGTCCACATAAAAAAGGGCCTGACTCAAAAGAGAATGAAGGTGAGAGAGAGAGAGAGAGAGAAAGAGAAAGGGAGGAAGGAAGGAAGGAAGGAAGGAAGGAAGGAAGGAAGGAAGGAAGGAAGGAAGAAGAAAATAAACCAAAGACAAATAAAAGAAGTTCAAAAAAAAAGTTTATCTGTCACTGTCACCCTAGTGATTATCAGCCTCACCTCCACATGCCATGCGTTTTGAGGAACCATTCAAGTCCAGTCCCATGTGCTCTTTAAAAGACTCTTACATTTTGCAGGCAAAGTTTGCATAGCTAGTGATTTATTTGAAGTTAAATTGGCTTTCTTTATTTTAACTATTGAATTCTTTTTTTTCCTTTTAATTTTATTTATTTATTTTATTTCATTTTTTTAAATTAGTTTTCTATTCAGCAAATACAGGCAGTTTGGTACCATTATTAGGCTCATACGTGACCTACCCCCTCCCAATGGCCTCTCCTTGTTGATGTATATGGGTCGTGCATTGTGGAGTTAACTCACAGTTATTGGTACAATAAATATCTCTGCATATCATGACCCAACATGTGACTCTGACATTCTTTCCGACCCCTCTTCCGCAAAATTTCCCTGAGCCATGTTGGGTTCATTTTTGGTCTACTTCAGTGATGAGGTGTTGGGGGCCTCTGGGGCTCTGGCTCTCTGATTTGGTAGGAGTTGATTTTTCTCTGTGTTGGTCTCCTTTCCCCTTGTGCTGGTATCCAGTTCATCAGGAAAACAGCACCCTTGCTTGTTTTGCCAATTTTCCTTAGTTTCAGCAGGGGCCCTTTTGAGGTATGATGGGGTGGCTCTCTCCTTAGGATCTGCATCTATCTGTAAAAGAGAAGCAGATTCTCCAACGGAGAGTAAGTTAGCACCAGGACAAATGAGATAACCCTTACTTTTTTTTAATAGAGAGTTTAATAGGTGTAGGCCCTCTTGTACCCCATGATTGATGGTAGCTTGATATTGGAGAGTGGGCTTATGTTTGGATATGGTTCTGACTTGTTTCCCAGCTCCAGCTATGGGTCTCGTACCACTGAAGGGATCAGTTAGCTAAATCAAGAGCAGTTGGTTCCCCACCATGGCTCTGTGCCACTATTGCACTTGTGTGGGCATCACAACCGGTTATTTGTTGCTAAGTAGGTTAGACCATGAGTTGCTTGGACAGATGCTGTTCATTTCCCCCAGTCGCCCATGTAGCACCTTCTGACACTAGACATGCTGACTGTCGGGGGACTGACTCTCTCCTGGCTTCCAGCCATGCCATTCCATTTTACATATCAGCTGCGTATGGAGTCTTCAGCAATAGGGTCTTACCACTGACCTTTGGTGGGTCATCAAGTACTCTGACAGAAATCTGTCATTCTTTTAGGAAACGATGTAGGTTTCTCTGATCAAAAGCTCATTGTGGATGATAGTCCCATGCTGGTACTGGGAATTACAGGTCAGTGCCCACTAAGAAAATGAGGAAAAAGATAACTAATATACAAGAGTTAGAGAGGAGAGAGGGGGGTAGGGAGTAGGGAGGGAAGATGTAGAAGATTTAGGTTAGACTTGATACTAACTATTAATTTCTATTGTTATCCAAATGTAACTCCATGCACTGATAAAGTGGGACAGAAATATAAGGAGGGAGAACTACTGCAAGGCAGGCAGACATATCTTGGTGCAAGGCAAATGTGCTGGTTGGAGTCAGGTGTTCCCCATAAACCCAGGTGTTCTGAATACTAGGTTCCCAGCTGATGGAGATTTGGGAGTTAACGCCTCCTAGAGGCAGTGTCTTGTTGGGGGCAGGATTGTGGGTGTTATAGCCAGCTCCCCCTTGCTAGTGTTTGACACACTCTCCTGTCCCTGTTGTCCACTTGATGTTGGCCAGGGGGTGATGTCCACCCTCTGCTCATGCCATTGTTTTCCCCTGCCATCATGGAGCTTCCCCTCAAGCCTTTAAGCCAGAATAAGCCTCTTTTTCCCACAAGCTGCTCTTGGCCGGGTGGTTTCTGCCAGCACTGCAAACCTGACTGCGACAGCGAGCAGTGCTTGGAGCCTAGAACTTAGCTTGCAGGGTTCAAGAGACCTCAAGCAGGAGACCCCGGGCGCCTGGCCGAGCCTCTTCCCAGAGACACGCTGCTGCTCCTGCTGCTCCCTCGCTCTGGGCTCGTCTCCTCGATCGTAAAGCGTGCCCGATACAGCCGTACGGGCTGAACAAAACCACACATGTACGGGACGCATGAATAGACTTTAGTAAGCAATGCTGATGCTGACTGTTGGATTTTTCTTTTTTCATTTTAGAGAGAGGGAAAGGAAGAGAGAGAATTGGTGCTCCAGGGCATGACCACTGCAGTCAAACTCCAGACACTTGCGCCACCTAGTGGGCATGTGCAACCTTATGCTTGCCTCACCTTGGTACATCTGGCTTGCGTGGGATCTGGAGAGTTGAATATGGGTCTTTAGGCTTAGCACTTAAGAAACTTGCCTGTGTCTCTGCAGCCCAGATGGTGACGATTGGAGCAGTTCTCATGGTGAGCATGTGGCGGTAGATGCACTCTCGTGCCAAAACCTGCTCTCATTCCACCCTTCTGCTGTCCCAGGAAGCCACATGACAGCCATCTCTGTTCTCCTCAGAGTCCTGGTCTAAGAAGTTGATGGGTGACCGCTGGCTGTCACCCTCCTGACATGGACCCAGCTTCCAGTGCTCCAGCTGCCTGCAAGCTTAGGACACAGCTGAGGAAAACTATGAGCTTTGTTTGCCACCAAGACTGCTCAAGAGCATCAGGCCAGTTTACACCCCTTCCACTCCCCTACACTCACCTCTATCCAACCCTTCCACACGGGGGAAAGGCTTGGGTAGAGAGCTGAGTGTTGGCACAATGAGAAAACAACAAAATGACTCTCTGCCTAAACCACACAACCATGCATATTTGGGGAGTATTCACCTAGAGTGGCTATTACACAATAGCCAAGGATTTCCAATGATGCAGACGAGGTGGTTAAAATAATCCAGGGTATGAGGATGGAAGATCATGGTTAATACTGTCAACTTGATAAGAGGGAAATCTCTGGGCATGGCTGTGAGAGATTTTCTAGATTGGATTAATTGAGGTGGGGCAACCCATTCTAACTATGGCTGGCACCAATCCGTGGGCTGGGATCCTGGACTGAAGCCAAGGGAGAAAGCAACCTGGGCACTGGGGCTCATCTCTCTCTGCCTCTTGACTGTGGGTGGTATGCAACCAGCCACTTCCTGCTTCCAGAAGTGTATGCCAAAATCACCCCTTCCTCCCTTTAGCTTCTCCTTGCCAAGTATTCCGTCATAGCCATGAGAAAAGTAATACAGGAGGCTAGCAGAGGACCTGGACTGCAAGACTCTCAACCTAGAAAGATGGTGGTTTGTGTGGTCAAAATCCATCCATCCATCCATCCCTTTGTACATCTACCCATCAGTCAATAAGTGCAGAGAATAAGAAACACAACCAGAGGTAGTCCCTTAAAACTTTATCATCAGCTTGTTAAGACTAGAGGGAACCCACTCACACCTACAACATGGACTGACGAGAAAATGCATAAGTAAATGTTGAAAGATGAAATGTGTAAGAGGGAAATACTAAATCTCTTTCAGAATGAAGTTGTGGAAAATATGTTCCTATGGGATTAAGTGCCTTTTTTTGTTTTTGTTGTTGTTGGCTTTTCAAGGTAACGTCTCCCTCCAGCCCAGGCTGACCTGGAATACTATATAGTCTCAGTGTGGCCTTAAACTCACTGTGATCCTCCTACCTCTGCCTCCTGAGTGCCGGGATCAAAGGCGTGCACCCCCACACCTGAATGAAAGTAAATTTCTGTCTGTGGGGAGATGGCTCAGTGGATAAAATGCTTGCCATGAACGTATGAGTGCCTGAGTTCGGACCCTAAGACTCCACAGAACGCTGTGGTGTGATTCGTAGTCCCAGTGTGCCTATGGAGCAAGGGACATGGAGATAAGAGAATCTCTTGGAAGCCTAGTAGATGAGCAGGGAACAAGAAAGGCCCTGCCTGCCTCAAACAAGGTACGAGGTGAGGACTGAGGCTCAGTGTTGCCTCTGCATATGCACCATGATATGCACGTGGGTGCTCACACACATGAACATGCACACATACACACATGCACACAAACGGTGTTGATCGTTATTTATACCGTGCTTAGCTCCGAAGAAAAAATTGAGGCTGTAAGTCAAAATGATCACTACTTAGGAAAAACAAAAAAGGTAGGGTACTACTGACAAGACGTTTTGAAGTGTGAAGGGGATTTCAAGTTTTGGAGGTTGCCCCTATACTGTCCCTTGATCTGGCCTTAGGGACTGTGCAACCCAAATCAAGCCTGGCAAATACTCCCCCAACCTCATCCGCAGACAAGGAAGCTGAGAGGAAGAGCGTCACTGCAAGGGAGCCCAGCGTCCATCAGCCAGTGTGTCCGTCGGAGCCTAGCTGGGAAAACAGAACCCTGTGGTGTGTTTGAAGTGGAGAGGACTGAATGCACGAACTAGATGCAGAGCCGGTGGGAATGCATGAGAGCCAGCAAGGGCCAAGGCAGCTACCCAAGGTTGCCAGGAGCTCAAAGACACAGCTTCCAGGCGGTGGTGTCAGAGGAAGAGGCAGCAGAAGCTGGGAACCCATTGCTCGTTGCAGTGATGGGCACTTGGATTCAACATAGATTTAAAGAAATGTATCAGGGCTGGAGAAATGGCTTAATGATTAAGGCACTGGCCTGGGGAAGCCTAAGGACCCAGGTTCAATTCCCACATACTCACATCAGCCAGATGCACATGGTGGTGCATGTGCCTGGAGTTCCTTTGCAGCAGCTAGAGGCCATGACATGCCCCATCTCTCTCCCTCTCTCTCACTGTCACAGAAATAAATAAATACATATCACTGTTTTTGTCTTTTTATGAGGTAGAGTCTCACTTTAGCCCAGGCTGACCTAGAATTCACTATGTAGTCTCAGGGTGGCCTTGAACTCACGGTGATCCTCCTACCTCTGCCTCCTGAGTGCTGGGATTAAAGGCATGCGCCACCACGCCTGACCATATAATTTTTTTAAATGTAGCAATGATGCTCATTGAATGACTGAAAGCTAAGAAGATAGCTCTTCTGCAAGGCCAAGTTTAGGGTGGCTATTTTTTTTTCCAAGATCTTCCATAAAAAGCAGAACCTTCGCCCAGACAGGGGGAGCATGCCAGCAAGTTCTGCTTTCACTGTGTGTTCAGTGGAAATGATTAGGCAAGCCAGGAGTAAGAGATTCCTTCCCGGGCTTCCTCCACGCTGGGGGCGATCCTGCCCTGGACCTCGGCAGGCTCCAAGCGATGGCGCAAAGTGATGCCTCAGCTTGTGCTGGTGACCCCAGGGTGACTTTGCTCTTCTGTCATTGTGGCTTATCCACACAGAGGGGACACTTCCTGGCTGTGCACATACGTGTGAAGATGCTGGGACACACACACACGCACATGGATGACTTAAAGGAATGGATACTTGACCACACTTGTTTCAACTGCCCATTGCCGATGAGGTTCTTTTTAAAAATATATATATATTATGTATTTGAGAGAGAGAAAGAGCGGGAGAGAGAAAGAGAGAGAGAGAGAGAGAGAGAGATAATGGGCATGCTAGGACCTCCAGCCATTGCAAACGGACTCTAGATGTATGCGCCCCCTTGTGCATCTGGCTTATGTGGGTCCTGGAGAATCAAACCAAGTCCTTTGGCTTTGCACGCAAGTGCCTTAACTGTCAAGCAGGTCCAGAACACTTCTCACCCTGTGGCTGACAATGACTCCCATCACCACAACTCCTCCCTGATCCCATTATGCTGAGATCAGCATTGTATACCCCAGATGGGATCAGGAGTCTGGGGACTCCTCCTCTCCATTCTACAGGCGAGCAGACTTCGCCCCGGCACAGGGTGGACGACTCGTCAGCTGCCTGCCCTGTCGCTTCCATCTTGAGTAAAGCTTTGGACTAGGAGCTGTCACGTTGTTCAGAGATCTTCAAATCTGGATGCATTTTAAGAATTGCCTGGGAAGCTTTCTAAAAATACAGTTTGGGCTTCTCTCCAGATGAACCCAATCTAAAACATTAAGGATGAATTTGGGAAATAGGTTTATTGACTTGTTACTTGGCTGTGTTTGGTGTGTGTGTGCACGTGTGATTGTTAGCCTGGCAGTACAGGTGTGTGGGGAGACATGTGCTCAACACTGGATGGGTGTTTTCCTTAAACACTCTCCACCTTGTGTTTTGAGACAGAGTCTCTCTCTCTCTCTCTCTCTCTCTCTCTCTCTCTCTCTCACACACACACACACACACACACACAACCTGGAGCTCATTGCTCTCTCTCTCTCTCTCTCTCTCTCTCTCTCTCACACACACACACACACACACACACACACACACACACACACACACAACCTGGAGCTCATTGATTCAGCTAGACAAGCTAGCCAGCAGGCGCCAGGACCTCCCGTCTCGGCCTCCCCGGTGCGCGGACGCAGACACACAGGGCCACCTTCCCCTTCCGTGCGAGTGCTGAGGATCTGCAGTCAGTCTCCCATGTTTGTGCAGCAATTCTTTCCCACTGAGCCATGTCCTCTCGCCCTGGATTAATTTCAACTTTCCAGATGATTCTAATGAGTGGTCAAGGGCTGAGAACAGTCCTGGGATTCTGATTTTGACTTGTGCTATTGGGAAGGTCCTCTACCTTCAGTTGCCTTGACTATAAAAGAGACTTAATATTGGCAGCTGCTCACCTCCCAGAATATAGAGGCGAGGGCCCAGGAGCTAGAGTCAGAGGAATCAGGGTTCTCTCAGTTGCTAACTATGTGACTGTGGGCAAGCTATTTTACCTCTCTTAGTTCCAGACAACACCTTGACTTGGGCAACTTGTGAGGACTCAGTGATAAGACTTAACTGAGGTAATTTCAATAGGACACTTACACCTGACATAGGGTAAGTACTCCATGCAAAATTACTATCACATGATGTTGTTCCAAAGTCCCCTGGGTTCTTTAGAAAAACTGTCTGCCTAAGACTGTGGTTGCCTCGATATGACTTGGCACTGTTCCAGGGAACTGTGGTTCCTCTTCAGAAGTGGAAAACAGAGCTGGAATTAAGGGGAAGAAGGAAAAAGACAGACGTAAGTGATCCAAACTAAGAGATGTGTCCATGTAGGAGAGATAGTCTGCTTCATTTCTCCAGAGAGAGCTGTCACAGAAACCGTTCTAACAAGTGATGCGATTTCCCTAGGAGTTAAGTGGGCTGAGTGGGTCCTTTACACTTGGGACTTCCGGAGTGGATGAACTTCGACTGGAGGTCACCAGCTGGAAAGGGACAGCGGGCTGCCAGAGGAGGAGGTTCCAGCAGCTCTGGAATGGTCACTAGCTCACTTCACCCCTGAGCTCCCCCAAAGCTGATGTTTGGGGCTCCCGCGCATGCCAACAAGCATTTCCATCGGCTGCCAGGACATTACTCAGAATGCTATCCCAGAGCCCTGGCCGTTCGCAGTCCTGGGGGTGCAGTGATCCTGTCTCGTAAAAGAGGTGGCTGGATCCTGCCTACTTGGAAAATGAAGTCCATCTGAATGACTCCCAGAGGGCAGGGGATGGGGAAAGAGCTTTTACCAGTGTGAACACAGGAAGGAGACCACTCAGAGGTCTCACCCATTGACTCTGTCTGAATGACACTCCATTTTTTCCAGCACAGACTTTATTTAGCCACGTTCAGAAGGCCAAGTGTTTTCCCCAGGGGTTTTCTCCGTACTGCAGGCTTATGTCATGCTGAACAGCTTGGAGCTTGGGATCTAACGGAGTTCCTCAGGGCAGCTCGGAACAGCTGGCTCTGGACTTGCCACCCAGACACACACGGGCCTGTAGAGCCACTCAACAGCACAGTAGACCACTTGCTCCTTTGCCAGGACAGAAAGAAAGCCAGCACCTCTCGTGCGGGCATGTGAGTGTGCGCACATGCGTGTGCGTGCGCGTGTGCATGTGTGGCAGGTGGTAGGTGGGAATAATAGCACAGTAGTTGAGTTTCTAGTTCAGGCTGCCTATTCATTCCCTATTCACTCCTCTCTTACGCTCACACTTAAATTTGTAACTTGATTGAGTACATTCAATCATTATTCAGTGGTCTGTCCCAGGAAACCTAGAGATACTCACTCTAAGACACACGGGCACCTCTTCAGATGCTTTTGACAGCAGACTCTGAGGTTTCAGTCAGGCCCTGGAATGGTTAAGCCACTACCTCTTATAGGCATCTCCTGTGGGGACATCTACTGTAAGGTTTCAAGAAGGAAGAATTATGGTATTATGTAATGGGGATCTAGGTTCTGACTGGACCTGATCCAGAAGGGACTCTTCCTTTCAAAAGGGAAAGCTGTGACTCTCTCTGCGGCAGAGTGACCGATGGCACAGCCGTCAGGGAGGCTCAGGCTCGTCACCTTAGAGGCAGAGGCCACTTCTAGGTTAAGCAATGCGTTCCAGGGTCTTGTGGGATGTATTTGAAGAATGATGTGAACTTGATATCCTATTAAACAACACTGGGTGTCAGAGAGCAACGGCATCATCAGAGCCCGAATCTACCGACTTCCCATAGTAACAAGGCCCCAAAACAAAGGCCATGCCGCGGGACCCAGAACCCCTGGACGGCAGCGGCGTGGGGCGGAGAGACGTGCAGGAGAGCCAGCCCTCCGGAGTCTGCCCTGCAGTGCCGACCCAGGCTCGCTGGCTGGCCTGTGTTTATGTCAGCACCCACAAGCAGTGGTCAGCGCCCAGCCCCGGGCCCCCTTCCTCTCTCACCCCTCAAAGTCCCCTGTGCACATGTAGCGACGTGACGCTCTGCTGATGGTCCCGCGGCGGGGGTTGGGCGACAACCAGAAATCCTGTAAAACCTTCTAGACAGCGCCTCCCTTCCCCAAGCCTTTCCTACGCGTCTCCACCAAAGCCTGCGCTTCCTGTGGCTCCTCCCTAAGCCGTCTTAGCCCCACTTTCACCTTCCGCCTCCCATCTTTTTTGTTTGTTTGTTTTTTACAAGGTAGGGTCTCACTCCAGCCCAGCTGACCTGGAATTCACTATGGAGTCTCAGGGTGGCCTTGAACTCACGGTGATCCTCCTACCTCTGCTCTGCCTCCCGAATGCTGGGATTAAAGGCGTGCGCCACCACGCCCAGCTCCTCCCTCCCATCTTGAACACGGGTTTCCTGCTAAGCCACGGAGCCAGAAGGGCATCAGCCTGGCACCCAGCCCCACAGCCTTTCCTTGTGTCCCAAACAGCTTGATCCTTGAAGGGCTTCTCAGGGCCACTTGGAACATAGCTGCCAAGAGCCCACTTTGTGTGACAATTCTTCTGGTGCACAAAATAGACCAAACCCTCTGCTCTTGAAGCTTCTTCTTTCATGGGGACAAATGAAGTGTTAACCCAATACTCACAATTATTGCCAACGGATGGGCATATACGAAAACCAACGGGCAAGACTTCAGCACATGTAGGCCGGCATTCTCAACGGACCCTTGGCACGTTCTGCATCTACTTGCTCTTCCCCCGTGAGGGGCTGGGTGGGGCCAGCACTGGAGGTGGGATGGGGTGGGGTTAGGAGTGTGCCCTTCCAGAGCCCCTTACTGACGCTCTACAGATCCAGCACGTAGAGCAAAGACTGAGGTCTGCATGGAAGCGCACAGCAGAGCCTGGCTGGGATGAGCCTAGGTGAGAGACAACACCACAGGGCGAGAAGGGGAGTCAGAAAAGGAGCCAGAAAGCCAGAATGTTGTCCAAAACAACTTCCCCCAACCCCTCCCCCCACAAAAACAAACTGGAGGCAACGTGTGAAGTCAAGCCAGCATTATTTAAAGTCATGAGTTCACGACCATCCCCTACTTCCATGGCTTGGTAAGGAACCACTGTTCTCATTAAAAAGAAAAGAAGACAGCAAGGAAAACCGAAAGGAAGGAAGGAATAAGAGGGGAGGGAGGAAAAGAGGAAAGGAGGCAGGGAAAGATTCTTTGCAACCAGTAGCTGCTGCTAGCTACTGGTTGGGGGGAGAATGGTGAGTTCTGAGGATACCCCCAGCCCAGCCCGGCTTCAGGACCCCTCCTCCTCTGAGGGGAAGCCCGTCTCCTGGCGGGATGCTGTCACAGAGCAGGGAGCAGAGGATCCAACCCCCGCGCTGCCTTTGACCAGCTCTTTCCAGGTCTCTTCACGCTTTCCACTCTTCGTTTTCCCATGTGCACAGGGGCATTCCTCACAGGTCTGCCGTGAGAACCCCAGGAACAGCGTGTGGGCAGGGAGGGTCTGGTGCTTTCAAGTGACTTCAACGGCATGTGCATGAGTGTTCGTGTGTACCTGAATGTGCGTGTACATGCGTGTAGAGGCCAGAGGATGGCCTTGGATGTTTTCCCTTTTTGGCATCATCCAACTTTTCTTTTTCTTTATTTTAGAAACAGTGTGAGAAAAAGAGAGAATCGGCGTTCCAAGACCTCAGCCACTGCAATCAAACTCCAGACATTTACGCCACCTAGTGGGCATGTGAGACCTTGCTCTTGCCTCACCTTTGTGTATCTGGCTTATGTGGGATCTGGAGAGTCAGACATGGGTCCTTAGGCTTCACAGGCAAGCAAGCGCCTTAACTGGAAAGTCACCTCTCCGGCCCCCATCCGTGTTTTCTGAGACAGGTTCTCTCGCTGGCCTAGAGCTCAAGTGGGCTAGCCTGGCTGGCTGGGAGCTCCAGGGCATCCGCCTGTCTCGGTCTCCCTGGTGCTGGGTTATAAATGTGTGTTCTGGGACTTGAACTCAGCTCCTCCCATATGCATGCAAGAACTCTGCAGACTGAGCCGTCACCCCATCACTGACTTCCTTAACTCCTCAGCTTGTCAATACACCGGCCGTCATTTATTGAGCAATTACTCTCAACTGCACAGCATCACTGTCGCTTACAGATTTCCTTGGCCTCTGTGGGACGCAGGTTCTACAGTTTCCATCTTGTGGATGAGGAAGCAGAGGCTTGGGAAAGATTCGGATTCAGAGTCAGCCTGGCCAGTGTCATAGCCAGGATTTGAACCCTTCTCTTGCACCACATGGCTCTGCCAATCTCCTGGTCTATAGACGTTTAGGCTGTCCTCTGAAGTTAGGCTCTGCTCAAGGCCTATATCATCTCCTGTCTGCTTCCCTGCACTTGGTAGCTAATAGATTGTACCTAAAAGATTTCCATGTATTTACTGGCGTTTAGCATTCTAGGACAAACAGTATTGAGAACTGGGAAAATGGCTCTGTGGCTAAGAGTGCCTGTTCTTAAGCGCTAGGTCCCAGGACTGTCAGTTTGACTCCCCAGAATCCACAGGAGAAGCTAGTGTGAACACACACACACACACACACACACACATCTATTATCTCAGTCTACAGCATGTATGTTGGGGGAGGGTCGTCTGAGAATTGCTGTAGCTGGTTGACAATAGCAGTTCCAGATTGAGAGAGAGCCCATCTCAAGGAAGTTTCCCAGTGAGCAGCAGAGAGGGCCGCCCGAAATTCTCTGGCATCTGCATGCATGTGCATGCCATGTACACATCTGCGCATACACCACACATTACACATCTCACCACATGTATGCTGCACATACACAAATGGTATCAGGACTGCCTGATGATCGGAGGTTCGCTTATGACTCTTACCTTTGAACTTCACGATCCTTGTTACATGCTATGGGGTTTTGACTCCACGAGGTTAAGTCAACTAAAACTATGAACAGTCTCTAGAAAGGGTGGAACTCGATGATGGCATTGTAACAAACGAGAGACGCCAGGGCGGCATGCTTTCCCTTGGCTCTGATGGCGTGGTAGTTCAAATGCATGGCCCCATATACTAAGGTGTTTTATCAAAATTGAGTTTGCAGTTTCAGCCCCCAGTAGGCAGACCCCTGCTGGGGGGGGTTCATGTCATTAGGGGTGGATCAGATTCCAGCCTGAAGGTGTCGAGAGCAGGTTTGGGCTCTGATGGCGTTTGCACTGTCTGCTTGCGTTGGTGGTCACTTGCTCCATTGTCTCTCCCTGGATGGAAGGAAGGAAGAGCTGTTTCCACCACTGATGGAATTTCCATTTCCACGGAAATAAACCCATTCCTCCCCTAAAGTGCATCTGGTTAGCAACTCGTCCCGGCAACATGGAGCAGACCACAGCAGACTGCTGTGGGTCTGATGGGTTGGTAGACACTGCCCTGCCTGGCAAGACAGGACAAGAGGTGAACCAGCTGCCCAGCAGGCTGCCTGGCCCGGGAGTATGCGCAGCCAAGCGTCTGCGTGGCTCTCGTTCGTCACACCAAGGGCTGCCTTCTGAGTAAACACTCATCTGCACTTCTGCTGGCACTGAGTCATGCTGAGTGTTTAAACTGAAATGCCAGCTCCGTCCACGGAGTACCCTCTGCAGTGTGAAATCCAGTGGGCTGGGTGGGATGGCACCTAGCATGGAAACTTCCACGTCTTGCAAAGGAGCAGCACTTCCAGCAGCGTCGCCGAGGCATGCTTGCAGGGCAACCCCTTGCTCACGGCTGCCTTCTTTTGCATGCAGCAAACCCCTCCTTTGTACCCGAAGCAAAAGAAAGAGAACCGGCCCAATGGCTTGCCCAAGGTCCCATGATATTTTTATAAATGACCTAACAACGTCACCCTACATCATTCTCCACCTTGTCCCACACACATCCTCTTCCTCAGTCAAACGAAGCCATCGTCACTCCCTGAGTGACGCTTTTCACTTCTCTTGTCTTTGTGGATGTGCTCCCCCACCTGCCGCACCGTAACCAGCCCCGCATGGCTGGCTGGAGACTCTTCCAAGACCTGCCTCAAGCGCCCCTTCCTTCCACAAAGCCAGCTGCCCCTCCTGATCACAGCACAGCTGGTCACCCTGTCCTCTGTACCACCTATGCTGTGGTCACACAGCAGCCGACCACACTGGACCCCGTCACCTGTGAAAGGCCTGCTTTCCTGGGCCATGCAATCAAGTGGTCAGTAGGATTGTGTTCAGCCACAAGTAACCAAAACCTCAGGGAATCTATAACTTGGACAAACTAAGGAGCTATTCTTTTAAAACATTTTTGGACGGGCTAAGGTTGTCATGATCCTTCTACAGTACCTCGCTTTCTGCCCAACTGTCTTTACACAAACATTGCTGTTTTCCTTATGCTTATTACCCTGGTCCTAAAATAGCTGTTCCTTCCCCATGTCCAGTTTCTATGAAGGCAAAATGGTTGACAGCATGGGTCATAAGGCTATTGCTGACCAAGCCTGCTCCTCTTACACACCTGTCATAGAAAGTCACTGTGTGGCCCTGGCTCCTCTCTCCTTGGTCTGAATGGGACTATATGGACGTTATTCCCGGTGGCAAGAAGAAGCAGTATACACTGTCCAGCTCGATGCTCCGAGAGTCACAATCTAAGAGTTTGCTTAGCGGCACAGAAGAGACTTGTTGCTATTGGAGGAGGCAAGTGTCGGCGTCTATCACTTGCCGGGAGTATGTCTTTTCATCAGTTGCTGTTTGGGGCTTAGCACAGGACACGGAATACAGTGGGTAGTCAAACAACAGTCCAAGGCAGTAAGGAAGTGACGTTTCATGACCCTCTAAGCTGGTCCTATTTACGCAGTATGACTCGGCACATGTTTGGCCCTTCCGAAGTGTGACTATCTGAGAATGGGAGAAAACAACATGCAGGAAAGATGACTTAAGGAGACTCCAGACAGATGCTCACTTGCTGCAGCAGGGACAAAATACTTGAAAAAAAATCTGCTTAAGGGAGGAGGGGTTTATTCCAGCTCCCAGCTCCGGGTGACTGTCCGTCACGCGGGGAGGCGAGACGGCAGGAGCTCGCGGCAGCTGCTCACCTCCAGCGCAGTGAGGAGGCAGAGCGGTGACGGCGGCTGCTCAGCCAGCGCTCCCCTCGTACACAGTCCCGGACCGCAGCCCATGCCATGGTGCTGCCCGCGGTTAAGGTGTGCTTCCCACCTTACTTAAGCTAAGTAAAATAATCCCACACCGGCAAGCCCAGAAGGTAACCCAATCTACATAATCCCTCACAGCTGATTCTTGGTCCAGTCAAGTTTACAATCAATATAAACCTTCGCGCTGGACTACCTATCTCCCCAGATTCCCAATAGAGCATTTTGTACCAGGATGATTCTGGAAAATAAACATTAGCTATAGGAGTATGGCCTGCTTATGTTTAAAGGCATTGGTAACTGGCAGCGGTAGTGCTTTACTTAATTTACAATATGTACTTGTCTATTTTTATTTATTTTTACTTGGACTAAAATGTTCATTGACCTGGCATGGTGGCACACACCTTTAATCCCGGCACTCAGAAGGTAGAGGTAGGAGTCCAAGGCTAGACTGAAACTACAGAGTGAGTGCCAGGTCAGCCTGGGCTACAGTGACTCTACCTTTAAAAAATTGTTTATTGAGAGGAAGTCTTTGGGAAACCAAAGGACTGTTACAGTTAACTCTTATGATTGGAATAATGCAAAGAAAAGTGGGAAACTCCAGATGAATACAACTGGGTTCAAACATGGTTAAAACAGCCATCCAAAAAGAACACATGTGATCTTATGATAATGATGTTACTGCATCCAGAATCTACAGTCACAGGTCACAGAGGCCTGCCTCATCTGCAGTTCCTCACAGGTGATTCTCAGGCAAGTTGGCAATCAGCATTAACCATGACACTGAAGATGTTCCCCTCGCAATGCCTGGGGGTGGAGGGCAGGAGAACTGGAGGAGGGAGATGACCTGGAGATGCATGGAGTCCCCACCCCCAGTTCAAATAGAACATACTGGTGAGTCCATGGCTTCAAGAGCATCCCTAGGTTCCTGGGACTCCTCCCTCGCCCTCTCTGAGCAAGTTCCTCAGCGTCAGAGCCAGGCTCACGTTGGGTCGGCTAAGGTCGGGTGACTATTTCCGTGTACTCTGGTTGGCTCTAGCCTTTCCCAGTCACGAAAGACTTTGCAACGATATCCTTGAAATAAAGCTTTGAGCTCCTCCTTGTATTACCAGAGTGTTCTTCCTGAGTCGAGGGTGGGAAGAGGAGAAATCCTGGGGGAAAGGGTGTGGTCATTCGAAGGGGTGTCTGTTTAACTGCAGAAAGGCCCCGTTGCATCATGGACCGTGTCATGAATGCGAAGTCTTGCTGTCACCCCAGTAGCGGTCGCTGTCCTCTGAGAAAGCTTCCATTGTCACGTGAACATTTTCCTTCGCGTGCAAGACCACAGCAACGATAAACCAGAGGCCAGGGTGGAGGACATGTGAGGCTAGCACATGCCCGTTCCTCTCTGAGAGGGTGCGTTCCACTCTACAGAGCACCTGGAGCATGGAGATAGCGCGGCTAAGGAGGCCTTCATCAATGCTGGCTGCGGGAGCTCTGAGATTGTCCTCGGGTCGAGCTGGGGTCCTGGGGTGGGGGGTCAGTTTTGGCTTTTGCCTCCTGGTCTTTAATCAGCATCTCATCCAGTGACCTTCGCAGTCAACGCCTCTTCTTGAGGGGCGTGGGGATTGCTGCTGAAGGGGGGCCAGAGCCTCTAGCATGCAGCTCTACCACTGAGCCTCACCACAACCCTCCCTCTACTTCACCTTTGTGCCTGACGCTGGCTCTGCCTTTGTCACCTGCTCAGCACGCCCTGCACCTGACTGACCACTGGGCATCCATGCCTTCAACGCAGTGTCCACTCAGCTCCAATAGACTCTTCTAACTACCCATGGTCATGTCACAATCAGATTCCATCTCCTGTTTCAAAACCTGCGTTTCCCTCAGAGCAGCCCCCGACCACTACCCTGCCTCCCGTGCACAGGCACGTGGGGGGACCGCAAGCGGCGCGTGTGGTGGGTGAGCCGTCCCCTCGGAGCCTTGCACGTGGCATTCCCCATTCACCCATGAGCAGCACTGGCCTGCCTTCATTCTTTAAATGGAAAAATGCTCTCCTCTGTTAAAACTCAGTGTCTAGAAAGATGTGGGTCACTCGTTCCCTCTGTATGTCCCAGGCCATGAGACAGTCCCTCTGTGTATCCTCAGAGCTCCGGGTTCTTACATCTCACTGCATCGCGACTACGGATCCTCCTGTCTCTCCATCGCACCCATCCTTACTGTACACACCATGGCGCTGGGCTTCAGTCTTCCTCACCCTCCTGGGTCCACACAGCCTCACAGGAGCATTCTAGGTGGTTGTGCATGGCTACCAAGGGAATGGGTGAGTAGCTGGTAATAGGTTGAGGAATGGATTTGTGCTTCACAGATGCACAGCTTTCCCATGGCACAGCCACATGCCTGGGTGTCCTACCTTCAGTAAAACTCCTTGGAGAGGTGTGTCCAGGCCCTCGGCTCCCATCTGGATTGTGAACACAACTCCTTCTGTCTGGGGCGGCACTTTGCTGCTGCGGGAGTGTCAAGCCAGCGAGTGACAGTGCATCTCGCCTGTGTGCAAGATGACAGGGGCGAGACATTGTTGCCTTAGTAGAGTGTGTGTGTGTGTGTGTGTGTGTGTGTGTGTGTGCTATGTGTTCTGTCACTAAGAGTTTATACTGTACTGACGCCTATTAAACACACTGCAGGGGCTGGAGAGAAGACTTAGTGGTTAAGGCATTAGCCTGGGAAACCTAAGAATCCCAGTTCACCGGTTCAATTCCCCAGTACCCATGTAAGCCAGATGCACAAGGGGGCTTATGCATCTGGAGTTTGTTTGCCATGACTGGGGACTCTGATGCATCCATTCTATCTCTCCTTCTCTCTGTTTGCCTTTCTCTCACTCTCTCTCTCTCAAAAAAATAAATAAAAATAAAATATTTTTAAAATACGTTGCCTGCATTCAGCGCCCCTCTCTTTATCCGAGGCAGGGTTTTACTCTATCTAGCCCAGGCTAACCTGGAATTCACCATGTAGCTCCATGGTGGCCTACAACTCACAGCAGCCTCCCGAGTGCTGAGATTAAAGGCGGGGCCACCATGCCAGCTCCCCATTTATTTCTTGCAACAGAGCCTATGCTTGGTACTATTCTTTCTTTAAATTATAGACAAAACCACAGAGGTAGAGAGAACAGAAAGGCCTCGTGACGTGCAATGGGGTCCAAGCTGCTCTTTCAGCTTCCCGAAAATGAATACCCTTCAAGTCCCCCGCTTCCATGCTAGGCACAAGCTGTCCTAGGGCCACCTGGTCAAAGAGCTGCACTTCGGCCGGGCTGCTCCTCATCCTCCGACCAGGGCATGGAGCCCGAGTGAGAGGTAAGAACTTTCCTAAGGACATCTGTCTGGTAGCTTTGTGCAGGAGGGTCGGGAATCCACATTTCTTGGTTCTTATTCCTCTACACGTCTAGGACTCCCATCAGTTTAGCATGCACTTTTTTCTTTTTTTAAGACAAGCAACATGCAGCTAGGGCTTGTGTGATGACAAATGAAATTCATCCGCGGGCCCCCTTGCAAGAGGCGCCTGTTGCTGGGGTTCTGCCAACCTCAGGCTGGAGGGCCGCCCTTGTGCAGGCATTCCAAGGAAACAGCTCCCTCTTTAGGCGGAGTGTGGGAACAGCAGGGCCTCGCTCAGCCCCTCTGCCAGGGTGAGGGAACTCTCCCAGGTACCTGTGGAGGTCCTCACCCAGTGTGGACTGCAGTACTTCGGTTGTGCGCGTGTCCCTTAAAATGATTTAATCCAGGAATGTGCGGCTGAAAGTTGCTGTGATGGCTAGCGTTCACTTATATATTGTCTCTGTGTGTTGCCATGTCCATCTGCGAGAGAATCTAGCTCCCTCTTTCTCTCCCTCGCTCATGATGAGGAATAAGGGGGGGCAAGAGAGGGTGGTGTAGAGGGAGATGGTCAGTGCCCATCAAAGGAAAGGGTAGTCTCCCTGAGCTGTCTCCTGGGGGTGGAGATGCCTGCCACTCATGAGGTGGAGGAGGAAGGGGACGGCTGGGCATGAGCTCAGAAGAATAGACCATGCTAGCTGCCAGAGTGCGAGCAGAGCCAACCCAGGGGGCGTGAGAGTGCCCGTGAGAACTGCAGGCTGTGATACCCCAAGGCCATCACCAGTTAACGGGATCGTCTGGGTGCTCCTGCAGCTGAGCTGGAAGAACCCACCCCTAACGCACTCCTGAAATCTCGCCACTCACCGGAGACAGGCAGATCACAAGGAGTGCGTATCCACTGTGGCTTTTCGTTGTTGTTTGTTTTTGTGTGTATGTTGTGTATGTCTGTGTTTGTGTGTGTGTGTTTGTGTGTGTGTGTTCGTGCGTGTGTGCGTGTGCACAGCCTCAGGCATCTTTTCTCAGGTCCCATCTACCCTTTCTTGAGACAGGACCTCTCACTGGCCTGCCAAGGCCCCTCTCGCCTCCTCCTCTCCATGCTGAGATGGCAGCCGCACACTACCACACCCGGCTCCTCCACACTCCGCTTCGGGGGATCAAGCTTGCGAGGCAAGCGCTTTATTCAGCTATCTCCACAGCCCCGTGGGGTGTGTCAAGTGGGACCCCATTCTGCACATAGTCACGCTATCAGGGTCCTCGGACACCTCCAAAAGCCCTTCTTGTGCCACAGAACGAGGGTGCCACATGCCCTCCTGGTGATGCAAACTCTTGCTCGGTGGAATGTGCCCTTCCGCTCACTGGTCCAGGGACTCCCACAGTAGACAGCAAGTTCATGTAGCATTGCTCAGGTCCTGTTCTTCTCTGGGCCTTACTGATCCTAGCACTAAAATGGGGTTTGACAAGGTCACAGCTCTGCAGAAGATGCCCTCTGTCTGATCAGGACCACGGAAGCTCCTCTCACACTTGTTTTTTTAAAAGTATTTTATTATTTTTTAGTAACAACTTCCATGATTGTAAACAATATCCCATGGTAATTCCGCCCCCCCACTTTCCCTTTTAAACTCCACTCTCCATCATATCCCCTCCCCCTCTCAATCAGTCTCTCATTTATTTCGACATCATCTTTTCCTCCTATTATGATGGTCTTGTGTAGGTAGTGTCAGTGTGAGGTCATGGATATCCTCTCACACTTGTGTTAAGATTAGATGATTACTGGATATTTCTTTCTTTCTTTTCCTTTTTTTTTAATTTTGGTTTTTCAAGGTAGGGTCTCACTCTGGCTCAGGCTGACCTGGAATTCACTATGTAGTCCCAGGGTGGCCTCGAACTCACAGCGATCCTCCTACCTCTGCCTCCCAAGTGCTGGGATTAAAGGCGTGTGCCGCCACGCCCTGCCAATTTCTTGCTTGGAAAAAAAAAAAAAAAAGAGGTCACAACTAAAAACATGTTTGAAAACGACTGGACCAGCAATTTGCCTTGTATGTTTGTGGGAGCCCCCTGTGCCCACTGTGTGCCACGTGCAGCTGCAGTGGCAAGGGCTGGATGGCGAGCAGCCCCAGCTAGCTCTGTCAAGAGGCGCTGCCATCTTCAGTCAGGGGTGTTTAGCGTCCGCCGCAGGCCCGGCTGTGGGCGCGTAGACCACATCCTCCTCCTCAGACGTGACAAGGGTGGATCAACCTGCACGTCTGCTTCCCATTTTCTGCTTGTCCACTTCGTGCTCACGGTTCCTGGAGGGCTGAAAGGAACGTGATTGTCCTATTCAGGAGTTAGAGTAACTGAGCCGACACGAGGCGCTTTCTTATTCTTTCTTTCTTTTTTTAAAGGATTTGTTTACTTATAGGAAAATTCTTCTGAAAGACAAAATACTCATCATGTTTACCGAATCTTAGGTGATGAGTATTCCCTATCAAAACAGTCAGGCTTCATGGAAATAACATCACCTTTATCGTAATAATTCAGTTGTCACAGGGTTTGTGGGATCTTTTCCATCGTTTGCCCACATTGTAGAAACAGGACACGGACATGGGTGGCGGAGGGCGTCTTCTCAGGGCATTGCCTGTGCATCTTCTGTCATCCGCAGAGCGTCCTGCGAGAGCCGTTCACCAATTCTAGACATAGTGAAACTGAAGGGCGATCCCTTTCTAGAGCTCCGACGGCCAGGAGGAAGTCCATGGCCATCGGCTCTCTCGCAGCTGGTCAGCACAGCCTCCAGCTTGCTCAATTTTATCCATCCCCATTTGTTTGTAATCATCCTTTGGCACATCTCTGAGTCATTATTAGGAAAAGCAAGCAATCTTTTCTTCATTTCGAAGGTCACCGTGGTTTGATTGGCCCTCTCCCTAGCCAGCCCAAATGAGCAAGCACATGTGCCTTCTGATCCAGGGCCTGAAAATTTGGGAATATTAATATATTCACCTTGCCCCAATTAGCTATGAAGTTCTCATTACATTAAGGACACAAGATCCTCTAAAGGTAGGTTTTGGGGCTGAGAAGTGAGATGGCTCAGTGGTCAAAGTGCTTGCTGAGTTTAGATTCGTAGAACCCATGTACAACAGGACACAAATCCTATGTTTGTCTGTCTTCCCAACTCTGCCACAGCCATGGGAAGCAGAGCCAGGAGCAGCTCGAGGTCAACTAGACTGGCATTCTCGGTGGCAGAGCACAAGACAGCCTGTCTCAGAGCACGGTGAAGGCGAGGGCTGACGGCGAGGCTGACCTCTGACCTCCACACGTGTGCCAAGGCACGCGCACCCCTGCCCACCACACCTCCAATAAAAGAAGGTAGGACTTTGTAACATAGCCTTACAAGTTACAAGCAGAAAGAACGAAAGAATGTCCCCCACCATTATCCCATTCAGGATGTTTTCCCCACTCAAATACATCAGGGATAATGTGAATAACAAGTTTTCTATCCTGATATAGGAAGTTAAAACCTTTCATAGGTGATTTGTTTTTTCTTTTTCTTTTACTTTTTTTTTTTTTCTTTACAGATTATTATGCTTGATCCTTTGCAAACTACCATTCTGGAAGTGAACTGAGGGCAAGGCATCTGCATCTTTTAAGTTTTATCTATTTATTTATTTGCAAGGAGAGAGAGAGAGAGGGAAGAGAGAGAGGGAGAGAGATTGGGTGTGAATGAGCATGCCAGGGCCTCTAGCCATGGCAAACAAACACCAGACACATACGCCACCTGGTGCATCTGGCTTTACATGGGTACTGGGGAATCACACTTGGTTCCTCAGGCTTTGCAGGCAAGCATTTAACTGCTGAGCCATTTCTATAGCCCCTCACAAATAATTTCTTTGAAAAGAATTGTAGAGTTTCATACCATTTTGATGCTTATATTTAATATATTTAATATTTTTTAGAGAATGAAGCAAAAATATGTTTCTTTCTTCCAACTTCTTTTTAATATTTGATTTATTTGAGAGAGAGAGAGAGAGAGAGATGGAGACAGAGAGAAAGAGGCAGATGCAGAGAGAATGAGTATGGTCACACCAGGGCCTCTTGCCGCTGCAAGCAGACTCCAGATGGATGTGCCCCCTCGTGCATCTGGCTTTATGTGGGTACTAGGGGATTGAACCTGGGCTGCCAGGCTTTGAGAGCAAGCACCTTTCACTGCTGAACCATCCCTCCAGCCCCTCTTCAAAATTCTTACATTATCATGCAAACCCGCCGAATCTGCAACGCCCCATCTGCCCTTCCCTCTCAAGTTTTGGAAAGCTGCATTGTCAAAATCAATGGGAAATGTGTCAAACAATGTTTGGAAAAATAAACTCAAGGAACTCACTTTACAATGTCAAAACAAAGTACCCCAAACTATTGTTTCCAAGACAATATGGTATGGACATGGGTATACATCCATCCATGCCTCATGACTGGAAGTCTGTAAGTAAGCCACAGCCAGCTGCGTTTTCATAAAGATGTCAAGCACCCCTCATCCAATGGAGAAAATCTTTCCAGTAAATACAGCGGGATAGCCGTAGATGCACATATATAACAGTGAAGTTAAACCTCGACCCCACAAATCGATAAAACAAACTAAATGCTACCATAAAACCAAGCCCAAGAGATGCAACCACAGAAACATCAGAAGAAAACATAGAAGTGACTCCATTAGATGGCAATTTCTAAACATGTAAGAAACAGAAGAAAAACTAAGCCCACTACCTCTTACACACACCACACACACACACACACACACACACACACACACACACAAGTTGTGCAGGGCTGAGGATCAAAGCCAGGCCTTGAACACATGAGCCAGCGTGCTTTGGATCCAGCCGATGCTCTCAGTCTCGCTGGCCAAAACCCTTTTCACTTGGCCAGTGACGGGCCATGGCCTGGGCTCTGCGTGACATCTTGGTCCAGATGTCATTTTGGACCGTGACCAGGCCAGTCATAACGTCTCCGAACCTAGAGCTGTGCTCCTTAGTGGGGACTGTCAGTGGGTCAGTTCTAGCTGGAGACACTGAGTGGGCTTGGAGTTGTCGTGTTCCCGTGAGAGGATGGGGAGCTGAGTGGAGAGTAGCAAAGGGTGCTGAACGCCACGGGGAAGGGAGCAGTGGGGAAGGGAATGGGGGGGGGCCTCACAGACAGCCTTTGCCTTTGAGAGCTCATGCTTTGCACACCTCTGGAGTGCTCTGAGCACTACTGTGGTGGCCTGGGTATGTAGCTCAGGGGTGGGCCAGAAGCCAGTCACACCCAGGCCCTGGGTTTGGCACTCAGCACAAAAAAAAAAAAAAAAAAAAAAGGAAAAAGGTGTGACGGAGGACAAGGAGGGACAGAAATTGTGTGGCTGGAAGGTTCCAAGACAGGATTTTGTTCCTCGTGGTATGAGGTGGTACTGACCTTTCCAGACGGGTTTGCAGCAAAGTCACTGTCACTAGGGCATCCCCCTGAGGTTTCTTGGTCCGCCACCTGGCACCAAGCACATTCCTCACCTGTCATCATGGGTGGTCAGCAGCTGTGTCCCCAGCTTTTCAGAGGTTGAGTCCTTCTCTAGGACCCTTCCTGACACAGCCTTGAACACGGTCAGACGGCAATACTTAGGACCCTGGAGGCCACGCAGACTCAGAGAAGCAAACAGATGGTCCTGCACCGAAGGAGGGGAGAGCAAGTGTGGGGAAGTCAGAAAGACCACCTTAGACCCCCAGGGAGGGCTGGCAGGCTGTGCGACAAGTCCAGCCTGGCGCCTGTTTTTGAAGACCAGGTTTGGTGGTGCATGGCCACACGCATCCACGTACGTATCGCTCAAAGTGGCCTTTCACGTAGTAGCTGAGGTGGTTGCTGGGAGACTCTGTACGGTTTTTACTACTTAGCCCATGACAAAATGAACTTGGGGACTGGCCCCCGGAGATTCAGCCGCTGATGTTCCTTACTTCAGTGCTGTGGGGTGTCTTGAAGTCCCACCAAGTCATCTCAGAGCTGCAGGTGTGGGCGCTCTGGCTGCCTCCACCTCCTCCTTGAGGACTGCTTTGGGAAGGCAGCAGCGTGTCTCCGGGGCGGGCGGGCGGGGGCAGAGCATTAACCGAGAGGCAGAACCACCCTGGGTCCCGGGAACAATGAGGAATGAACACTCAGCCTGCAGCTGGGAAGCATGCGCTCGGGCTGTTGTTTTACGTCGGGCGTAAGCCTGGACTCTGTGCGGGCAGCCATGGCCTATGGCTTTGTCTCTCTCCTCGCCCCCTCTCCCTCTTCCCTCTTTATCTGGACGCCCGTCTCCTCTCTTCCTTAACTCTCTCCTTCCCTTCTTCCTCCCTCTTGTGGGCATCTCAGGCCTGCCAGTGCCTCCCAGTGGCTCTGACAGGCATTACTCACATTACTGCCCACCCTCCAGGCTGGAAATGACCAGGAAGTGAAGGCAAATGAGCCCTTCGGAGAGAGGACTCCAGAGCAGCGTTCCAGGGAGCTGCTGCCCTCTTCCTCTGGTTGCCCAAGGTGGATGGCGCCTGAGGACCTGGGTTTGGATCCCTGGCACCCATGTAAATGTTGGCTGGGTGTGGCAGCCCAGGGCAAGCTGAGAGACACTGTCAGATAAGATTGAGAGTGATCCAGGAAGGCATCTGGCACCCACCTCTAGCCCCCATGTGCATGCACACAATAAGCACACAGGGCCCTGCACATGTGCCCACACACACACATGAACATGCGCATACACGTGCATGTATACCACAGGCAGAAAGAGGAATTACACTTGCTATGGATAGCCATACTATACTGCAGATTCAGATACGTGTTGAAAGACAGATCCCATCCTGTGTTCTCATTCAAGGAAAAAGAAATAAGTGGTAAATCGCACTGGGATGTTTCAGGGTTCTGATTCAGATAATATTCACATGCTGTCTAAATGCATGTGATGAGGTGTGAGGTGAGGGTGAGGCCAGGGGTTTTAACCCAGTTGGGACGGGATCCAGGCTGCCTCTTGTTGTCCACGTACAGTTCACAGCCTTGACCACGCGGTATGCCACAAGTATACATGAATCCGTCTGTGGTGGTTTGATTCAGGTGTCCCCCCTCAACTTAGGTGTTCTGACTGCTAGATCCCAGGTGACAGTAATTTGGGAATTAAAGCCTCTTAGAGGCAGTGTATTGTTGAAGGTGGGGTCATGAGTGTTATAACCTGCTTCCTCTTGCTAGTGCTTGGCACACTCTCTTGTTGCTATTGTCCATCTGATGTTGGCCAGGGGATAATGTCCACCCTCTGCTTATGCCATCATTTCCCCCTGCCATCATGGAGCTTCCTCTCAAATCTGTAAGTGAACATAAACCCTTTTCCCCAAAAGCTGCTTGTGGTCAGGTGTTTTCTGCCAGCAATGTGAACCTGACTACAACAGTAAAGCTGGTACTGAGAAGTGGAATTATCACTGTTAGAAACCTGACTGTGTTGTGTGGCTTTTGGCCCTTTGAAGTTGATTTTGGGGAGAAATATGGAAGGACTTGAAACCTTAAGAGATGCCTTGCAGTGCTGTAAGTACAGATTGATGGACTATTCTGGTCAGAGTTGAGAGACCTGAATGCAGTAAGAACTGTGGGCTAATGAGGTTTGGCTTAGAAGGGTGAGAAAGAATTTTGTCTGGACTGGGCTAGAAGCAGTTTATGTGAGAGGCTTGTTGTTATGTCCATGTCCTGAGAATTTGTGCAGAGTTGTTTTGTGTAGAAATGAACTGGTGTGAGCAGAGGGATATAGCACAGAAGAAAATGAAATATTTGGGCCAAAGCTGCTGCCTATTGAGCTGCAATTGAGAGATTATAACCATTGAGATTGGGCCAACTGATTTGCATTGGGACAATGGAAGAATGCAGTCTTTGGAAGGGGTCCAAATGCTGAAGGAGTATCCTGTTCTTCAAAGTCTGCTTTATTCTCCCCTGATTAACAAGTTGGTAGCCCACATGGTATTATGGAGTATAAGAAATGGAAGAAAGAAAGGGTCATTGAATTTGAAATATGGTTTTGTATTTTGGAAATATGGTTTTGTATTTGGAAAGGGCAGTGTGAAGCAGGCTTGTTAAATTGCCTATGTGGAGCTCAGTGGAGCCATGAGGCTGAATCATGGGTTGCAGCAGAGACCCATTGGAGATGCCAGGACTTGGGGCCAGCTGCCAAGGAGAGCTGCTAGCACTGGATGAAGTTCTCTGGGACTGTGAGCTGGAGGGGCAGAGCTGGAGCTCCAGAGACCCGTCATTGGTTACAATCACCAGACTTGGAGATTTGTCACTGACTAGAGTTGTTGGACTTGGAGTTACAGAGTTTGGTGTTTGCCCTGGTTGTTTCAAATCTTGTATTGGTTGAATATTTCTTTGCTATGCCCAATGCCATCTTTTGCAGTGTGAATGTTTATTCTGTACCATTATGGGTTTTGTGGATTGGTATTATGGCTCAGTTAAAAGATTTTGGAGGGCTGGAGAGATGTCTTAGCAGTTAAGCGCTTGCCTGTGAAGCCTAAGGACCCCGGTTCGAGGCTTGGTTCCCCAGGTCTCACGTTAGCCAGATGCACAAGGGGGCACACACGTCTGGAGTTCGTTAGCAGTGTCTGGAAGCCCTGGCACACCCATTCTCTCTCTCTCCCTCTATCTGTCTTTCTCTCTGTGTCTGTCGCTCTCAAATAAATAAATAAAAAATTAAAAAAAAAGATCTTGGACTATTGGAATGTTTGAACATCATTGGAATTGATAAAAATTATATGGACTTTTGGAATTTTGATGGGGATTGCATTAAATGTGTAGATTGCTTTTGGTAAGATTGCCATTTTCACAATATTGATTCTTCCAATCCAGGAACAAGGGATGTTTTCCCATTTCCTAGTGTCTTCTGCAATTTCTCACTTGAGTATTTTAACATTTTCATTGTAGAGATCCTTTACTTCCTTTGTTAGGTTTATTCCAAGGTACTTTATTTTCTTTTTGCAATTGTGAATGGGAGTGATTCTCTGATTTCATCCTCTGTGTGTTTGTTGTTAGCATATAGGAATGCTACTGATTTCCGTGTATTTATTTTGCAACCTGCTATATGGCTGTAGGTTTTTATCAGCTCTGACAGTTTGCTGGTAGAGTCTTTAGGGTCCTTTATATATAGAATCATGTCATCTGCAAATAATGGTAACTTGATCTCTTCCTTTCCAATTTCTATCCCTTTTATGTGTGTCTCTTGCCTTATTGCTATGGCTAAGACTTCCAGTACTATATTAAATAAAAGTGGGGACAGTGGACACCCTTGTCTTGTTCCTGATTTTAGTGAAAAAGCTTCCAGTTTTTCCCCATTTAGTAATGTGTTGGACTGAATGCATTGTATTTTATATCATGCATGGATATCAGTTTATGGGGGTCAGGGGTGGAATGTGGTAGTTTGATTCAGGTGTCCCCTATAAACTTAGATATTCTGAATGCTAGGTTCCCAGCCAATGGCAATTTGGGAACCAAAGCCTCTTGGAGGCAGTGTATTGTTGGGGGCGTGCATATGGGTGTTACAAACAACTTCCTCTTGCTGGTCTTTGACACACGGTCTTGTTGTTACTGTCCATCTGATGTTGGCCAGGAAGTGATGTGCACCCTCTGCGCATGCCTTAGTTTCCCCCGCCATCATGCAGCCTCCCCTCACGTCTGTAAGCCAAAATTAGTCCCTTTTCCCCACAAGCTGCTCACGGTCATGTGTTTTCTATTGAACCTGACTACAACAACATCCAAATAAAATGTATTAATATGATCTAAAACTCACATGTGGTGATGGGCTTGTGGCCATGACCAATTTGTTAGGCAGTCTTTGTGTGTGTATGTGTGCATGGCCCGTGGAGATTATGTGTGTGTGTTCAGGCCTGTGTATGATTCTGGTGTCATTCCTCAGGTGCTGGCCACATTTTCTGTGACAGGGTCTCTTATTGGCCTGGAGGTTACCAATTAGGCTAGACGGGCTGGCCTGCAGACCCCAGGATTCTTGTCTCTGCTTGTCCAGTGGTGGTATTACAGGCACACATCACCAAATGTGGCTTAAGCTCAAAAGACTGCTTTTTTTTTTTTTTTTTTTTTTTAATATGAGAGAGAGAGAATTGGTGCCCAGGGCCTCTCTACCCACTGCAATCAAACTACAGGCGTGTGTGCCCCTGCACGCATGAGCTACCTGTGTGCTTGTGCCGCCCTGTGCACCTGGCTCATGTGGGACCTCGAGAGTCAAACATGAGTCCTTAGGCTTCAAGGCAAGCGCCTTAACCACTAAGCCATGTCTCTAGCCCCACACATGGATTTTGATTTTTACATAGGTGCTGGGGATTGAACTCGGGTCTGTATGCTTGTACAGCAAACGTTTTACTGACTGAACCATCTCCCCAGCCATGGGTTATCTTAATATTATGATTTTATTTTTACAGTTGCTGCAATTAACCATGTTTCCTTTAATTTCATGTCTTTATTAACATCCATGGCGAATCCAATAGGATCAGGGATGCTTTATCTGCAAGACCGTAGGAGCAGACCCTCAGATTCCTGCAGAGCTGGGCTGAGGCCTTTGCTGACGCTCTTTCCAGACAGCAGGTCTCTGCTCCAGAAGGATGAACCGCAAGGTTGCAGCCTTTGTGACTCGGGTTGATGGTGGAAGAGATAGCTCTAGAGACACTTAGGAAATCACAAGGGCTCTAAGTTTTGGACATCACCTTTAAAAGGAGAAGTACCGAGTGCTTGCTGCCTGGGTAATTCTTGGTCAGCAGGAAATACCCCATCATCCACTTAGCCCCATGAAAAGACCCAGGCACTGCACCCAGGTGAGTTTGAATGGGCACAAGGATACCGTGACACCGGGGTGCTGGTGTGGGCTCGGGTGGCCTCACCTTCCAAGTTTCCCCAGCAGCCACGCGTGGGGACTGGCCATTGGGAAGTGCTACTGAGCTTCTGAGTGAACTCTCTTACCTGCCAAGATTAATCTTCTCTGGGAGGAACCCATCTCAGACGACCAGAGACTCCCAGGCTCTAGTGCTGGGTTCAGAGGAGCCAGTGCTTGGAGTACGGGAAGTGGCACAGGAAGCCCTGGTCTCCATTCCCCTCACGGGCAGAAGGAACCTGACTTCTGTCAGAAAAGCCACCACACAGATTGGAGTGGTGTGTGCAGAGGCTTCCTTGTGCTGAATCATCTCTCACTCCAGTGTCCTAGGGCCCAAGACTGCACTGTAAAAACTTCATATTTGGGAGCAAAGCAAATGCCTTTCCCTGCAAGATTCCTCTTAAAATAAAATCACCCTGAGACATCTCTGCATGAGGTTACTCTTCACCAAGGGGGATGGCTGCTGAGGGGTCAGTGAAGTGATCACAGGGTTCACCTTCTGGTGTGTTCTCTGTTCATGTGCTTACAAGTTTGATGTACTGACATGCTTAAGTTAAATGTATAGGGTTAAATTTAAATATTTTTATTATTTTTTTTGAGGTAGGGTCTTGCTCTAGCCCAGGCTGACCTGGAATTCACTCAGTTGTCCCAGGGTGGCCTTGAAATCATGGGATCCTCCTATCTCTGCCTTCCAAGTGCTGGGATTAAAGGCATGTGCCACCACACCCGGCTTAAATTTAAATGTTTAACCATGGGTGTGGGGAAATGCCCCAGTGGCTAAGAACACTTGCCACACAAACACGAGGCCATGAAAGGGCCTGAGTGCAACTTCTGCACACACAAAACATCTGGTGACAGTCATTCATGCCTGTAACCCCAGTCCTGAGTGTGTGGGCAGGGTGGCAGAGACAGAAAAATTGCTGGGGCCCCCTGGTCGGCCTTCCTGACAAATACAGCAGCTCCAGGTTCAGTGGGACACTCTACCTCAGGAAACAATGCAGATGAGCAGTAAGGAAGGACACCTGACATTCTCCTCTGGCCTCCACATGCATGTATACAGAGCACACACACATCCACACACATGACACACCAAACATACTACACACACACACACACACACACACACACACTCCATGTGTGCAAAGCTAATTAACCATTAAAAGCTACACTTGGGCTGGAGAAATAGCTTAGTGGGTAAGGTGCTTGCCTGTGAAGCCTAAGGACCCACGTTCAACTCTCCAGATCCCATGTTAGGCAGATGCACAGAGGTGAGTCAAGCGAAATGTTGCACATGCCCACTAGGTGGCGAAAGAGTCTGGAGTTTGATTTCAGTGGCTGAGGCCCTGGTGTGCCAATTAGCTCTCTCTCTCTCATTCTAGCTCTTTTTTAAATTTATTTTTGAAGCTACACTCACCAGCAAGGTTGTCATTTACAAACGTAGCATTTCAAGTGATCTGTAAAGATGGCACACGTAGGGACCATGGTGGCCCCAGCTTTTCTACTGCTGATGGGCACATGGGTAGTGTGTGCTCTTTTGAATACAAACGGGCATGCCCCATACTCTTATGTGCATGAGGCCAAAGACCACTTACACTCCTCTGCCTTATGTCCCCTGAACACAGTGTCTCTCACTGAACCGGAGCTCCCCATTTTTTCCGTTAAACTGGCTGATCAGGGAGCCCCAAGGACCGTCCTGCTCCTGCCCTTTCTCAGTGTCGTAAGGTTGAGGTGTGCACAGCCACGCCCGATCTTCACATGGCTGCTGGAGATTGAACACGTAAAAGAACAAAACATGACGGGCCAGTGTCACCCCTGAATTGCACTAAGGAATGGCTCTACAAGTGCCTTGCCACCAACAGCTTCAGTCAGGAACATGAAACGCATTGTAAGTGAAAGCATCGTGTGTCTAGACAGGTGATCACTAGGATGGAACCCTGGTTCAGAATCATTAGACCACACCATGTCAAATTTCAGATCTTTACCCATTTTTAAATACTATTTATATATTTATTTTCAATAAAGGGATCAGAGCGACAGAGAAAATGAACGCACTAGGTCCTCCAGCCTCTGCAAACAACGTCCAGATACTTGTGCATCTGCTGGTACATGAGTATCGGGGAGTCGAACCCGGGTCCTCAAGCTTTGTAGGCAAATGCCTTAATGGCTAAGCCATCTCTCCAGCCCTGCTTTGCCTGTTTTTAAACTGCAAAAACAAGTTCCATATACTATTCATCCTAATACCACCTCCATAAAGCTGAACACACAGTCCCACTTCCTTTTTGGGGACATCTCATTATGGTTCTAATTGCAACAGAACATACACTTAGAAAATGCCTCTTGTTTAAGCATGAAAGGTTTAACTCTTTGACCTAGCATCTATTTAAAAGTCTTTGTTTAGCTCTATTCAGAAATCCTTTCTCAGTAACTCTCAATCTTCTCAAAATCTGAATCCATCTCCTTTATTGATAAGACCATTTTAGATAGGAAAATAACATTTTTAATAAGATTTTTTGTAGTTCTCCCTTCTTCAATGACATGTTTTCTTCTCTCTTCTTAAACTTATTTTATGACAGAGAGAGAGAGAGAGAGAGAGATTGAGAATGGGCATGCCAGGACCTCTAGCCATAGCAAATGCACTCCAGACACATGGGCCCCTTTGTGCATCTATCTGTCTTATGTGGGTCCTGGGGAATCGAACTTGGGTCTTTAGGACTTGCACATAAGTTCCTTAACTGCTACTTCATTTCTCCAGCCCTACTTTCTAAGTGGGAGAGTTGGTTCTCTCGCATGTTGACTAGCTTGTCAGCTCAATGTGTCTGCTGCTGGGAAGGACTCTGAGCTCTTGCCCTGCCCATGCCCCATCCACACACATTATTACGTGTTTACCTTCTGTCTCTCTCCCCAAGTGGAAATGAAGGCAATATTTATGCACCGTGCAGTACCTGGGGAGATAGCAACCACCTGTGAGCACCCCGGGAGTGTCCTGTTGGGGTCATTTCCTCAGCCACTGCATTGTGGGAGGATTTGTCAAACTGGCCCAGACGTCTATGGCACTGATGATGTGTCATTAGGCTCTGAATGAGGAGTTTTGAGTTCTAATCCAAGTGATGACAGTGACTCATGGATAATAGGACAATTTATTGAACTTTGAATTTGGCCATTGCTTCCTATAATACCGACAGGGAAACTCTTGTTCACTTGTTTCCTTTTTGTGAGTCTAAGCCAATTTATCAGAGCCCTCACAACTTGTGTGGTTTCTTTCCAGGGTCTAAATATCTCAGGCTCCTTGTAGTTTGTTTTTGGATGGATATCAGTTAGGGTTTGTTGTCTAGAGGAACAGAGTTAATAGAATGAGTACTTATTCCAAGGGGACTTAACATACTGGGGATTTACAAGCTATGAGCCGGGCTGTCTGGTCTGCAAGCCAGAGGGGCTGAGAGCTCGGTAGTTGCAGTCTCCCTGGCTGGATACTTCGTTAGTCTCAAGCTGGTGCTAAAAACCTGAGAGATTCCTGGAGAGCTTTGGCTTGTTTGGAGGCCAAGGAAGCAGGGTTCTGATGGCATCCAAGGACAACCACAGCTGGGTGGGTGTACTCACCAGCAAGGGGCAAAGCCAAGTGGGCAAAAACAGCACTGTTCCCCCGCAGACCCGTGCGTGTCTGGGCAGACACTCACTCTAGAGGAGTGCATTCTGACCACAGTTAATCCTTCCAGGAGAATCACCGTAGACCCACCCAGAGTCATGTTTCTTCGTCAGTCCTGAGCTGATCAAGGCGATGGCTGGGTTGGCCGTCACCACTTGTCTGTTTGTTGTTCTGAAGAATAAAGCGGGGCTGGGGAGAGGGCTCAGTGGCTGAGGCACTTGCCTGTGGAGCCTAAGGACTTATGTTCAACTCCCTGGTTCCCACATAAGCCAGAAGCACAGTGCCGCAGGCGCACAAAGTCATTCATGTGCACAAGAGGGCACACTTGTCTGGCATTCAATTGAAACGGCTGGAGGCCCTAGTGTGCTAATTCTCTCTCATTCTCGCTCTTGGTTTCTCACATAAATAAAGGCCAGTTTGTTGGGCTTGCCTAAAAAAAAATAAAGTGATTTGAGGTGATGGACTGTTTAAAAATTATTAATTTATGCCAGGCGTGGTGGCGCACACCTTTAATCCCAGCACTCGGGAGGCAGAGGTAGGAGGATCGCCATGAGCCCAAGGCCACCTTGAGATTATATCATGACTTCCAGGTGAGCCTCAAGAAAACATAAAATAAAATAAAAATAAATAAAAATTATTAATTAATTTATTTATGAGAGAGAGAGTGTGTCACATCCGGGCTTTCTGCCACTGCAAATGAACTCCAGATGCACACGCCACTTTGTGCATCTGGCCTTAAGTGGGTACTAGGGAGTTGGACCCTGGCCATCAGGATTTGTAAGCATATGCCTTTAAACCTCTGAGCCATCTCTCCAGCTCTGAGACAATGGACTCTTAAGCCTTCGGCGGCCCCTGGGACACCCCAGCTCCTCAGCTGCTGGCTGCTATCCACAGTGTGAGAACAGCCTTCTCAAGCGGAAGGCGTCACTGCATCTTTGGGTGAGTGGAACAAGAGGAGTCTGGAGTCTGGAACATTCCCTTCAGTGGCTGAGTGAGGCCTGTTGTACTGTGGAATGTAACTGAGTGTGTCCCCCCCCACCCGAGCCAGCACTGCTGACCATGGTCACTCACAAGGCTCTGTCCCTGCTCCCAGAACAGTCAGGGTGTTGAGATGAAAACATTAAAGGGGAAGTTTAGAGAAAGAACTTCCCCATGGCGCAGCCTTGCCAAGGCCACATTACCATGGCTCTTTCCTTCCTTAATCTATGAAGCAGGACCAGGATTAGAAATATGATAACAGACAAAGGCACGAAACACTCCTTCTTAAGATTCATTTAATCATGAGCCAGGTATAAGCTCTTAGGAGAAAAATCTCCATGGCTTTTTCTCTCTTAAGAGAAAAAACAAAAAACAATATGGAGCTCATCAAAAGTAAAAGCTGCTGAGGGCTGGAGAGATGGATCAGTGTTTAAGATGCTTGACTGCAAAGCCTAAGGACCTAGGTTAAATTCCCCAGTGCCTATATAAAATCAGATGCACAAGGTGGTGCATGTATCTGGAGTTCTTTGCAGTGGCACAAGTCCCTACCGTGTCCATTCTCTCTCACTCTCTCAAATAAATAATAAATAAATATTCTAAAAAATTCAAATATGCTGTTTAATAAATTGTATTGGCACCAGAATGGACATATAAACCACAGACTGTGAAAACATATTTGCAAAGCACATCTAATAAAGGACTTATATCTAGGCTATAGAAAAGACCCTTACTATTTAAAAGTAAGAAAACAGCCCAAAAACTCTCATGAGTTGCAGGTGGGAATGCAGAAAGGTAAGCCTAACATAGAAAACAGTGTGGCCATTTTAAGTCTTAGCCCTAGCAACTCTCTCTGAGACAGTTACCTGAAAGAAAGGAAAATGTATGTTGACATACAGAACTGTATGCCTGTGTTTATGTGGCCGTGCTCAGCATTGCTGAGATTTGGGAACTGTCAGCTGTCCTTCAGCTGGTGAATAGTTGAATTCCAGGGCACCACACAAAAGAACACGAATGAGCAAGATGCAGCAAGGAAGAGAAACGAGTATTCGAAGCCTTGGCATAGGTGAATCTCTAATGAAATGAAAAGAAATCAGATGCAAAAGATGACAGACTGTATGCTTCCACTTACGGGCTGGTGAACGTTTTGTTTAAGCAGGAGGAAAAGCAGAAATGCAGGCTTGGAAAGAGATCAGGGGCAAGGCATGGATTTCATAGTAGAGCTGGGAGGTGGGAGAGAGAGAGATAGAGGGAGAGAGAGAGAAAAAGAGAGAGAGGAGAGAGAAACTACAAATGGGCATCAGAGAACCCTTCTTGGCATCAGGGTCATCCTCTGTCTCCTTCAGTTCTTTCAGGTGGCCTCACACTCTAAAAAGGCATGGGCCCCTTTGGTGAGGAAGATGCGGCATCAGCCATGGCGGTGGGCGTGTGAGGCTGCTTGTTCACAACCCAGTGAACCTCTGAGTAGGCGGACGGCCACGTTAGCTCGCTCAGTCCTGTGTCCTGAAAGGAGTGGCTCTTGTGTGACGACTGTATTGAGCCTTGCAGAAGGGTCGCACCGAAAATACACAAATATTACCATACCATGCGTTCATTATGTCCCTCTTTTGAAAAAAAGAAATGTATAATTTTCCTGACTCAGCCACATTTGTTAACTGGGAACAAGGTGGCAATATTGCTATTAAAATGTGTGTTGATTTTATATGCAGTTGCTGTGCTAAATTCATTTATGATTTTAAAGTTTGTTTATTTCCATTTTTTTCTGTTTCCTCCCTCCCTCCCTTCTTTCCTCCCTCCCTTCCCCTCTTTCCTTCCTCTCCTTCCTTCTTTCCCTCTTTCCTTCCTCTCCTTCCTTCTTTCCTTCCTTCCTTCCTTCCTTCCTTCCTTCCTTCCTCCCTCCCTCTCTCCTGTCCTCCCTTTCATTTCTTCCTTCCTTCCTTCCCTCCTTCTGTCTCCCCCCAAATGTCCCTACTTTCCCGCACCCCTCCCTCCTCCATTTTTGGCAATGCTGAGTTTGAGCTCCATCTGATCCACCCTGGAGAAGCACTCTGTCATCGAGTCTCAATTCCCTGGCCCTCTTCCCACCTTTCCTTAGCAGGGGAGGTTCTCGTGACACAGCATTGACTAGCCTACAGCTGACACCCTCCAGCCTCTGCCTCCTGAGGGCTGGGATTGTAGGCTTGCATCTCTGTGCCTGGCTTTCTTTTAGATTTCTGGTGTCAATAATCCAATAGTCTACAAATAATGACATTTAATACCATTCTTTCCAGGCTTATGACTTCTTACTTTCTTGTGCTACTTATGATTGCCAAGTCCGCCTTGACCAGTAACTATTGCCTATGACAGTCAGCACCCATGTTCCATGTCAGTGCTGTTGCGGTGACAAAATGTTTGAGGAGAATCAACAGAGGGCACAGGCTTACTTGGGCTTGCGGGCTCAGAGGCCTCAGGCTAGAATCAACTGGCCCCGCTGAAGTCAAGCATCACGGTGAGAAACCTGTGGTAGAATTGTTCACGTCTGGGGCTGGAGAGATGGCTTAGCGGTTAAGCGCTTGCCTGTGAAGCCTAAGGACCCCGGTTCGAGGCTCGGTTCCCCAGGTCCCACGTTAGCCAGATGCACAAGGGGGCGCACGCGTCTGGAGTTCGTTTGCAGAGGCTGGAAGCCCTGGCGCGCCCATTCTCTCTCTCTCCCTCTATCTGTCTTTCTCTCTGTGTCTGTCGCTCTCAAATAAATAAATTTTAAAAAAAAATTCTTTAAAAAAAAAAAAGAATTGTTCACATCTGGAGGCTGGAATGTGAAAAGGGGCTGAGAAAGATGCTGGGGTTTCGGCAGGCCATCAAGAGCATACCCCAATGAAATTTCTTTGTTTTCCTAGTTTTTTTCTTCTTTTTTTTTTTTTTTTTTTGGTATAAATGGATGTTGATGCTTTTACTGAACATTTTCTTATAGTTACTGAAATCATCATACCATTGGAATTTACCAAAAAATAAGATTGTGCCTTTTTATTTATTTATTTATTAGAGAGAGAGAGAGAGGGAGAGAGGGAGAATGGGAGCGCCAGGGCCTCCAGCCACTGCAAATGAACTCCAGGAGACATGTGCCACCTTATGCATCTGGCTAACATGGGCCCTAGGGAATCAAACTGAGGTCCTTTGGCTTTGCAGGCAAATGCCTTAACTGCTAAGCCATCCCTCCAGCCCTGATTGTGCCTGTTTTAGTCATTTAATATCCATCACTTAGCCTAGATCTGATTTAAATAAAATATCTGTCCCTAGAGCTCTCTTATCTTTAGAGAAGAGGGCATTAATCATAATTCATGTTACCAGGTTCAGAAAAACTCTTTTTAAAATTATTTTTATTTGCAGAAAGAGATAGAAGAGAGAAAGACAGACAGAAAGGATGGGCACACTAGAGCCTCCAGACGCTGCAAATGGACCACAGATGCACGTGCCACTTGTGCCTCTGGCTTTGCATGGGTACTGGAGCATTGAACTTGGGTTCTTAGGCTTGGCAGGCAAGCACCTTAACCGCTGAACCATCACTCCAGTCCTCAAAAGAACTCTAATCTCTCATAAATGTCTTCTAAATATTTCCTTTCAAAATTAACCTCAGCCTAGCGAGTCGTCTGTATCCAGTGAAGCTGTGGTTTAATTCATTGTACCTCCAGGCTAGTCTCGTAGTTATATTTTTATACCGAGTCAGTAAATTCAATTTTAGGAGGTAAAAGTAAGCATATTACTTTAAAGTACCCCTCCGCTACCTGTTTGTATGTTCATGCCCTTTTGTACTTGATAAGAAGTGGGTGGATAGATCAGGTCTGGGCGCGTGAAGACTTGTTACAAGGTTCCAGATGTGAGGGTGGGGAGCTCTCTACCAGCCAGCACTGTGTGGTGGGAAGCACCCTTTCGACACAGAAAGAGGCTGGTGGTCAGTTTTAAGTTTGGGCTAGTGGACTCAAGAATACTGTTCTCAGGAGAACATGGGAGTGGAATGCTATATTTGATGATAAGAGAATGGACTTTGGACTTAGTAGCTTTAAGTTCAAGTCTCCAGTCCAACAACTAATACCTGAGTGGCAACCATGGATGCATCACTTAACCTCTCTATTTTTGGCTTCATTGTCTCATCTCTAAACCATGGATGGAAGTAGGTGGCTTTGAGAGCCTGGCACACAATAGACACTCGACAAATGTTGACTATTATTTCAATACCAGTTGCCTAGCATAATCTGATGTAACAAAATATGTTCCTTCAAGAGAGGGCACTTAAAGGGGCTTGGAGGTTTTGTTTGGTTTTAGAATTCTAATCATGAGGGAAAATATGTAATTTTCAAAATGCCGTTATAAAGATACAGAACAAAGCGACTCATGACTCATGCCTCACCGTTCACATAGCTTATTTATTATTCCATGCTCTGCAATACTCAGACAGTTATATAACTTTCCCTCCTTGGGGTTGTCAGGATATGACATCAGGAAAATGAGGAGGGTGAATTTTGTGGGGAGGTCTGGGGTAGGGCAGGGAGAAGGCATGCTCTGCTGACACGAATGTCCCGTCACAAACATTCCATGAAGTAATTCCAAAGGCTGACCAGGAAGTAGTATTTTTCCACTAGCGTTGTTCTTGCTTGTAGAACGCGTTTGAGTCACTCTTCATCTGGCCAGTGGTCATGCCCTGGATTTGAGCCCTTGGTTTCTCCCAAGTCCCACTGGCTTCCAAATGTCTTTAGTTCTTGAAGTCAAAGCCTGGATTTCCCCTCAGAAATGGGAATACACTTGCAAGTACATTTTCTTGTGCCAGTCCCCATTCCAAAGAATACAGTTGGATTTCTGTCTCCTGAGAGAGAGGACCCACCCAGCAGCTCCACCCCCATGTCTCTGCCCCTCCCTGAACCGCGCTGTCCTGTCTCCGAGTGGGACTCCCTCTCCCCCAGCGAGACCCTCCCGGGAGCATTTTCACCTTGGCAGCACAACCACCCTATCTCCCAGCCTCCGCGATGAAGACTTCTTTTCCTTTTTGTGTTTTCTTCTCAGTGCTGGGGATTGAACCCAAGGCCTTGCCCATGCCAGGTAAGCTCCTTGCCCCTGAGCCACATCCCGCCCCTGGGAGAGATGCTTCTCCACCACGATGTTCTCCCTTTCCTCCCTTTCTGGATTAAGAAGAGGAATACGATCTTAGTGTTTCAGACTTTTGGGGAAAGACCTACTATTAGGTTTATTAATATAGAAGTACTTTGACATACTGACGTTGGAATCAGATTCCACGAGAAGCACAAACTAAAGAAGAAAGGCAAATGCTACATTACATTTCAAGAAGGGAAGTCATGTTGGCTGAGCTTCTGTCCTGCTCCATGGTGGACAGGTCACAAGGGAATCAGCACCTGTGGACTGCTGGGGCTGTGCCAGGCTACCAGCCCACACCCGTCGTCGAGTGCCCTGCCAAGATGACTAGATGTTCACTGACACTTGACAAGAATTCCAGAGTTTAAGATTTAAGAAAACAAACTTGGGTGTCAGAGTGACTGATCCATGACAAACCCTCAGCCACCTGCCTTGGCTTCTGACTGGATGGATGTCAGTTTGAGGATGGTCTGTTTGCTTTTCTTTGCTGGCAGACAAATGCAGTTTGGAAAACAAGTTCTAGTCCAAACACACTTTAAGGAAAGGACTATTTATTTGACAAAGCAACGTGTGTGCCCACATGGGAAATTATATATTGACAGAGGCACCAGATGATGCAAAGGAAAAGAAAGCTACATCCTCTAAGGTTGGGACCAGGGTAAGAGAACAGGCTTTCTCCCACACGCTTGCTGGATGGCCCGGGGAAGTTTCTATCCCATGGCCTGGACACCAGAGGTGTCTTCGGAGTTCTCTGTGGTCTGTGGTCTGTGGTGACTCCTCTCCACCAGCCCCCTGCCTCTGACTTCCGCGCCTCGTCTCCAACCCCGTCACCTCTGTGCGCCACTGGCCCTTCATCATTCAAAGCTTTCTCTCTGTCTGTGCAGTCTCTCATGTCTCCCTTGCTTGCTTCTCAATTCCTAGACTCATCACTTCAAGGTCAATACACTTAAACTTGGAAAAAAGAAATAGAGGCTGGGGAAATGGCTCAGTAAATAAAATCTTGCTGTGTGATTTTGGATCCCCAGAATTCACATAAAAAGCTGGATGTGGGGCTGGAGCTAAGACACATGGCCCAGCTGTTAAGGCACTTGCATACAAAGCCTAAGGACCCAGGTTTGATTCCCCATACCCACATAAAACTAGATGCACAAGGTGGCACATGTGTCTGGAGTTTGTCTGCAGTGGCTAGAGGCCCTCTCACACCCATTCTCTCTCTGTCTCTTTCATAAGTAAATAAAATAAAATCTAAACTATTTTAAAGCTGGATGCTGTGGAGGACGTCTCTAATCCTAGTTACCCATAGCGAGAAAGGAAGTAGAAAATCACCTGGAAACGTGCAGGCCAGCAATCCTGGTGCATGTAGTGGTGAGCAACAGTGAGATCCTTCCTCAAACGTGGTGGAAAGTGAGGACCTACACCCCAAGTTCTCCTCTGACCTCCAAACGCACGCTGTGACTCGTGTGCCCGCACTCACATAAACATGCACACCCCCAATAAATATGACAACCCCTCTCTGCCTTCATCCCCATGGGCTTCCTCATCTCTGCGCTCTGAACCCACCTGGCACTTGAAGACCATCTCCTGCCGCCTGTTGCATCTCCTCCAGAGCTCCCTCCCTCCTCTGGTGAGGCGGACTGTAGGAATAATGACTGGTACAATTCTCAGCTGGTGAACTGTATAGTATGGAGAAGTCATGACCATTTTAAGGCCTCTTAAAATGCACAATTTCCCCAAGTATGGTTGCTTTGAGGCCAGTCTCATTTGCTGGGGAGCCTAGAGCATGTTAGCTCTTGCTAATATCCAGTCATCCCAGCAGATGGGATAAGTTAGTTCAGCTCATATGGGCACATGTTGCCTTTCCACAGAATAATATTATTCATGCCAACTTTAAAATAATGCTACATTGTCTTCATGGAAGACGTTTGCCCTCAAAGTAATGTAAGTGTCCTTTTTTTGGTCAGCTTGCTCAGCCTCATACAAGCTCTCTGAAACAGAAATGACCCTCTCTCTTAAGGCATGTACAGTTTGCACACAAAGAAAAGGGGGAGCTGAAAGAAAGCTGACCTTTTCAGTCTAGGCACAGAAAGGAAACCAGGAAAGCCCCTCTCCCAACAGGACCACCATGCATGCACCCTTGGGTGGCCTGCACATCACACAGCTTTGGTCCTTACGAGCTGCTTCCTGTGCCTCAGCACTGACCAACCTCCGGGCAAGCACGCTGGTCCCGCGTGGTGAGACCATGTGCAGCGAAGCAAAGCAGAGCTGGGTGCTAAGGAGGAGGCTGAAGGGTGCTTCCCCTTAGTCCCGCTCTTGGCCTAACTTCTGTCCCATAACAAAACACCAATGACTGGACCAAGTGTAAATTATGGAAGTTTATTCCTCTCATAGTTCTGAAAGCTGGGAAAACAAGATCAGGGGCTGTGTCTGGGCCAAGCCTTCTTGCTGTTTCAAAGCTTTGTGGAAGGAGTTACATGTTGAGGGATTAGGGATTATGAATTCCCTCCTTCTATAACTAACCTTTCCTGTAATAACAGACTTCATCCACTTGGGGGGATGCTCCCCCCAACATAAACACGGTTACGCTGCAGATTAAGTTTCCAGCACAGGCATTTTGGGAAGTGCAGTCACACAATCGCAGTCCAACCTGAACAGCGTCCCCTGTGACACTGGGCCTCCACTGTCAAATTGATGGGGCTTGAAATCACCCAGGAGGGAGATTTAACTAAGGAGGCAAGATCCACCCCGAGTGTGGGTTGTACTGTTCTATGCACTGGGTTGCCAGAATGAATGAAACAGAGAGAGTGAGGGCTGGGGAGATGGCTTCATAGTTAAGGCACTTTCCTGAAAAGCCAAAGGACCCAGGTTAGATTCTCCAATACTCACGTAAAGCCAGATGCACAAAGTGGTGCATGCATCTGGAGTTCATTTGCAGCAGCTAGAGGCCCTAGTGTGCCCATTCTCTCTCTGTCTCTCTCTCTCTCAAATAAATAAATAAGTAAAAATAAAAATGCTTTTTTAAACAAAGGAGAACGTGAGCTGAGCGCTTTCATCTTCCTCTGCTTCCTGACTGTGGATGCAGTGTGACCAGGTGCGCAAGTTCCCGCCACCGTGATGGAGCGCAGCCTCAACCTGCGAGCCAAAACCAGCTCTTCCTTCCTCAAGCTGCTTCTGCCAGAAAAGTAATGGGTACACTCACCCTTTCTATTCTTACTTAGGTTGCCGGAAGGAACAGTTTATCAGGCCTGGCTCCCGTGTCTTGATGAGATTCTCATTCCTACAGAAGCATTGAGCCAAGACGTCTAAGGGGCTGGGATTTCAGGCCCATCTGGTCACTGTGAAGTGGGCTGTATCAGAAGCCGAGGCCACATCTGTAAAGACTGGGCCAACATCTACGCACTGTGCTTTCGGCTCCTGACACATTTGGCGCAAGTTGAAAAATAAAACAAACAACAAAAAAAGAATCCGCCTACTGTCTCAAGAGGCCTTGGGCAGGATCATACGAGACAAAATGTTTTAGTTGTAGGCAAGAAAGAACCAGCAAGGAATGAGCTGGTCAGGAAATAATGCACTTCCTGTGCGCTCCCTGGCTGTCCACCCTGGCGAACTCCGGCCATCAAAGCCCTCCGTCCACCAGAGCGTTCCCGTGGCCCAGTCAGCTGCGGTCAGCTGTGCCCAAGGCCCATTTGCCCGAGCAGAACTTTCTCTAGGAAATCTTCACACAAGCCTGGAGGAAAGATTTGGACAGGAAGGATGGCATTCTGAAGACACAGGTAGGCAGGTGTGCAAGGCTCATGGTGAATTTCTTTTTAAAAATTTTCTTTGTTGTTCATTTTATTTAGTTATTTATTTGAAAGTGACAGAGAGAGAAAGAGAGAGAGAGGCAGACAGAGAGAGAGAGAGAAAGACAGAGAGAGAAAATGGGCGCGCCAGGGCTTCCAGCCACTGCAAATGAACTCCAGACACATGCGCCCCTTGTGCATCTGGCTAACGTGGGTCCTGAGGAACTGAGCCTCGAACCGGGGTCCTTAGGCTTCACAGGCAAGCACTTAGCCACTAAGCCACCTTTCCAGCCCCCCGTGGTGAATTTCTTGACTCCCGGGCACACACAAGGGCCTGGGGTGGGCTTTACTTTGAAGCAATGCTTAAAAGACATGTGACAGATGTGTTGCAGGACCCTGGCTGTGAAAAAATGTCATGAATCACCTCCACTTAGATGAAAAACTACCCCTGATGCTTGCCGCATTAAACGCACATCGGTATGCTAAGTCCATTAACCACGTCTACCATTTTCAGTGTAAATCAGGCTTGTCTCTTAAATTAAAAAAACAACAGCAACATTGCATCAAGAAGCCATCATGAGCTGCTGCCTCTTCGGTGCAAAGGGAAGTTTGTTTTCTCTGGCCGGCCCACACAAAATCAGATACTTAATATGATTACTGGGGAGACAGAAGAGTTTTCGGGAAAGACGCATCGCTCAGCTCAGGCCAGCCTGCAAAGGAGTGCGCGGGGGGTGGGTGTGTGAACAGCAGCAGCCGTGGGCACGAGGCCAGGCAAAGGGGTCTTCACTCAGCTGAGCCACCCTGTGAGCACCGAGGCTCTGAGGAGTGGGAGAGGCTGGCAAGCTGGCCCTGTTATTAAGCACTGAGAGAACTCTCGTGGAGGCTCACTGGTCCCTGGCAAGGTTGTATTTTGGGTCTTTGGCTAAATACTTTTTTGCCACATTTAAAACAGAATCGGGGCTGGAGAGAGGGCTTGGTACTTTAGGCACTTGCCTGTGAAGCCTAAGGACCCAGGTTTGATTCCCCAGAACCCATGTAAGCCAGATGCACATGGTGGGGCACACATCTGAGGTTTGTTTGCAGTGGCTAGAGGCCCTAGTATGCCCCTCCTCTCTCTGTCATAAATAAAACAAATTAAAAATATTAAAATAAAATAAAACAGATTTGGCTACCCAGGTGGGAGAGGACCCTAGCTGGGTTAGCACCAGTGGGTGAGGTCTTATGACTCCCAGGCACTGGACACACAGACAGTGTATTCTAGAGGCCCAGGTATCAGGGTATCAGGGGGCAAGAGGGGAATCATGGTGGGTCTGTCCTGCAGGAATGAAGCAAGAGACTCAGCCCTTTGCTTAGCAATGACTTTGACATAAAGAATGAGGGAGAACAGCTCGAAGTGACTCATTCACTCCATCAGTCTCAAGTGCCCACCACTGCCTTCAGTCAGGCGAAGTCAGGCCACTGAGGAGCCCAGGAGAGACCGTCTGCAAGGGGAGCTGCCGCCCCCACCCACCACAGATGCAGGGTATGGCGGAAAAGGTCAAGGAATCAATCTGAGGGCAAACAGACCCAGGCCTGGCACAGCGCCCATGTTGGAATGACCACAGTGACCTCACCTCACCCTGGGCCAGACCGTGACAAATCAGATGCAGACCACCAAGCTGGCAGGAGGGGACCCTGGGGCGAGTCTCTTGCCTTGTGTGTCCATCGGCCGTGAACCTCACTAGGGCTCAGACGGCACCTTTAATCTTCCCAGGGCGGAGGGACACAACACACGTGACAGCCAGGCTGCCTTTTCAGAGAAGCCTTGGAACCGACAGTCCTCACTGGGCTCTTGTGGAAAGTCTCACCATGTACCTAGTTCTGTGGTTAAGATAGTAAAATTCTGTCTGGCTTTGATTTCTGATCTCATCTGTGGTCCATTCTAACCAAGACAGCTTGAAAGGGACATGAAAGTTCCAGGATTCCTGAGCTGATGTTATGGGCACCTCAGTGATCCCGTGACGTCAGCCCTCCTGTCTGAGCAGAGAAACCCCCCAGCACTTTGGGCGGGCGGGGTCGCTCCCAACACTCCTTGCAGACACCAGAGTCCACAGACGCTCACGGCGCTTGCACAGACCGGCATGGTGTTTGCACAGAGCTCACGAGCCCCTCTCCTGTGCCGCAAAGCACCTTGGGACTGCAATAGCCCCTCCTTCAATGCACATGCTGTGTGGATAGCTGCTATAATGGCTCAGGGAGTAATGACAAGGAAAACGCTCACACTTTCTCAGTACAAACTTTACAAAGAATATTCATATCTGTGGCTGGTTGAATTTGTGGATATGAAACCCAGGGGTAGAGAGGCTAGGAGCTTGCTCCTTGCCAGCCATGTGAACTGAGTGTCACGTGACTTCTTTCTGTTTCCCCCTCTATGTGATGAGGACTGTTGTGTGGATTCAATGAGATGGCATCTCTAGTGCAGTCCTGGCACCTGGCATAGGAGCAGAGCTCGGGAACTGGCACGGCTGCTTTGGCTCCAGCGTGGACCCTTCTGGCTGTGAAGTGTCGGCTTCACTTAGCTCAAAGGTGTGGAGTAGGGGCCTGTGGATCTTGGAGTTCAATCACAGTCCTCACTGTGGGTTCTTTCTAGATCAGCTGGTGGGTTTCGTATCAGTCTGGCCGTCCCCACGGGATGGCGGGTCTCGACATCCTCTCAGCTGAGCCGTGGCTGGAGAAGGAGCCCCCAGGAGTTTTCTGAGGCCCCTGGGGGGTGGGGCTGCACCAGCCTGGCTGAATTGCACTTCCCGCTCCCAGTTAGTCACCGTAGCTGTGGGATGGAATGTCCTAGCTGGCCAGGTGTGGGTCCCTTATCCACTGTAGATCAACAGTAAGGGAGAGAGGGCTGGAGAGATGGATTAGCCTTTAAGGAGCTTGCCTGCAAAGCCTAAGGACCCATGTTCAAGGCTCCAGATCCCACCTAAGCCAGACGCACAGGTGATGCAAGCACACAAGGCTGCACATGCCCACAAGATGGCACACATGCCTGGAGTTGATTGCAGTAGCTGTGGCCCTGGAATGCCAACTCTCTCTCCCCCCCCCCCCAAAAAAAAAAGTACAGAAAACAAAAAAAGTAAGGGAGAGTGAAGCCTTCACAGAGTTGGATGCTAGAAAGGCAAAAAAAGCTATTTCCATTCTGGGGACTACCTTTGCCATTATTGTCATTACAGTTTGCTTGTTGCTTTGTACAAGTATTGCTAGCAATCCCTTCGTCTACACCATATGGTTAGTTCCAGATACTGGAGGAACAGGCAGGCCAGTGATAGAGCACCTGCTTAGCATGTGTGCATCCCAAAGTTCAGTCCCTAGAATCCCACATCCAAACCCTGGAGGATTACTCCAGCAAACATCAAGGCTGGTTAAGAAGTGACAAATTCTAGCAAGTTATGATAGGAGCAAAAGGACCCTGGATAAAAGGAAAGAAAACAGAAAATGCCATCATCACAGAGAAGAAATAAAAACAAAGTCCAGGGCTAGAGAGATGGCTTAGTGGTTAAGCACTTGCCTGTGAAGCCTAAGGACGCCGGTTTGAGGCTCGATTCCCCAGGACCCACATTAGCCAGATGCACAAGGGGGCGCACGTGTCTGGAGTTTGTTTGCAGTGGCTATTAGCCCTGGCATGCCCCTTCTCTGTCTCTTTCTCTCTCCATCTGTCACTCTCAAATAAATAAATAAAAATTAAAAAAAAAAAAAAGTCCAAAGTGTAAGTCAGTCATAGGTGATGGTTTAAGCATCTCTCACAATTTAAATCTATCAGAATAGCAATATATCAAATATTTTAGTTGCTAGATTGTCAAAACCCTATTACAATTATTCAAGTAGAGTTTAAGTAGCCCCATGAGCCCTGTGTGTTGTTCCCTCCTGTTTGTCAGCGTGGGTGCTTGTCCCTGTGAAACAAGCCAACAAAATTCCCTGCACAGGAAGGTCATGTCCACACACACCTTACTACAGGCAGTCAGAGGTTTATTCTCGACCTAGACATTTCAGAACACTCTATTTTCTCCCCAGTTCCTAAGAGAAAGAGGCAGAGAATATTAAATTTCTAGCAGAAAGTTGGGGTGTCCTCTAGCGACAGTCTGTTCGGTCATTTGGCGATGCCAAGGTGTCCTGGACCAAAGGCTTACCTGAGGATTAGTGACATACGCATGTATATAAATATGTAATACAGGCATGCTGCCAGATCAACAACCTTGACCTTGAACCTTTCTACGTGGCCCATGCACTACAGTCTGTCAAAATAACGATCTCCGTGCGTGTCCTCTGCTGCGTGAACTAAACCCATGCTCCCCCCAGATTTTTTTTTTTTTCTATAAAATAACCAGCGAAATGTGACAACTGCTTAAGGCTAAGCCTTTCTGTGGAGAATTGTGGATGAAGCTGGTTACTTGCAGCCTCCAGAGACTTCCCTTTAAGCGCATCCAGATCAAGTTGGCTAGAGCGGTCTGAGTGCAGGAGCTGAGCCTGCTGGGGCCAAGTGAGTCGCCCAGTTTGTGTGAGTGGAAGGAACAACCCCCTTAGCTGCTATGTAAGCACCCTGTATACTCTCATTTTTTTTCTTTTTTCCACATGCATGCGTGATTGTATGCAGGTGGGCCGACATGTGTGGACGGGAGGTGCATGTGTGAGTGCTGGATGTCAAGTATTTCCCTCAATTGCTGTCCTCCTTGTTTCATGGGAGCAATGTCTCTTACCTGAGCCCAGAGCTAAGCTATTCACCGTCTGAGTGGCCGGCTTGCCCCAAGGGTCCCCTGCTCCAGCTCCCAAGCTCTGGAGTCACAGGTGGTCACCTTCCCTCCTGACGTTCACCCAGTTGCCTAATTAGGGATTCGAACGCTGGTCCTCATATTTGTGTTACCCAGACACTACCCGCAGGGCCATCTGCCCAGCCCCTTGTTTTCTTCTGAACTCGTGCGAAGGAAGTGATTAGACCGAGATCTTTACGTAGCAGTTCTGAAGAGACAAAGGGCCCGTGGTTAAGTTGAAGATACAAGGGTCTTGGGTAGGGTTCTTAACTGTTGTGTGCTGCTCTTGGGAAAGCAGTCAGGTAACAGCACACAATCTGACAGGCTCACCAGAGATCGAATGAAATAGCCTTACATTTCTCGACTTCATTGCACTTTTCAAACCACTTGAGATGAAATAATTCTCCCAGTCACTGCCCGCGCCTCCCCGCAGGCAGGGCCAGCACCTACCTCATCAGTGCGCACCCGGCTCCCGCAGACTCTTTCCATAGTACATACAGAGTGAAAACAATCTTCACCCATGTTGAGCAAAACAGTCATTTGGTTTAATAAGGCCTTTTTTTTCCCCTTTCATATTTTGAAGGGTGGTGTAGACCAGATTTAAAAACATGGCTCAGGGAAGCAAGAAATCATTCCCCTCCCCTCTCCCCCAGTGTTTATTAAGTGAGTCACAAATCCATTCAGCATGACCGCTTAGCCGGGGAAAGAAAGGAAAGATGGCAAGACGCTGCGGGCCTCCGAGAGCAGCTTCAGGGTTTCCCGGGAGGGTCAGGAAGGCAATGGCTTCCAGCTGTCGCCGCTTCCTTTCCACTGCCCGGGAAACATCCAGGCGCGGTGAGGGCGCCTTCTGACTCGTCTCTCCACTGGCCGAGACGGCTTTTGGAAATGCAGGATATACTTTTCCTAAAACTTCTTAATTTTTCCCATCCCTCCCTGATTGAAAACATCACTTATCCCATTACAGCATGTGGAAACTGGGGCAAGAGCAGCAGACAGATCTGCGTTCAGGGTAAAAATCACTTTATGGGGTTATTATTCTCATCCATAACAGATGACAATGCTCCTGTCACTTAGCTGACCCCGGGACAGAATCGCTCAGAGAAACATCAAGTTCTGTTCTTCATGCTATCTATCTTGAGGGCTCTGGTGAGGCATGTGCGCCTACATGCAGTAACTGGCGAGCCAGGAATTGCGTGCTCCTTGGAAATGGCTGGACATTGGATTGGTAGCATCCAGTTAGCCATTATTTCACTGGCCACTTGTGGAGAATTCTCCTGTGCTGTGGTGGGTTCCAAAGACTTAGACTTCCTCCAATGTCTTGAGAACCGTCTGGAGATCTGAGTTCTGAAGAAATCCGTGGACTTGATTATTCCTCATTTGCTGGGCGGTGGTGGCTGCTCCCAGGGACACCAGCTCTTACACGAACTCAGCCCTCCGGGACTGGAGTTCTCATTGAAATTGCAAGACGGTGCATCACCGGAAGTGCACAGAAGCAAAGTGTTTTAAATATAAGTGGATAGCAGCATCCCAAGTCTTTCGACAAGGCTTCAGGGTCTTGACTGCTGACATCAGCCACCAGGCGATAATTAAACAACTGGATCTCACACCCGGTACTTTCCAAGTATCATTTCCACTTTATGTAGAGAACACAGAATCATTGTTGTTTCTACTGAACTGATGGTAATCTCTGGAAGAGATCTTGCTCTTAGTCACTCCTTCAAATGCCTGAGCTGACTCTGGTCCACAAACCCACTTCCGAGAACTAAAGCAAGCAAACCCTGCAGGATTTCCAGCAAAGCACATAGAGTTGTGGCACCAGCAATGGGAGCACACGAGGCTGCAGCACTGGCGGTGTGATTGGCGAGGCAGAAAGGATTATTCATGCCTGATGAGCCAACAACGCTTATCCAAGTGGGAACGAATGGCTCACTGGGTAAGAGCACTTGCTGTGCAAGCATGAGGGCCCAAGTTCAATCCCCAGCACCCATGTAAAAAGCCGGCATGGCTGCTCATGTTTTTAACCCCAACTCTCAGAGCGGTGGAGACAGGAGGCTTTCTGGGATTCCCTGGTCAGCCAGCCCAGCTGAAGACCAGTGAGCTTCTCGTTCAGTGAGAGATTCTGCCTCAGCGCCATAAGAAAAAAGAGTGACATTACATGTTCATGCTGTGTAATTTTGAGATGTTACTGAGATTCTGAACATAATGTGCATTTTTTCTGTACAGATGAAATGGGAGAATTTAATAAAGAGTTTGCAGGTTTGTACTTGTTAAAAAAAAAAAAGAAAAAAGAGTGACAGAGGAATACAGCGATGTCTTCCTCTGGTCTCTACATTTGCACACGCATGTGCAAATACCACACATGTGTTCATACTACACACACACACAAATTCAAACACTACATTTGAATCAGTCTAACTGTATGTACATAAAGAAGTGGGATGAGCTAGGAAATCACATACAGTCTGTGTTTTCATGCATACACAAAATGCACATATTCCAGGGATTTTTGGAAAGAATTACTGAGACGTTTCTAAAGCACAGTGAAGAAAAGCTGAATCCTGCCTGAAAACTGTGGGTTGTGGTATTTAAGCTGAGCCGGGAGAAATGGCATGGAGAAATGGCACTTTAGCAGGAAGGCTTATTATGAACAAACAGAAGGAAGTAGGGAAGCTTCCCTCGTGGCGGGAGGTAATACAGCTGCCTTCATTTCCATGCTCTTTAACACTTCCCTTAGTCCCTTCACAGACATGTTATGCTGAAGAAGCATCTGCCATGGTTTGGATGTAAAATGCCCCCATAGACTCATGTGTTGGAATACTTGACCCCCAAATGGTGGCGCTGTTTGGGAAATTTGTGGCGCCTTTAGGAGTTAGAGCCTTGGTGGGGGGGAGTTGCCGTGGGGGCGGGCCTTAAGGTGTCATAGTCCATCCGAGCTTGGTGCTTTTGAGCTGTTTTGCTTCCTTCTGCTGATGTGAAGATGTGACCTCTGCTGTCCGCCCTTGCCATGATAGACATTTTTCTCTTGAAACTGTAAGCCAGAAACAAACCCTGTTTTTCCAAAACCTGCTTCTGGTCAGGTATTTTGTTCCATCAATGAGGAAGTAACTGCCGCACCATCCCTATGTGAAAGATGAAGATGCTAAAAGTCAGCCTGGTTGCTCAAGCAGCAGAGCATTCGGGGATCTCAGCAAAACCCCTGTGGGTGATGACACCAGCATCGCAGGGCGTTGTTACTGTTGGGGTGGGGGGGCGTGTCCATGGGTGACAGCCACACGCCGTAAGACAAGCGGAAATAAAGTGTGAGACACGCAGCCCTGTGCACCGTTCTATGTAAAGGCATAGTCACGCATTTAAGCACATAAAAAGCACGTATATTTTCCCAGTTCTGATGGTCAGCAGCAGCTGCTGACCCCTTCTCACAGCGGATCCTCAAGGCATAGTTGTGTGCTTCTTTGCTGTGCTCAGTAATGGGTCATTTGGAAGATCATTTGAAAGCTGGTCGGTGCTACATTTTGGGGTCAGTAGAAAGTGGGCGTGGGTGTGAGTTAAGCCATGCTGCCATACAGCAACATTTCCAAATTCCAGAGCAATATTCAAAGGACAGAAGAGCCAGGACGAACACACAAAAATATAAGTAAATAAAAAATAGACTGTTTCATCAAAATAGTTTGCAAGTGCCTAAGAAATGTCATGATGAGCCACAGAAAGGCAAGTTGATGTAAAGTGTATAAAATGTAGTCATAAGAAAATTGCTGGGGCTCCCTGGTCAGCCAGTCTGAAGGACACGTCAACTCCAAGTTCAAGGAGAGAGTCAAAGCACCAAGGCTGAAGCGTGACAGAGAAGGACACCCGGTCTTTCCTCGGACCTCTGCGTGTGAGCACACTGGGTATGCACAACGTTCACACACCACATGCACAACGTACACAGCACGCCCAGAGGCGCAGCCATAGTACAAAGAGGGTATAGGCCGTATCTAATTCCTTACTGCTTTTATAAATTAAGTCATCATAATTATATATGAACACTTTATTTCTTCTCTTAACAAAAACAGCTCATAATTTACAGTTAAGTACTGTTTTACTTTCCATTTCAGTGAAAAAATAAAGGGAATTGTGGGTAATTCCAAGAGAAGTATGCACAGTGTCCCATAAGGAGAATAAGAGAGACAAACCAGGCGTCTCAAAACAGGGTCTCCAGCTCTTCAGGCCCCGTGGTCACAGAAAACATATCACGTGGAAGAGACACGTCACAGCAAGCTCCATGGGAATGAGTTAGGTCCACGTTCGAGAAGAGAATCACTATGAAGACTCAAGCCCTTCTCTTTCTGGAGGTGACTCTTCTCAAAGTATTCACCTCCTGGTACATGAAAATAGTAACACTGCTGGGCGTGGTGGGGCACTCCTTTAATCACGGCACTTGGGAGGCAGGAGTCTGGCTGTGAGTTCAAGGCCAACTTGGGACTATAGTGAGTTCCAGGTCAGGCTGGGATAGAGACACAGCAGGTTAATTCATAATACACTGTACAGTTAAATTTTATGCCCCTTCTTGCTTTCTCCTCCCCAGGGCTCTTCAATTGTCCAGGCTCCAAGTGGCTGTACACAGAGGGGATCCGAATATTGGCCTCTAAGCTATAAGGTAACTTACGTGCACAAACAAGGACTTACAAAGTACTCTGGCTGTGAGGTGCTGCTCCAGATGGCCCTGAGAAGGTAATCATTCCAATACGGTTTATATTAAATAAAATATCAGCAAGGCTTATATTGATTTTCTGTAATGCTAATAGACAGAATCAATGCGTCAAAATGGCAAGACGACGCATTAGCTCCTATCATGATCAAGTGAAAAATAAATCATTTCCAGAAAGCATTAACTATGGAAATTTTAAGTCTCTGTGAAAGACAGAAAATTAAAGCTCCTAGGGAAGTAGTGAGTGCAATTTTGTTATGGAAAGGAGATTAACTGAGTGAACAGAAAATGAAAATTACTTTAGCTTTTGCAACAAGTCTAACATCAATTCATTTATGACCTTTTCTGAAACAAGTCTTTTTATTTCAGAGTAATTATATGTATGTGTATGTATATACAATATATATGTGTGTTCATATATATGCATATATATATGGCATATATATATTAAAATTGCTAGAACTTAAAGAAGGCAAACCTGTGAAGAAACTCAAATGAAGTAACAACATTTAAACGTGTGGTATTGATATTTGGGAACTAGTTTTAATTTGGGGGTACAGATCACTGCTCCATCATTTTAATGGTGAGTTTCTTTTTGTGTTTGAATGCTAAATATAATTTATTGTCTTAGAAATGTGGTCTGTTTTTTCTTTTTCCTTTTTTTTTCTTGAGGTAGGGTCTCACTCTAGCCCAGGCTGACCTAAAATTCACTCTGTAGTCTCAGGGTGGCCTCGACCTCATAGCAAACCTCCTACCTCTGCCTCCCAAATGCAGGGATTAAAGGCGTGTGCCATTGCATCTGGTTTAGAAGTGTGGTCTTAATAAAATGCCTAACGATGTTTACATTGATGATCAGTATATAAATACTTAGAAAATTTTAATCTAATAATTCCATATGCTTTAATATTTTTTGTTATGAGACGTGTCCAAATATTTACTGAGATGTTGATTGGTCAGTGATTTTTGTTGATAAATTTAAAAGACTATTAAACTGGATATTAAATAAAACAGAAATAGCGTATCTCAAAGGATGCTCAAACAACAATAAGCCACGAATAGATATGGACACAGACTTAATTGTTAATGTAAAAAGCACATGCATCTATTCTCTCTGTATCTGCCACTTTCTCTCTTAAATGAATAAATATTTTAAAAATTAAATAGAATAAAGATGAACAGCACCATCTCCGTTTTCTGCACCCCCACCTCATACGCAGCACGCCCTCCTACCCTGTCCCCCCGCATTCACAAGCCTGTGTGCCGTGGACACAGCCTTCCAGCTCGGCGCTGCTTCCAACCCAAGTTCAGTGTTTGCGCCTACATCGGGTGCGCCGGCGTGGGGCTTGGTCACGGAAGGGGTGACTGTCCTGGTCACCGAGACAGGCGGCACATAGGACAGAGCACACAGAGAATCGGACTTAGGTTTTTCTGTTTTTGTTTTTTAGATCTGCTAGTAAGTGGGGTGTGACTGGCCCTGCTAATGACCTTCTAGCTGCTGGAACAAAGGACCCGACCAGAAGCAGCACGTGGAAGGAAAAGGGATTAGATCAGTGCACAGTTCTGAGGGCTGGGCCGTCTCCCACGAGCAGAAAGACAGCGTTGCCTTAGGCAGAAGCAGAGTGAACAGGAAGCGGGGTGTGGCTATAAAGCCTCGAGGCTCCCTCCCCCCACAGTCCCTCTAGTGAGACCTCCTAAAGGTTCCACCACCTTCCAAAACAGCTCCACATGACCCTATGGGGCAGTTTCACATTCAGACCATCTACCTCACAGGTGCAGCCAGTCTCTTCAGTTCCTTGTGCCTCAGTTTCTTTATCCATTCAGTAACACAGCATAGGCTAAAGCATGAAACATTGTAACACTTGCTGGCGTTTCTTTCAGTCCTCTAATTCAGTGACATGCAGTGCAACTGTTATCTCCAGGGAGGACTGGCCTCAACACCTCTCAAGGGCACTCGAGCCCTGCATATAAAGTGTGGCTCTTACTTTCATACAAGCCACCTGCTCCTCATAGACTCTACCTCTAGAGCATGTCTAGCACCTAGTACAGTTGCAATGCTATGTGAGTCACTGTGCTCTTGAAAACAATAAAAATTGTGTGGATTCAGTATCGACACCACCTCCTCAGACCCAACTCGATTGTTCACAAGTGAGATGCTGCAGAGACCGAGGCTGCGGCGGGAGGCGCTGCTCACCGGGCATCCCTCCACATCACCTCATTGGTGTGGACGCAGCATAGAGTTTGATGGGTGTGAAATTTAACTTTTGCCATGTAGAACTTTTTGGAAATTTTTCTCTGAACATTTTCAATGACTGTGGGTTGAATCTGAAGATGTGGAACCCCTGGGGGGCTGGAGAGATGCTCCGCTGTTGAAGGCGTTTGCTCAGAGCGGTGGCACGGGGGGGGGGGGGGGGGGGGGGGGGGCATGGAGGCCCGGCTGTACTGTGAAGTCCCCTATCGCTTCCTGAGCAGAGACTTGCTAACCTGCAGCCCCATTTCCCAGGACTCTGCACCAGGCAGGGTTTTTTTTTTTTTTTGAAAAAATTATTTTTATTTATTTATGAGAGAGAGAGAGTGAGAGAAGGTGCATCAGGGCTTTTAGGCACTGCAAACAAACTCCAGACACATGTGCCACCAAGAGCATCTGGCTTATGTGGGTCCTGAGTTGACTCTGGGTCCTTCCTTGGGCTTCTTGGGCAAGCGCCTTAACCACGAAGTCATCTCTCTAGCCCTCAGGCACTTATTAACAGCAAGACTAATACCTTTGAGCTATTCCCAAAGTGTCCCTCAGCCTCTGCTTCCACTGTTCGCAAGTTCCTTGAAATGTTCCAGTCTTCCTTAAACTGCCTTTGCTTTTGGGCGTTAGTCTCTCGCCATCATTTTCCTGAGCACTTGGAAGGCAAGGGACATAGTCCAGCAGTAGTTTTCAGCTCTTAATTGGTGTTTGAGTTTTGAATAGTCCTGTGTTCTTTGGGCCTGGCTTCCTGCCTCCTGTTTTGTCTGGGTTACTCCCACACAGTGCTTGAAGTGAATCCTGATAAATGGATACATCTCGCTTCATTTGTTTGAATTAAGAAAATTGATTTCTTTAATCTACAAAAATGTCAGTATGCCAATGACTTAAGTGTTTCAGATGTTATTAAGCATTCTTTCACAAAACATATTCCTATCCTTCTACCTTAGAGCGAGCTGGGAGGAGAGAAAGTTGTATCTCAACTTTGGGACACTATCAGCTTTTCACTTCCATCACAGATTCTCAGGTCCGGCCATCTGAGTCTCCTGAACAACTTGTTCAAATGCAGATTGCGGGCTGGGGGGATGGCCTAGCGGTCAAAGTGCTTGTCTGCAAAGCCAAAGCACCCAGGTTCAATTCCCCAGGACCAATGTAAGCTGTTCTTCATGTGCAGTGGATGGAAGCCCTTGGCATACCCATTGTCTAGCTCTCTCAAATAAATAAATACATAAATAATTTTTAAAGCAGATTGCACGGCCCTAACTCTGCAGCTCCTGGTTCAGTAGGTCTGGAGTGGAGTCTGAGAATTTCTCAGTGCAGCGCATTCCCAGGTGAGTCAGTGGTGCTTGTCCAGGAAGGATGCTTCCAGAGCCACAGGTCAGCATGAATTACATCACCCCCGATTCAAACTCAGTGTCATCATTGTAAATAGAATCCCTTCCCGTGATGTCTTGTTTTGTTTTTCCAGGGTCTCACTCTAGCCCAGGCTGACCCGGAATTCACTCTGTGGTCTCAGGGTGGCCTCGAACTCACAGTGATCCTCCTACCTCTGCCTCCTGAGTGCTGGGGTTAAAGACGGGCACCTCCACACCTGGCTGTGTGATGACGTTTTAGGATGGGTTTTTCCAATTATTTATGTGTGTGTGTGGTGTGTGTGCGTGTGTTCATGTATGTGGAGATCTGTATGTGTTTGTGGGAACATGTGCACATGTGTTCACATGCATGTGGAGGCCAGAGGACAACCTTGGGTGTCATTCATCAAGTGCCATACACTTCTGTTTTAACATTTATTAACATTTATTTACTTGAGAGCGAGAGAGAGCATGGGAGAACGAGGGCTTCCAGCCTCTGCAAATGAACTCCAGACACATGTGCCCCCTTGTGCTTCTGGCTCACGTGGGTCCTGGGGAATCGACCGTTAGTCCTTTGGCTTGGCAGGCGAGGGCCTTAACCACTGAGCCATCTTTCCACCCCCCCTACACCGTTTCTGAGACAGGGTCTGTCACTGGCCTAGAACTCTCCTCAGGGAGTTAGGCTGACTGACCACTGAGTCCAGGGATCTGTCTCCCACCTCCCTCGTCCTGGAATGGCAAGCACGTGCCACCGCACCAGGGACTTTTACATGGGTGTCAGGGCTGAACCCAGGTCCTCATGCACAGCAGGAACTTCACTGACTAGCCATCTCTCCAGCCCCTAAGATTCTAGTTTTTTCACTGGAAATCTGCGATCTCCCCCAAAGTCCCTCCATGTGTTATCACTGGTCTGGTCTTCCTACCCCGAGCCCGGCCTCTCCTTGCCCTTCCCGCGTTCCTGTTGCAGGGCTTGCTGTGGCTCCACTCTGTCGCCTCTCTTCCCATCTCGCAGTCTCTTGGGGCTCACCCCTCATGTCTGCCAGAGCAGTTGAGCCCATTGCCACTTTCTCTGTGTTTCGCTCTGTTCTATATGGTTGTCATTTGTCCTCTCATCGTTGGAGCAGGTGCAAGGCAGTGACTTGTACCTTACAATCCTTTCTAACTCCAACCCTCTGCTCCTCAACTGGTATTAGCAACATTTGGGGATCCAACGATATTAATGTACAGGTTCACTGGAAATCACAACTTCCTTTTTGGAGGAGATGGGGTAGGGAAGAATTGAAAACACGACCACCACGAACAACCAGGCCAACCACACTGCCCAGTGAGTGTTGGGGGGAGAGGGGCATGGAATTTATGCTTGGGTTAGATGCTACTAACTGGGAGAGAACTGGAAATGGTCCCTTTTTCAAAGGTGCTGTGCTCAGCTTGAAGTGGAAGGTAAATGGTACAATCAAAGGACCATTGGTGTTTTCATGGTTAGCATTTCTTACTTTTCCCTTAAATAGTTCTGAGCCAGTTTTAGTTAAGCACATAGACCTGAGCTGTTGCTTGGATTGTGATTGGATTCATTGGAAACTGGATGAGGGAGACACCTCAGTGGTTTTAGGCACTTACTTAGATTCACTGGGAATTAACTACCACAATTTGATCTTTAAACATGTTAAAATAACAACAAAACCATCATCATGGGGCTGGAGAAATGGCTTCATGGTTAAGACACTTGCCTGCAAAGCCAAAGGACCCAGGCTTGATTTCCCAGGACCCACGTAAACCAGATGCACAAGGTGGCGCATGTGTCTGGAGTTCGCTTGCGGCAGCTGTAGGCCCTGGTGTGCCCACTCTCTCCTTTTCCCTCTCTCTCTACCTCTTTTCTCTCTCGTAAAGAAATAAAAATAAAAGCCGGGCATGATGGCACACGCCTTTAATTCCTGCACTTGTGAGGCAAAGGTAGGAGGATTGCCATGAGTTCAAGGCCACCCTGAGACTACATAGTGAATTCCAGGTCAGCCTGGGCTAGAGTGAGACCCTACCTCGAAAAAAAAAAAGAAAGAAAAATAAAATAAAAAATAAAATATTTGAAAGAAACCATTATCGTGAAATGAATTCCTGCTTAGAAATGGGGGAGTTCTTTATAACTGAGAGCATCAGAGATCCTCCAAGGAAAACAGTATCAAGGGCTAGTTAAGGCTGTGGACTCCAACCCACTTTGAATTTCAGAATTCTAACACTTTGAGGTTGGAGATATTGTTCAGCAAAGCCAAAATGCCCAGGTTCAAGTCCTCACTACCCATGGGAAGCCAAATGCACAAGATGGCACATGTGTCTGGAGTTCATTTGCAAGGGCTAAATGCCCTGGTACACCCCTTCTCTCTCTATAGGTCCTTTTCTCTCTCTAAAATAAATAAAATGTTTTTTTAATAAAAATAATTCTAACACTTCCCACTCAGATACCTACTTCCTTAATTATCTTGAGAATATTTTTTAGTCTCTCTGAGCTCTGGTTTCCCTCACTATACTGATTAAAACAGAAAATGTTATCTATTAAAAGAATTAATGGAGCAAATAACTGGTGGTGTAATAATGTCCATGAAGTGCTCGGTACAAGGCTGAGCACACCATCACAGCATGGTGAATAACAGTGATCATGTAGTCCGGCATTATCATTTTATAGGTATGAAAACTGAGGCTCAGGGCAGTCCCAGTGATTTAGGGATAGAGCTGAGACAAGAACTCGCAGCTTCTTGGCTTCAGCCCCATGCTTCATTCAGGGGAGCTTACTGCTTTTCACTCAGACTACAATTTTCTAGTACATAATTTGTGAAAATTGGGCTTCAAGCTGAATACATATTCCATGTACCAACTACTTATGAGAACTCTTTTCAAGGCCCTTAATAACTATCATTCAATAAATCATAAATCGCAAGGTAGTCATGAGTCATTCCTGATTTTTCTGTGAAAGCTTCAATTTTCTTGGGTCCGATTGGGAATTCTCGGGTGTGAAGAGACCCTGTAAAGCATGCAGTCTTATCAGTATAAGAAATGATATGCTTATGAAGTCTTTAGCAACAGTTGCCTCTTGAAGAATACCATTACTATACCCCACACACCCATTGCAATGTTCTAACTCTTGAGATGGTAAAAATGTCCTTTAGGTTCTTACGTCTTACATATTCCCACATTTAACAGCTTAGAAGTGACAGCCTTTGTTGCAGTTATGCTCTGTTGCTGGCAGAATCACCCGACCAAGAGCAGCTTTTGGGTAAAAAAGACTTATTTTGGCTTACAGACTGGAGGGGAAGCTCCATGGTGGCAGGGAAAAAGATAGCATGAGCAGAGGGTGGACATCACCCCCTGGCCAACATCAGGTGGACCACAGCAACAGGAGAGTGTGCCAAACACTGGCATGGGGAAACTGGCTATAACACCTGTAAGCCTGCCCCAACAATACACTGCCTCCAGGAGGCATTAATTCCTAAATATCCATCAGCTGGGAACCCAGCATTCAGGACCCCTAAGTTTATGGGGGACACCTGCATCAAACCACCACAGCCAGCATGGGTCAATCTGAGAACTTCTCACACTTTTGTGAATAAAGATATTGCATAGTCTAGGTGGGATTCTTGGACCACATGAGTGCTCAACACATAGCTAATGTGCATTTCATTTTAGGGGCTGATCCTAAAAAAAAAATAAAAAAAAAAACCAGTATGGCCAGGAGGAAGCTGTGGTGTCTCAGAAGAGAACCGAGAGCTGGAAGAACTTGGTGCTATGACGCTGTGTGCAGAACAGAGCAGCCGAGCCCTTTGCACGGCCCGGGGCAGCAAGGGGAAGATGCGCTGGCTTGAAGCGCACAGGAGATGGGACGAGAGCTGTAGTCGCCGACTGAAGGACCACTGACTGTACCTCCAGTCAGATCAACTTTTCCACGGAGCAAGAGACCAGCCATGGCTCATCCATGTCCTTTCCAAGACTTGGGAGCAGCCCCCTGTGCCAGCTGACATGACTGAGGGAAAGACAGACCTGAGTGAGCTCCCACCTCCGGTGACATTCGATGTCATGGGGAGTGATAGCAGATGCTCTAGGACCACCCACAAGAAGAGGACTGCTTTTCTGAGCACACCAGACCTCACCCCACAGCCAGCACCTATCTGCTGCTTTCTCTGTGCTGGGCATGTGTCCTCCCTCCCTGACTTCCCCAAAAATAAGAACCGCGATTTCTGGAAGTATCCACGCGGGGAGCTTGAGTGGCTATAAGGAGCATAAAGCTGCTTGCTCTGGACAAAAGGGACCCCTGATTCACCAAGGGGGACAGAAGATGTAACCCACAGCAGGGTACTTCCTCCTGTCTTCCTGAGCCGTTGGAAGTAACCGTGGCCTCCACTGACTCCCCTTCCCCCACCTGCCCAGTCCCCACTCCCTTCCCAGGCCTCGTCGATCCAGGTTTCTCAAAGTCTAAAGCTTAGATGGGTTGTAGTAAAACACCTTATTTTGCAATTTCTCAAAAATTTTATTTATTTATTTAGAAAGGTTGGCGGAGAGTAGGAGAATGTCAATGGCCCCGCCAGGGCTTAGTGCCACTGCTCATGAGCTTCAGGACACATGAGCCGCTTGGCACATCGGACTTCACGTGGGAACGTGGGAATCAAATCCAGGGCTCTGCAAACAAGCATCTTTAGCTGATGATAGGCTTATTTTGCGAATTTTATAACAAGCTTTGACCATGGAAACACTTAATAGTGGCCCATAGCTATGGGCCTGAAAATAGACCTTACCTCATTAGCTTCATGATAAATCCACCTCTGATACCATTCATCACAGCAAGCTGAAGTCGGAATGGGAAAGTCTTTTTGTTTGCTTACATATGTGCATGTGTGTGTACATGTTTCTATGTGTGCGGCTGAGTGCATGTTCACATGCGTGGGAAGGTCAGAGGTTGATATCTGGGGTCCTTCTCAGCTCCTCATCACCTTATGCTTTGACAGGGTCTGCTGCTGAACCTAGAGAAAACTGGATCGACTAGATGAGCTGGCCAGGGAGCTGACCTTGTCTCCACCTCCCTAGTGCTGGGATTACAAGCACACAAACTATGTCAGCATTTTACATGGCTGCTGGGGCTTTGAACTCATGTCTTTGTGACTGCACATCAAACACTTTTACATGCTGAGCCATTTCCCCGGCCCTGGAACCAAAATTTAGATACACACCTATGATCTCCACACACACTCTCTAAAAGATTTTTATTTTTTTTTATTTTCTATTTGAGAGAGAGAGAGAGAGAGAGAGAGAGAGAGAGAGAGAGAGAGAGAGGATAAGAAAGAGGTAGGGCAAATGAGAGAGAAAGACAGGGGTGTGTCAGGGCCTCTAGTTGCTGCAAATGAATTCCAGACACGTTCTACCTTGTGCATCTGGTTTACATGGGTCCTGAAGAATTGAACCTGGGTCCTTTGGCTGTGTGAGCAATCACCTAAACTGCTGAGCCATCTCTCCAGCCCACACACATTCTTTTTTCAAGGATACCACTTTCGGAGCCCTCTCCCATGCTATGTGCCTTTGCACAAATGTTTTTAATTCAAGCTCTTTTACCTAAAATTACCTAAAATCCTGGAAATTTGTCATCTTTACATTCATTTGAAGCCAACTCCCTCCCATCCAACAGGTACTTTTTCTTGCTTTACTTAAGTATGGACACTAAGGAGAAATGGGCTTGAAGGCATTGCTGCCTCTGAGGCAGTTCTGGCCCCGGAGCCAGGAGCTTGAGCCCGCTGTTCCCAGGCCCGGCGCTGCTGAAACCGATAGTCTAGTCATGCAGGGGATTTTCCTGACTCCGTGTCTGTCTCCGTAGCTGTTTATTTGCACTGCTGTCTGCTTCAGCTTGGGACACTGACCTTACGAGCCGCTTCCCAGCCCCAGCCTGGAGACAAGAACCAGGTTTCCCTCTGTCTGTGCTTGGCGGCAAGGGTAGGGAGATGGCGAGGAAACCTCGGGGTAGAGAAAGGGAAGGAGAGTCGGGAGGATGATAGGAGGGAGAGGGAGGGAGAAGGAGGGGAGAGAGAGACTGTGTTAAAATCATTGCCAAGCCAGCTGTGGCTCTCAGGACAGCTGAGTCATAGACAAATGGGCAGTTCAGTTAAAGACAGACGGCGCATACCGACTCCAGTTCCGGCTAGAGCCGGGGACAGCAAAAGAAAGCTACGATTCATCTGCAGCTTATGGTGTTTTCTGAGGGTCCCTGAGACCAGAAGTGAAAAATAGGGACACGAGTTCCCCCGCAGACGAGATGCTCTTCCCAGGGGTAGTTAACTCTAAAAGAAATCTGAGCGTTGCTATTTCATTTTTTTTAAACTACATAAATTACAGTAATTGCTAGAAGATGCCGGTTGCTGGACTCTTGTAGGAACTGGCTAAAGGTTGTAATAAAATGCCTGCCACTGAGTCACAAGTTCATGGTCAGCCATTGTCGTCGGTGGGTTTGGCAGTCTATCCAGGCACAAGAAGCCCATTGTTATAGAAATAACTGGTTAAATATCAAAATTTGTCCAAAATGAAAAGAAAATCTTATAGAGATGACAGAGGGGCCTGAAAAGATAAAAGAGAATGTGGCTATGGGATAGTGGAGTGCCGCTAACCTAACCTCGGGACTCTTTCCAGGCTGGGGAAGATGGGCCCACTGAGGATCCACCTTGCCATCATCACTAAGTCCTTGATGGGGAAGGCAAGGAGATCTGTGTGGAGTCCACCTTCCACCTGCTCTGACCACGAGAGCTGCTGCTCACAAGACACCTCGGTGTCATTGACCCCGAAGGCCACAGGGTCGCACTGAGGGGATTTCTACAAATCCATGTCTTGGAGACGTAGCTGAGTCAAAGAGTGTGTAGTGATTTTTTTTTTTTTTTTGAGATGAGGTTTTCCTATGTATTCAAGGCTGGCCTTGAACCTGTGAGCCTCATGCCTTTGCCTCCATAATGCTGGCATTCTAGGGATCAACCACCATGCCTGTCTGCATAGGGGTCTTTGTATCACTGCTCTTCCTACTGCTGGGCTTGTTCACACTAAGCCCCCTTAGACAGATGAAAGGTTGGTGTGTCTGTGTGTGTGTGTGTGTGTTATAAAAGATAGCACACCGCTGGAGAGATGGCTTAGCAGTTAAGGCGCTTGCCTGTGAAGCCTAAGGACCCATGTTCCACTCTCCAGATCCCACGTAGCCAGACACACAAAGTGACACAAGTTCACAAGTTCAAACATGGGCACAAGGCAGTGCCCACGCCTGCATCTTGTCTGCAGTGGCAGGAGGCACCGGCACACCGATTTTCTCTCTCTCTCTCTCAAAAATTAAACAAAAATTTTAAAAAAGAAAACAGCCTCTGAGTACATGTTGCACACAGCCTCTGGTACCCTGTTTCTTTCCTTCCTTGGTGATTCTTCATACTCTTACCCAGGGAGCTTCAGGAAGAACAAAAACCAGGGCCAGGTGTGGTGGAACATGCCTGGAATGCCAGTACTTGGGAGGCAGAGGCAGGAGGATCAGGTGTTCAAAGCCATCCTCAACTACATACTGAGCTCAGGAATAGCATGGGGTACATGAAACTCTCTATCATAAACCCAAAACAAACCAAAAACTCAAACCAAAAAAAGAAAGAAAGACAAATACCAGGACCATTGCCTCACCAACCCCCCAGTTCCCAGCAGACTGAATTCCTGGAGCAGGATCTCAGAGCGGCCTCGTCACTGGTATTGCTGGTGGTCTCCAGATGGCTCCAGTCTGAACTCACAGGCCATCTCCCAACTGGCCCTTATCTAGGCCACAACAAGCAGCTCAACGTCGACCATGTCAAGTTCTTATGACGTGGAGCACAAGTCCTCAGCCAGCATGGCAAGAATACTGGTTAGCCTTCACTTCTGGCTCGCGTGATTCAATCACGCTTTGTTTAGTTCCCACCCGAGGAGGTGATCTAGACTTTGCCTGGACAGTCTGGGACAAGTAACTGACCCACTTAGGAAGCTAGAGGGTGCATTCCACTGTTGCAAGGCCTGCCTGTATGCACATGTGTACGTCTCCCTTGGGAACCAGCCGGCATGTCCGTGATGTGATCTGAGTCCAGAACCTTGGAAGATTAGGTCCTCTGACAGTCATTCAACCATCAAGGCTCATTCCTGCGGGCCCTGAAGAGTTCCCCAGATGGACTGCATGTCTGCTCTTGAAATGCAGTCACAGGCTCCTTCCTACGGCAACCTCCCGTCCACTATTAACTGGCCTTCTGGCCAAGATGAAAAAGAGCATGGGCAATGAGGCCCAGAAGGAGGAAACACACATTTGAAGAGGGGGTTAGGAGGAAGTACAGAAGGGGGGCCAACCCTCACCTACTTTACCAGAAGGCCAGACAATGGCCCCCATCCACATCTAGCCTCCTCAGGATATTGCTCAACGCGTCCCCTGGGGGAAGAGAGGAGGGTGAGGGACAGGCAGTGGCTAATTTAATATAATCAACATGTAATAGATTCCTTTTCACTACTAAGGGAACAAGAAAAAGGAAGGGAAAACATCTCTCAATATACGTTCTAGAACGCAATCCTAACAGAAGTGGTTTCAGGGAAACTGAAAGTGTGCGAGTCCTAACCAGCTGGAATGGGCCTTATTCTCTGGCTTCCCTTCAGCAGCAGAAATCCTTCATTCCAGATTCCTCTTCTCTTCTGTTCTCTTCCCTTTCCTTCCTCTCCCTTCCTTTCCCCTCCCCTCCCCTCTCTTCTATCCTCTCCTCCTTTCCCCTCCCTTCTTCTCTCCTCTCCTCTCCCCCTTCTCCTGTCCCTCTCTCCCTTCTTGTGATTGGCCAGGAGTGTTGGCAAAAGTCGTAACTTCCTCTACCAGAAAAAAAAGAAAAATGTGGACAATTTTGCATACAATATCTGGCAGTATCTTATCTCTAAAACCAGTGCTCATGGGCTCGGGTTTGTAATGTCTGTTCTCCAATGTTTGGGGCAGGGCATGCTAGGGTTTTAACTTCGTGCCCTCCAAATCATGAAGGGCCTGTGGGCGTCAGAAAGAAGATACGACCCGAGATCCTTGGGGTAATGAGAATAAACCTACCAATTTTCTCTGCTAGGACCAACACAAAATGGAGCTGAGTTCACATGGGATGAAGATCTGGGTTTGCAGCAGGGAATGTGGGTTCAATTCTGCTCTGCTACCTTGTGGACCATGGATGCATGTAAACATGGACGTCTCCAAAATATTTGCTAATGGTAAAAACTTTCTGAACAATTAATGACCCAAAACTCAAAACCAAATGAATTCAAAACTATAATGATGTGGAAGAGGGGCAGAAAAATTGTAAGGGTGGGGAGCACTACCATGAGGCACAGTCCCCTCTACCACAGGGACTGACTGAGGCTTTGCCACCCGCAGTGGATGCCATAACCCCACCGAGGAGGGCCCAGGGCAAGTGAAACTGGGATGGGGGTGAAAAGAGCACACCCTGTTGTAATATGTAATGAGCAAGTAAACAATGAGCCCCACAATGACTCTGAAGTGTCTGTGGCGCTGCTCCCCGGCATGTTCGTGACGTGGCTTCCCCGCAGCCTCGCTTCTGGACACACAACATGAGACTTTGCACACGCAACTATGCAGACCTTGCCTGAAACGCTCACGACTGCCCTATGTTCTGAATGGCAGTGGTTTTTACCACACAGTTATCTGCTTCTATATACTGGTTTCATTACAGAAAAAGAAAACACCTTTTAATGTCTTCGTGCCATTATTCTGCAGCATGTAAGTATCAAATGAGTATCCTTGGACTGCATGCAATTTCAAAAATTACTGTTTGATTGCTGGCTTGACTTTCATTTAAAAAAAAAATCATTCAATGAATTTTGGCTTGAGATTAGGACAGAATTTCTAACAATTTCTGAAATGTACCTAAATAGACTTCTGTCATGCTGTGTTATGTATTTATGTGAAGTGGCCTTCTTAGCATTTGTGATTTAAAATCAAAACATTGGTGAACTCCATACTGCAGAATCAAATATTCAGCCAAAATTTAATCATCCGTGCAAAAATAAATAAGCGTATCTGTCTATGGTGAAGTTTAATGCATGCAAAAATTGTTTTAAAATAATTTTTCTGATTTGGCATCAGTAAATGTTTGATTTGTATGCCTATATGCCTAATATAGGTCTATAAACATTACTCAGGGACAAGGAAGTAGAAAGTGGGACAAGTCAGAGCCTACTTTGGAGCATCTACCCCATGTCAGCCACAAGTCAGATGATTGGAGACGTACGATGAGCGTTCGTCACAGCTCTGCTCTGGACGGACTCAAGCCTGGTTAAGGGTCAGACTCGTCTCCCACTGCTCTGTGCTTAGTACTTAGCTTCATGCTCCAAGCAACCAGCGCTTCTTCCCCCACACTTTCCCTAGGCCAGTAATCTTGTGGGCTGTGGTAGTTTGACGCAGGCGTCCACCATACCCTCATCTGTTCTGAATGCTTGATCCCCAGCTGAGGGCAACTTGGGAATTGGAGCCTCCTGTAGGCAGTGTGCTGTTGGGGTCAGGCGTATGGGTGTCATACCCAGGCTCCCCCTTGCCAGTGTCAGGCTCACCCTCCTGCTGCTGTTTGCCACCTGCTGTGGCAGAAGTGATGTTCAGCCTCTGCTCATGCCACACTGTACCCTGCCATCATGGAGCTTCCTCTGAAGAGTCGCAGCCAAAATAAACCCTTTCCTCCCCCCAGCAGGTTTTGGTCAGGGGCTTTGTGCCAGTAGCACAAAGGCGACCGCAGCATGGGCGTCCTGGCCTCAGGGACCCTCTGGAGGTTGCAGTCAGGCCATCAGCCAAGGGTGCGGCCACTGAGGATTAACGTGGAGGTGAGGGTCCTGCTTCCAAGTTCGCTTAGCCATGTCCACGCCACATGGGCCTCTCTCGACTGTCTGAGTGTCCTCGTGACATGGCAGAGATGATCCCAGAGAAATGTGATATGGAGGGTCAAAAAGTGAACATGAGCTGGAGAGATGGCTTAGTGGTTAAGGTGCTCGCCTGCAAAACCAAACAACTTGAGTTCAATTCCCCAGGACCCACGTAAAGCCAGATGTGCAAAGTGATAAATGCATCTGGAGTTCGCTTGCAGTGGCTGGAGGCCATGGAGTGCCCATTCTCTCTCTCTCTCTCTCTCTCTTTCTCTCTCTTCTTGAAAATAAAAAAACGAATAAATAAATTTTTTTTTAAACAAGAAACAAGCCACAGCTCCAGAAAAAAATCTTGCAACTCCCACCTTTAACTCTCTCAATGCTGGTAGACACGCCGGGGAGAAACATCTACAACTGAAATAGTAGCGAAGGCCTTCTTGTCCTACGTCAGGATGGCCTGGCCAGTGTTGGGTTTGTACTTCCCAGTATAGACGTGCAGTTGTGACTCTTAAATGCAAGTAAGCAAAACTCCCAAATGGGATTATCTTGGACCAATAAAGGGGAATTTACTGGACATTTTGGAGGAGAGGATGTCTTATGTAACCAAAGAAGTAGTGGAGTGACCAGACGTTTGGGAAAGAGAGAGATGGGTGTGGACTTGAGAAACATGGCGAGCTAGGAGCTTGGCCGGTACCTGGCCTGGGTTGTCTCATCCTTGACAATCTGTGAGTCAGGGTTCCTGTCCTCACAGTGAGTCAGTCCTCTCTTAGTGAGAGGAAGCAAGCCCCCAGTGTCCACCAAGTCTCTTTTTTATAACTTCTGGCCCTTCCCCCACTCTGGCTTTAGACATCCCACAGAGGTCCTGGCCAGCCTGGCTGAGGAACACCTAAGGATCGCCATACTGGTCACACCGTGGACGCCCCAGCTGAGCGTCGAGCAATGGCGCTTTGCAATCACAGCATCTGCCTCCCATAAGCCCTTTCACTAGCTAACACCTCCTGCAATCCCTGATCACCCTAAGTTCAGTGGGACGGGTGACTTTCCAGGGAACAGAAAAGCAGTTGACCTATGTTCCATGCAAGTATACTTCTGCCCAGGCTCCAGGTAGGAAGAGCAGATACTCCTTTAAAAGTAGTTTTGCCAGGCGTGGTGGCACACGCCTTTACTCCCAGCACTCGGGAAGCAGAGTTAGGAGGATCACCATGAGTTCGAGGCCACCCTGAGACAACATAGTGAATTCCAGGTCAGCCTGAGCTACAGTGAAACCCTACCTCAAAAAAACCAAAAGTAAATAAATAAGTAAATAAACAATTAAAAGCATTTTCATTTATTTGGAGGGGGTGGAATGGGCACACTGGGGCTTCCTACCATTGCAAGTAAACTCCACCTGCATGTGCCATTTTGTGCAGCTGGCTTTATGGGTACCAGGGATTCAAACCAGCAGGCTTCACAGCAAGCACCTTTAACCACTGGGCCCTCTCTCCAGCCCTGAAAGGAGTACTTACTGAAGGGCATTTGCAAGTTGGGACTTGAGAACATCACGTGTAGGCCCTGCTGTGGTTGTACGTCTGTCCGTTACTCATGCCCCAAGGTTGCAGAATCAAGCTGACTCACAGCACAGCTCTGCCTTGAGCTCTGGTCTGTTTGCTTGGCAAAGTGAAGCCCTCTTCCCCTCACGCTCTACGTCTGAATATTTTTGTAACCAAATTATGTATAACTTGGGTCAAACAGTCCTTGACGATAATGACAGTGGAGACAAAAGCTTCAATCTTCAGTTGGCTGAATTAATATGTTCTTGTCCCAGTTTTCTGTCCATGTAGATAATTGGCCCTGAACATCAGTCTAATGTAAGATGGCATTCTAATTGTGTCTATGATTTACCAGCTGTAAAAGACTGGGATAATATCAATTTTCCCTTTTGTCCTATTCATCAGGATTTCTCAGCCAGTAATTGGAGTGAATCCATAAGAAGGGTAATAGTGAGAGGGAGATCAATTGAAGGTTTACACCTAGGGGCCCGAAGTGTGGGTCCCTCATTTCATCATCACTGTCAAGGGTTTCTTTATCCCCAAAAGTACTAGAGGATGAGATTTAGGAGGCAGCTCCTGCAAAACTCAAAGAGACCCTGGCACAAAGACAAAGAAATTTCCATCTTTGGTACAAAAGATAAGAGCATTAAGGCAAACTTTAACCAGAGTTCAATAAAGGAAAAAATAAAGGGTCTTATCGGCAAGAGTGGTCTGTCAGGGAAGTGAGTAGGCTGGCCCCATGAGAACAATGTTGCCAGCAGCCCATCGAGCGGAGCTCTGCCCCTGGGGGGCACGCGAGTTGGGGTGAGAGGGCACAGGTGGGCACCGCCCGTGCCAGGGTGTGCATACACTAGCCGGCGGGACAGTGTTTGTGATGGTTGCCACTAAATGCTTCACTTCCGGTCATGGCTTCCTCATAAAATAACTTCTTGGTGCGGTGGTTGGAGGTGCTTGCTCACAAAGCCTGATGGCCTGGGTTCGATTCTCCAGTGCCCACATGGAGCCAGACGCAGAGAGGGGCGCATGCATCTGAAGCATGTGTGCAGCATCAGGAGGCCCTGGAGGGCCCATGTGCGTTCTCTCTATGTGTGCAGCCTCCTCTCTCTCTCTCTCTCTTTTCAAATAAATAAATAAAATATTAACAAAAATTTCTTGATGACTCTGAAAAGCATTGTTTAAAATGTGTTAATTGGTGCTAAAACTGATTCCATCACAAACCACAAAATAATTTAAAGTCAACTCTTTCAAGTTATAGAACTCATGAAGTCTAGCATAATAGTTTAAAGGTAATGATATCACACTTACAAATTTTACAGAATATTATTTTTAAAAATATTTTAGTTATTGATTTGAGAAAGAGAGAGAGAGATAGAGAGAATGGGCACATCAGTGCCTCTTGCCACTACAAACAAGCTCCAGATGCATGCATCACTTTGTGCATCTGGCTTCATGTGGGTACTGGGTAATTGAACCCAAACTGGTAGGCTTTTCAAGCAAGTGCCTTTACATTCTGAGTCGTCTCTCTAGCCCAACATTTTGCAGAATATTCTGAACCACAGCCCCGTTGCTCTTCAGAGAATGTGGTTGGTGAATGCAAAAGGTGACGCACCTACCTGGTGTTTGTTCGGAATGGCACACCTAAATAAACGATAAATAAATAAATAAAAATTCAAAAGGTATTTGCGGAATACCTAACCCTATCGGTTCACTGAGAAGCTGTGTTTTTCTGTCGATGGGGAGGTCATGGCCACATTCAGTCTGGGTCTTCTGTCTTCAGTTAAACCCAGCAACATTCTCACAGACCTATCCAGACCTGTGTCTCCCAGGCGATCCTAAAGCTTATCCACTTGACAGTCACGATGAGTCCTCACAGAAGGTAGAACTAAAGATCTTTGCACCTGCGTTATGAGAATTGCACTCACAAGTTGCAAAGTGTTTACTCACTAATTATTCAACGTGTAGTATGAACTAAAATTAACTGTGGTCAGCTCTGAAGATAGAAATACAGAAAGAAAGGCCCACAAGCATTCTTTGGCTTCTAGGACCCCAAAAGCTCTTTGGGGGGGGGATCAACAGTTTAGCTCTGTATTATGACCCATCCTTTGGCTGCAAGAAACAATAAAAACAACAACAACAAAAAAACACTCCAGCCTTTTAAGCAAAGGCAATCAGCAGGGTTATTGACTGAAAATCAGAGCGTTTCTCTCTCTCTCTCTCTCTCTCTCTCTTTCTTTCTTTCTCTCCTACCTACCTAACCTGTCATCATTTTCCCATACCAAGGGCCCTAGTCTCTAAAACCCAGAGACTCTGGGGTTTCAGCAGAAGCTGCTGCCTTGGTATCTTGGGGCGCCATCCCACATCAGTGAGAGAGAGAGACCGAGGCAACGAAAGGCAGGCGTCCACGTTCAGTAGGCGAGTCCCTACAGTGTGCAGCATTGTTCAAGGCCTTGCGCTCTGCAATGGACAAGGTGACACCCGTAAGCCTCGTGCTCGTGTCTGGGGATGGGATGGATGGAGCATGGGGCTGACAAGAGAGAAGTGCGCTTGGGGGACACTCGGGTGGCATGCGTTTTGCAGGAGTCTGAAATAGATAACGGAGTGCTCGAGAGGTGCTATTTTAGAAAGATACCTGAACAGGGCCTGGGGAAATGACTTAGTGGTTAAGGCACTTGCCTGCAAAGCCAAAGGACATAGGTTCAATTCCCCAGGACTCAAGGTGGCACATGCATCTGGAATTCGTTTGCAGTGGCTACAGGCCCTGGTATGCCCATTCTTCTATCTGTCTGTCTGTCTCTCTCTTCAATAAATAAATTTCTAAAAGAAAGAAAGAAAGATTTGAATGGGACTGAGGAGATGGCTGCCATTGGTAAACGGCTTGGCATAAGGACCTGAGATCCCCAGAACCCACATAAAAACACCAGGCATGGCAGAGTGCACTTGGAGTACCAGCAATGATGGAGGCAGAGCCTGAGGGCTCACTGGCCAGCCAGTCTAGCCCACTGAATAGAAACCCTGTTGCAGAAACAATAGGTGGACAGCGTGCCTGGCTAACGACACGCGAGTTCATTGCCTGGCCTCTACCTGCACACGCATTGGTACACACATGTACACGTGTGCACGCACACATTCACATAAATACACGGAAAGGAAGTGGAACAGAGTGTCTCTAAAGAAGGCAGAGCTAGAGTTGTAAGGGTGCCAGAGAGCAGGTCACCAGAAGACATAAAGGAGATTGTAAATGAAAGAGAGCAGATAAAGGCGCAGTGAGAAGACTTCTGGGGTGGAAGTCCAAGGACAGTGGCTTTGAATGAGGTCCAGAACTGACCCAGGACACAGCCTCATGGACCATGTAGAACCCTGGAGAGCTTGGAGAGGGATCTAAGCAAGAGAGAGCCGGGATCTGACTTTCATTGTGAAATAAAGGCTGTGCAGGGCTGGAGAGATGGCTTAGCAGTTAAGGTGTTTGCCTGCAAAGCTGGAGGACCCCAGGACCCAATTTCCCAGGACCCACATAAGCCAGATGCGTAATGGGGGGGGCTTGCAGGCATCTGGAGTTTTTTTCAGTGGCTGAAGGCCCTGACATGCCCAGCCCCTTTCTCTCTCAAATAAATATCTTTTTGAAAGTTTGCTCAGAATCACCAAGCAGTGAGTGGCAGTCTCAAGACTAGAGCCCAGGGTATCTGACTGCAAAGCCCAAGCAACCCAAGTCCCCCCATGCTGAAGTACGGCCTCATGGCAAGGTTTTCCTGAAGATTTTCAGGCACTTTGGAGACTCAAAGTCAGAATTACAACCTGAAGGAAGGGGTAGAATTTAGTTTTAAACAGAAGTTGGGGGCAATTTTACATTTAAAAGATGCATGTAAGCTGGTCATGGCATAAGACCCTGGGTTCACTTACCACACATTGCATCTTTGCTATGAAAACTCCATTTATTTAGTTAACCATTAAAATTCTTGGCTCGGGGGCTGGGCAGATGGCTCAGCAGCTCAGAGTGCCTCCCACGCAAGCAAAGGCACCTGAGCTCCATCCCCAACACCCACATAAAAGCTAGACATGGCTATGCGCACCTGTCACCCCAGCACAGCAAGGGACACGGGAGAGTCCCTGGGGACTGCTGGTCAGCCAGTATGACGGAAAACTGGCAGCCCCAGGTTCAGGGGGAGGTCTTGACTCAGGAAAAGAAGGCAGAAGAGAGACAGTGGAAGACACCCATAACCTTCCCCTGCCCTCTGCACGTGTGAATGCAGGGTAGACACGTGTGTACACTCACATACACGTAAAAATAGAAAACCGTCCTGGTTTAGGCTGTCAAGGAGCTTTAGGAGGATTCAGAATAGCCATAAGCAGGGTCACCGACAACAGCCTTTCCAAAAGAAAGACAGAGAGAGGCAGAGGGAATGGGTGTGCCCGCTCCTCCAGCCACTGCAAATGAACTCCAGATGCATGTACCATCTTGTGCATCTGGCTTACGTGAGTACTAGGGAATTGAACTCAAGTCGTTTGGTTTTGTAGGCAAGTGCCTTAACTGCTAATCCTCCACCCTAGGATTATTTTTTATCAAGAATGATAATAACTGTCTGGTTAGGTGACATTGGAGCAGAGACCATCATAAGACCTTGGCATGATCAGAGAAAGTTAGTTGCCACACTCTGCAGAACAACAGGAGAAATTTACTGCTTGTATGAAATGGTTTCAGAGAGCTCGAGGGATGGCCCAGTGGCTAAAGGCTTTGCTGTGCAGTGTGAGAACCTTATTCAGATCTTGCATCCTTTAATCCCAGCAGTCGGGAGGCAGAGGTAGGCAGATCACCATGAGTTCGAGGCCACCCTGAGACGATATAGTGAATTCCAAGTCAGCCTGAGCTACAGTGAAATCCTACCTCAAAAATAAAAAAAATAAAAAATAAAAAGCTTGAAAAACAAAAAAAGTCAGCCATCCTTTGTAGTGTGTGTCTGGAAACCCAGTGCTAAAGAGGCAACAACGGGGCAATTCCATGCTGGCTGGCTAGCAAGCCCAGCTAAACCAGTGAGCGCTAGGTTCAGCAAGAGACCCTATCTCAACAAGCAAGGCCAGCCCGACATATGGCAAATGTCCTCAGTCCCAGTACTAGGGAGGCTGAGGTTGGATAATCAAGGCCAGCCTGGGGCTACAACATAAGTTCCAAGTCATTCTGAGCCAGAGTGAGACTCTGCCTCAAAAATCAGTAAATAAATAAGGTCAGGAGAAGAGACACTGAGGACACCTGACATCCAGTGGTACATGCATGCATGCGCAGAAGCACCAGCACCCACACATGTGACACGTGTGTATGACACACATTGAAAATAAGAAACAGGGGCTGGAGAGGCGGCTTAGTGCTTCAGGCGCTGGCCTGCGAAGCCTAAGGACCCATGTTTGACCCTCCAGATCCCATGTCAGACGGAAGCACAAAGGTGAGGCAAGCACAAGGTTGCACGTGCCCACTAGGTGGTACAAGTGTCTGGGGTCTGATTGCAGTGGCTGACGCCCTGGCGTGCCAATTCTCTCTCTACCTCTCTCTCTCTAAAATAACGATTTTTTAGAAAACACAAACAAGAAACAAAATAGCTTCAAAAGGTTTCAAAGAACACGTGAACCCTCAGTTAATTAGAAAATTGTTCAGAATCCTTCCCATTCCTAGTTCTTAGCAACTGAGGCTAAAGGACTGTAATATATGAATATTGTATATGTTTAATTACTCTCAATTACCTTCTCAGAGAGAGCATGTCCTAGTGAAAACAAGGATTGCTTTGAGCATCCATGCAGGTACAAAGCCCTATAATGAATGAATTCGACTTATACTCCTAATTTTTCCTTTTGGAGAACTTTCTGTTTTGTTTTGTCTCTGTTTTGGAGATAGACTCTTGTTCTATTGGTCAGATTGACCTGGAATTTTCTAACAACACCAGCTATACCCAAACTTGAGATCTTCCTGCTTCAGCCTCCGTGTATTACCAAGCCCGGCTCTCTCCTAAAGATTTTGGAGTCAGTTGGTTGATTTATCTGAGTTTCATTTTACCTGTGGAAAACAATAATATTAACACCTAGCCTTTGGATTTGTAGTAAGGATTAAGTCAGATGTAGTGTGTGAAATCTGGGCACCTAACTAGTACCTAAAAATGGGTTAATTTTATTCCCTTTTATTCCCTCAGAATGCTTAGAGAATCACTAATTCATGAAGAATATTTTGAAGCAGTGCAATAAACAGGAAATTGTATTTCTTTGCTAGCAACAAAATTGGAAATTTTTGTGTGTCCAGGAAGCCAGTGGCTTCTAAGCACTTAAGAGTTGTTGAAATGGTTATCCTGCTGGGCTGTCCGAGTCAGTCTTCCGTCTGGAGTATTTGTCTACAGTCTTTCATCCCAGCTGAGTCTCAGGTCAGCAGACAATAATGGGCGTGAGCACCATGTCTGGAATTTCTCATCTGGACACTGAGCCCTGAGACTTTAACTACCAGTCAAGCATGCTAGACACATTCCGATACAGTCTCCTAAGGCCTGTAAGGTGAACATTTCTCCTTAGTCCAGTGGGGTTGCTCCAGAGATGCGAGCACCCATGAGTTTCCATACAACATTCATTACAGTGATTGTGGAAACCCACTGTCCACTTCAGTGACCTTCCTTAAAATAGAACGGAGGGGACCTTCTTAGTTCTATTTTAAGTTCATTTGTGTATTTTTCTTCCCCTAGCTGCATAGTCACAGCACTAGAATTAGAAGAAAATTCCTGCATCCTGTCTAGTACTTAGTATTTCCTCAGAATATATGAATGGGCTATTTTCTCATTGCTGTTAATTATTTCAGGAGGCTAGTGTGTGGGGGGGGGAAGCTGCAGGGTGCCCACCACTGTTATTTCTAAAATTATTTCTAAGTTTTCCATGAAGAAATCTAGCAAATAAAGACCAAGCCATTGTCACTCCTTGCCATGATATCCTTGTCCAAAACCTCTCTCCAGAGTTTTCCTCCTTCACAGATGTGATGTCACACTTTCTCAAGATGGAAAGATTTTCCCTTTCAGAAACCTTCCTTCCACATAAGTGCTGAATCTACTCACCAAATGTCTGTGTACTCGCAATGGTTCTTACTCATCCTGAGTCCTGGGGATTTTCTCTGATCTGAAAGGCTGACTCTAGAGGAGAATCAAGCATGCCCTGGGAGCACCAAGCTCTTGCCTTGCTATTCCAGAGGTCCTTGTACACTTTCTGACACTGACCTAAGGGGGAGTGTCCACTCTGATCCCCAGCACCAAGTGGGAAGCCAACAGGAGGTACTGAATGCAGTTATCAAGCCAGCATTGGAAGTAATCATGCCAGTCCAATCTCCACAAAGAAGCCTATTGCGGAAATGAGTGCCATGTTTAAGGTTACTTTTGTTTTGTATTTGGGGGTGTGTGGCACATACACGGTGCAGATGTGCACGTGTGCAGAGGATGGAGGAAAACAACAAACGTCCCTGCTCATCACAACTCTTTGTTATCTTGAGATAAGTCTTTCCCTGAGCCGGGGGCTTGCGCCACCTTTCAGTGGGACAGGCTGAGCAGCAGGCCGTGATGGTCCTCCTCGCCTGTGCCTGCTTTGGAAGTGGAGTTACATGCGTGCACCATGATGCTAGCTTTCATCCGAGGTCCTCTGTCCTCCTACGTGAGCAGCTGAGTGCCACTTGTAAATACAATGTTGTTTCTGTTAAAGTTTATCCAGAACTTTCTGAGATACCAGCTCATAAAATTGACAGAAGTAATGTAAGAAAACCATTTTCAATTTACAGATGAGGAAATCCAAGGTTTAAGAAGGTGAGAAGGTGGCCCAAGATTACGTAGCAAATAAAGTCCACTGAATTGTGTGCCAGGTCCCGAGTTCAGGTGATGCTCTCCTCCTACCAGAGGACTTCCAACTCCTGCACTCTGTCCTTGTGCATTCAGCAGTCATTGCTTAACCGACTTAGAGGGTCTTTGCATGCCATCGTTCCTCCTGATGCCAAGTGACTGACTACCAAGGGTCCTTAGCAGATCTCTGTGTAACCGATGGGCTGGGGGTCCTCAGCAGATCTCTAGGTAACTGACAGGGTGGGGGTCCTCAGCAGATCTCTGTGTAACCGATGGACTGGGGGTCCTCAGCAGATCTCTAAGTAACCGATGGAGTGGGGGTCCTCAACAGATCTCTAAGTAACTGATGGGCTGTGGGTCCTCTCATGATCTCTAAGTAACTGATGGGCTGGGGGTCCTCAGCAGATCTCTAGGTAACTGATGGGCTGTGGGTCCTCTCATGATCTCTAAGTAACCGATGGGCTGGGGGTCCTCAGCAGATCTCTAGGTAACTGACAGGCCATGGGTCCAAGGTTGGCTCTAGGCTGGGGCAGTCGTGCAGTGTTTAAGTGTACTGTCTTTGCAAGCATGAGGGCCTGGCAGACCACTTGGGTTTCGTCTCCAGAACCCACATAAACAGCTGACTGTGGCCACGTGTGCTTGTGACCTCAGTCCCATAGAGGAGCAGAATTCCGAGAATCACTGGAACAAGCTCCAGGGTCAGTAAGATACTCTGGTTCGAATAAGAATGTGTAGAAGAGTGATGAGAAGGATAGGTAACGCTCCCCTCAGGCAATGAAGATGAGAGCTCCCCACCTCAGGGAAGTGCGCAGGGCATCACAAGGGCACAAATACATGCCTACACCACCCATATCACACACACACATATGCACGCATGCACGCATACACACAGCACATTGTATATACACAAGCAAAATAAATTTGCTCTTAACGGAAGAAGATGACAAAACAATAAAAATTACACCACCAGACTCCACTTATTCTGGGCTTAAGATAAGACAAGAAGCTCAGTTATCATATTTATCCCTCTGTCAGATTTACATCACAACCTCCCACTCTTTGAAATCCATCTTATTCACTCCAAAATGGACCAACATCCTTCAGCATCTATCAAAGAGCCCATTGACTCAGTACTTCATCATGAATTGCTCTGTGAACTTCATATGTCATTGGCTTATGTTATTTTTGTCTTATTATAATTTAATTTTCCATAGATGAGTTGCCTTCCAAGTAGATGCTAAGTGAGAAATCTGGGGTCATGCCTTAAACTTTTCTTGATTCTTTCTATTCAGGATTTACCCATGAGCATATTTATGTAAATACAGAACCTGCAAAAAAATATATTCTTAAAGCTATGATCCTTGTCTTCCCACTGGCCACTTCTCTTTGGCTAATATGCCTCTGGTGGCTGGAGTCTGGTGTGATCTACTGATATTGTGAGAAGCGAGTAGATTCATTCTGGAAAAGTTCTAGTTTCCTGAGACTGGAACCCAGAGATTGCTTCTTCCCCTTCTTCTAAACAGACGCGGGCATATGGCCTGATCTGATGGAAGCAATCATAACATACAGAGCATTGAGGATTAGGCTGAGGTGAGAACAGCCCAAAATATTTGAATGAAAAACAGGAAGAGGGATGGAGAGATGGCTTAGTGGTTAAGGCATTTGTCTGCAAAGTATAAGGAAGCAGGTCTGATTCTCTAGGCCCCACGTAAGCGGGCTGCACAGGGCAATGCAGTGCATGTAGAGTTTGTAGTGGCGAGAGGCCCTGGCATGCCCATTCTTTCTTTCTCTCTCTCTCTCTTTCTCTTTCTGTCAAATAAATATTAAAAAAAAAAAAAACACAGGAAGGGCAAGCCTGCATCTGTGAGTCCATCAGTATGCACCCATGTTAATGCTCACCATCACCTCCATCCTGCTCTCAGGGAGCGAGGTAACACCAGCAAATCAGCAGTGTGTTAGCAAACTCTGGGGCGGCGACTGGGCGTAATCAGAGCCTCCACTCACATGGCCCACACCTTCCTTTGTACTCTCCTGTAGGTAGAACGACAGCATAGGCGACATGCTTGAGCAGCTGCTCTGAGAAACCCCACTGGCCACGGATCTCAGCTCGTTAGGCCATCCCTCAGGGGGGATGCCGCGGGCAGACACTGAGTTGAAGGAGGCAATGCATGCAGATTTCATCTGCACATGAAATTAATTTTCACATAGTTGCTTCCTGTAGTACTTTTTAATATTCTTGTTAATTTATTTTTTGACAAAGTTTATACGTGTCTAAAATGTATTCTGATCTTAGTCACTTCCGGTCACCTTCTCTTGTCCTCTTCCACTCCCACAGAACCCTTTCTTCTTCCCAGCATGTCCCTGCTTTCTACTTTGAGATATATATATGTGTGTATATATATATGTGTGTATATATATATATATATATATATATATATATATATATATTTTTTTTTTTTTTTTTTTTTTTTTTTTTCCTGGTGACCCACTGAGTTTACTTGGTATCAACTTGGGTGGAGGGAATTCCTATGATGGAAGTAACTGCTGTCATTCTGCTAAATGGACATGCTGTGCTTGTCAAACTGCCTTTTAAATATTTATGCTTATAGCCACAAATCAGTCCCACCCTCAGCTCTGGTTTTGTAGTGTTCTTATTTATTCATTTAATTGAGGGGTGCAGATAGATAGAGAAAGAGAGAGACAGAATGGGCATTCCAGGGCCTCCAGCGACTACAAATGAACTCTAGATGCATGCACCACCTTATGTATCTGTGGGTCCTGGGTACTTGAACCTGAGTCCTTAGGCTTTGCAGACAAGTGCCTTGACTGCTAAGCCATCTCTCCAGCCACTGTATTTCTTAAATTTTTTTTATTTTTTTGCAAGAAGTGAGAGAGAAAGGAAGGGAGGAAAAGAATGGGTGCATCAGGGCCTCTAGCAGCAACAAATGAACTCCATATTCATGTGCCACTGTGCATCTGGCACAGGCAAATCAAACCTGGGTCATTAGGCTTTGTAGGCAAATGCCTTGACTGCTGAGCCATCTCTTCAGCCCAGTCCTGTAGTGTTTCCAATGTTAATTGATAATGTAAAAACACCAAACCTAATTTAATTAAACAATTCTATAAGAGATTAGTTAGACCACATGGCATGGCTTAACTAATGTTTTAATGTGTTTGAGCCCATATCCACAATATGTAATATTTATATTTTCTTACTTAAAGAATTTTAATTCATCTAGGCTGCCATACAATGATGGGAAAACATAGCTTCCTTGTTATGTACCAAAGTTACACAGTGGGAACAAATCTATTACGGAAATTTCCCAAAATAATTCTGTGGGAGAAAGAAGTGTGAGGGTCTGAATTTATCTGCTTGGTCATTCTTCGATTCCATTAATTAAAAAATGGAATTGCCTACCTCTTTTGCCTGATCAGAAAGGAGGTCACTTAATTGGGTTTTAGAATATCACACAAAACCAGCTGGCCCATTGCTGAATTAGGGAAAGAGGAAATACTGACTCAACCCATTTGAACAGAGAGCAGCGTAGGCAGTGAGGGTCAACCTTACACATCTTTTATTGCAAAATAGTTCCAAATCTCTTGAGACCGGCTGAGTGGGAGAGAGCAGATTACACTTCTGAGGCAGAAGCTCTCCAAGGAGGACCAGGAAGCAGCCATTGGTGCTGAAAGGGGAGCAGCGAGAGCCCGCCTCACACGCAGCATCGTCTGACCACGGCCGTGGCGCCCGTGCAGTGCTTGGTGGTTTCTAAGTCTCAAGAATCTGAGCACTCATTAGCACAAAACTGGAACTAATCTCAGCCTTGGCATTTTGTCTTGAGAACAGAATTGGCTCTGGGGTTCTAAGTGACTCACTGAGGAAGTAGCTGGTTACACTGCACAAGATGAGGGCAATGTTTTCACAACAGGCAAACACATATGACATGGAGAACAATCGTAAACGAAAGGAAAATAAATTAAAGAGTCAAGAAACCAGAGGAAAGCTCGTGGCGAGAGACAGGTTCCACTGCCTGGGGGTGAAATGCAGGATTGTGGATCAGCCGTGTGTGTGTGTGTGTGTGTGTGTGTGTGTGTGTGTGTGTGTGTGTGTGTGTGTGTGTGTGCTGTCCGTGAACGCGAAGTGAGACTAACGAGCAGCCCCCCGCCCAGCTTGCCTTCGCTGTGCGCCGCCTGCCAGATGGCTGAATTTGAAGAACCTACTCGATGCAGGGCATTTTAAAAATTAAAGGCTCTGAAAATATAAGCAATTATCATCTTTATTAGAGAAGAGCAGACCACCATGTTACTCAAATTATGATGTCTACCAGCCAAAAAGTTTGCCCAGAAGGAAGCTATGAAGGTCTTGAGCAAAATTAAAACAAAACCATTTTTCAGTTTGGTCTCGAATGGAACGAGAAGCTCTGTTAACATTATGGGTGTTAGAATTGCAATACTCCCACAGAGAGAACGTGTGTCCTTTCCTGAACTTGTTCAAAACACAAGAGGAAATAATGCAATGTTCACCCTTCTCCCTGCTCTGCTCATGACAGACATTTATTACTAATCAATCACCACTGTGAATGTCATTAATGACAGACATTACTAACCAAACACAACTATGACTCTAGTCAACAGCCTTGAAGTCTTGTCTACAGGGTGGTGCAAGAAGCTGCTGTCAATCACTCAGAGTTGGCATATTAACCTGAAACCAATCACTATCGCAGGCTCTACTATCTTGGCCTCTCTGGAGGAGTAACTCCAACTCTATGGAGCACACGGAAAAGAGATGTCCATTTACAGAATAATCGTAACAATAATAGTAAGCACCAAGGGTAATAACAGAAGTCATTAGCTTCTATAATGTTCCCGGAATTGTTTGAAGTGATTCACATTCTCTCATCACTTCCACCTTTTGTTTGTTTGTTTGTTTGAGGTAGGATCTCACTCTAGCCCAGGCTGACCTGGCACTCACTCTATAGTCCCAGGTTGGCCTTGAACTCACAGCAATCCTCCTAGCTCTGTCTCCCAAAAACTGGGATTAAAAGCATGGGCCACCATATCAGGCATGGCCTTATTATTATTAATACTGTAATCATGTATATAGCATATATGGTGTAAAGCACGTACGGTGTGTGTCTGTGTGATATATGCACATGCCTTGTATGCCTGCGTAGGGGGGGGGTGCAGAGAGCAGTGGGTGTCTTCCTCTGTCATTTTCCTGTGTTCTTCTTTGAGATGGGGTCTTTCATTAAAACTGGAGCTGCGGGCTGGAGAGATGGCTTAGCGGGTAAGGGCTTGCCTGTGAAGCCTAAGGACCCCGGTTCTAGGCTCGGTTCCCCAGGTCCCACGTTAGCCAGATGCACAAGGGGGCGCACGCGTCTGGAGTTCGTTTGCAGAGGCTGGAAGCCCTGGTGCGCCCATTCTCTCTCTCTCCCTGTATCTGTCTTTCTCTCTGTGTCTGTCGCTCTCAAATAAATAAGTTAAAAATTTAAAAAAAAAAAAAAACTGGAGCTGCAGGCTGGAGAGATGGCTTAGCGGTTAAGCGCTTGCCTGTGAAGCCTAAGGACACCGGTTCAAGGCTCAATTCCCCAGGACCCACGTTAGCCAGATGCACAAGGGGGTGCAGGCGTCTGGAGTTCGTTTGCAGTGGCTGGAGGCCCTGGAGCACCATTCTTTCTCTCTCTCAATCTTTCTCTCTCTGTTGCTCTCAAATAAATAAACAAAAAAAATAAGAAAAAAAAACTGGAGCTGCTATTTTGGGTCAGAATGGCTAACCAGTGAGCCCAGTGATTCTCTGGTCAGCATTCCTCACAGGATTGGGGTTACCCTTCCCAGTGGTTTGTATGGCTAAGCAGTCAAACTCAGAGTGAGTCGGGCCTCCTTGGGGCTTGTGCTTTTATGGTAAGCACTCTTACCTGTTGAGCCATCTCCCCAACCTGCACTGGATATATGGAGAGACTGGGCACATTAGGGTCCCTAGCCACTGAAAACAAACTGCAGACACATATGCCACTTTGTGCACCTGGCTTTCCATGGGTACTGGGGAATCAAAGCTCACTCCTTTGGCTTTTCTGGCCATCCACTTAGCTGCTAAACCATCTCCCCAGTCCGCCCCCCCCATGCCCATTTAAATTGTCACTTACTGTTTTGTGATACTGCGGATTCAACTTAGGGCATCATGCATGTCAGGAAGTGCTGTACCACTGAGCTACACCCCCAGCCCCTTTACACATCTTACTTTGAGACAGGGCCTCACTAGGTTACCCAGGTGAGGGCCAAACTCACTCGGCATGCCTTGAACATGCAGGTCTCTTGCCTCGGCTCCCCAAATACACACAAGAAAGCTGGTATACAAGAAGTTACTATGCGGTCCATACCCATGAGGTTTACATCTGTTTTCCCTGTCCCCAGAGCCAGCTGTTGCCCACACCAGTGAAGTATAGTCAGAGCTTTCTCATGCGGCTGGCGATCTGCACTCCTTTAGCGCTTTCTGTGGCTAGGAGATGGAGCCCCATCCTCCTTTTCTCCTGGTGGTGGCTGACAACTGACGTTGGCTGCAAGTTTGCTCTAGACAGTGCTGAGAGGGCTTCTGCTGTCCCAGACTCCAAAGTAGTGGACTGTAATCAGCAAAGTTCACACGGTTCGTGCAAAAGGTTCCGCAGGAAATGAAGATGGCATCTCTCTATCCTGCAAGCACAGGCATCTCTACCCGCCCCCAGCAAGGGCATGGCCCATGAGCCAGGGCAGAGCACGTACCACTGTGAGTCAACAGCCTCCTGGAGCAGCCAGTAACCAAACTCATCGGGCCTGCTGGGGTTTCAGGAGCTATTTTCGTAAACATTCCCCTAGAAAATGAGAGCTTCATGCAGATCTCAGATAACATTCTTGTCTTGGTCACATCCGGGACAGGCCTGAGTTGGGTCTTTCCGGAAACACCATTATGGACATGGGAACACAGCCAGCATGCACAGTTTTCCAACTCTTACTTTTGTCAAATAAAGACAAAATAAGGACAACCGGCTTCTAAGTTATGCTCTGTTCCACTTTATTGCTAACCCTATTGTCTTCAGCATTCCATGTTCAGCAAGCCCCACTTAAAGTGCGATTGGCAAGAAGGGAGGCAGGCAGTGAGTAGCTAGCTGCCAGATCATTATAGAAATGTAGAGGGACCAGGTAAGTTTTCCTTCGTTTCCTTTAGCAGTTTGCCCTCACACGATGTAAAGAAGTGATTCCCCTCTGTTCTCTTAGAAAACCCTTGTCTAAGTACTTTTATTTGAGAAGGCAGATTTCCCCTTGAGATTAGTTTTTTTGTGTGTGAATGAGGTTTATGAAAGAACTAATCAAAGCCAAGGGTGGTGGCACGTGCCTGTAAACCCCTGTGCTTCGGAGGCCGCGGAACAGGACGACCCAATGTGTGTTATCCACCATTGTCCCACCGCTGCGCAGCAGACCTGCCACTCAACTTACTCTCCTTATGTCACCACGGTTTTGTGTTTTCTAGCTGCCTAATGCTTTGCCCCTGGTCATAACTGATCCACTGTCTGGGTATACAGTATTTCATTTGATGTCTTGAGATTCCATTTGTCTATTATTTATTTATTTGTTTGAGAGAAAGAGGTAGATAGAGAGAATGGGCATGCCAGCGCCCCTAGCCGCTGCAAACAAACTCCAGAAGCATGTGCATCTGGCTTATGTGAATACTGGGGAACTGAACCTGGGCCCTTTAGGTTTCATAGGCAAGTACCTTATGCTGAGCTATCTCTCCAGCCCTCAGTGGATTCTTTGTTTCTATAACTCAGCTGTTGTGAATGGTGCTGAGTGAACTTGGGAGTCCAGACATCTTCACAAGGTGATTATTGCATTTTCCTTGGCATTACCCCCAAAAGAGACTGCTGGTGACACGGTGTCTCTGTTTCTAATGACATCCAAAGCCTCCACGGCACAGTGACCATCTGAGGCTCCCTGTCTCTGCACCCTTGCCAACACTGGCTTATTTTATCTGCTGGTGCACGCCATCCTAATGGATCCCCGGTGACAGGTAAGTTTCTTCTTTTTACATGTGTGTAAAAAGAATATTCGTATGTGTGTATAGCATGTGTGTTCTTACGTGTGCAGGTGCGTCTGCATTGTGGATGTGCATGTGGAAGCTGGAGGTTGGCAGTGGGCGTCCTCCTCGGTTGTTCTACAGCTGATCTCTCTGCAGCTCACTGACTCAGGTAAACTGACCAGCCAGCACACCCCGTGGCGCCTCCTGTCTCCACTATTGAGTGCAGGATTATGCCCAGATGTCACTGTGACTGCCATTTAAAATAATTTATTTATTTATGAGAGAGAGAGAATAGGCATGCCAGGGCCTCAAGGCACTGCAAATGAGCTCCAGATGCATGTGCCCCCTTGTGCATCTGGCTTACTGGGTAATGGAACTAATGTCCTTAGGCCTTGCAGAAAAGCACCTTAACTTCTAAGCCATCTCTTCAGCCCATGACCATCATTTTTATGAGAGTCCTGGGGATCTGAACTCAGGTCCTAGTGATTGCATGGCAAGCATTGTTACTGACTAAGCCATCTTCCCAGGCCTCTTCTTATAACCGAAAAATAAGGGGAGGGCACATGTGTATGTATATGTGTGTGCAATGTGTGCAAGTGAATGTGTGTGTGAGCGTGCATACACATGTGTGTCTGTGCAGGTGAGGACAGAGGACAAACTCACATGTCAACCTCAGGAATGTCACCGTCTCTATGGTCATCCACATGGTTTCTCACTGGTCTGGATCTACCAAGTAGGTGGGATTGGTGGCCAGGGCCAGTGAGCCCCAAGGATTCTCCTGTCTCTGCCTCTCCAATCCTGAGATTACAAGTGTGTGTCACTGTAATGCATACTTACATGGATTCTGGGGACTGGGTTCAGGGCCTCATGCTTGCAAGGCAAGTTCTCTGCAAACTGGACTGTCTCCCCAGTCCCTATTTTAATTTTTTTGTTAGTATATAAAGAAATGGGTTGGGCCGGAGAGATAGCTCAATGGTGAAGGTGCTTGCCTGTGAAGCCTAAGAGCTCATGTTGAAATCTGCAGGTACCACACGGCCAGATGCAGTGACTCAAGCACACAAGGTCACACATACACACAAAGGGGCACGTGCATCTGCAGTGCACTCGCAGTGGCTGAAAAGCCCTGGCATGTCTGTTCTCTCCTCCTGTCCCAAATAAATGTTTTAAAAAAAGAAGAAATGGGTTTTGCTGTGCCATTTCCATGCATGTACATCATTAGACTCTATTTTTAGATGTCTCGACTGTCCTCTCTCCAGCTTGTCCGTTCTCCTTTTTTCTGCTGTTTACATGGCTTATGCAATCATTACCCCCTATGTCCCCTGCTCTTCCCATAACCGGGGGCTCAGAACTGTCCAGCTACCTTGTTCTGAATTGTTTCTGTGTGTCCCCCATCTGCAGACTGCCCACTTGAGCTCCCCACGGGCCCTTTGCCAGTTCTGCTCCCTTCGTCCAGTTCTGCATGAACGCTCGCACCCGGACTCGCTTTCCCGAAGGGCCTTTCCCGGACGTCTTGCTCTTTATTAAAAGACTAGTCGTTTAGGTCTGGGTGTGTGTCCTTGATTAAAAAAAAAAAAAAAAAGCTTCATAGATATTTTAAAATGTTTAAGGACACCTGCCCAGGAAGCGTTCGCTACGCAATGGAGAGGGGAAAGATGTGAGTGTAGGAGTCAAGGGAAAACTGCGCTTTGTGTCAAACAGATCTAAATTCAATTTTCTTCAGCCATTTTTTTTCCAAGAAACAAATCCTAAGGACTTGTGTTCCTTGTAGAAATACTAACATACTGGCAAAAGGACACAGTGGTAGCACATTTTTAAGCCCATCCCACTGTAGATGTCATTTTCAGGTTACTGGTGTAAAAGCTGAGTCTTGAGTGGCCAGTAGCTGCTGTTTCCTGGATTCCTGACCTTGTGTGTACCAGCCAGGGGTACAGCAAGCACCTCACTGCTGTGTGGTGACCACATTTACTATGGCTTCTTGACAATGTCCAGTGTAATCTTACACCTGAGTGGATTTACTTTTACTAGTGAAGAGTATGTCACTCTTTCCACAGGAAGCACCCCAAATTCTGGCTTATCAGCTTGGGCTAAGAGGTTAATAGTTGGCTAGGGAGATGGCTAGTGGATGAAGCACTTGCTGCCCAGATCTGAATACCTGAATTCAGGTCCTCAGACCCCACATAAAAGCCAGAAGCTGTAGCTGGCTTCTGTAATCCCACCGTGCCTGTGATGCAAAAGGAGGCAGCGACAGGAAAGCTTCCCAGTGATTCATGAAGGGCGCAATGAACACTGAGAAACTCTGCTTTCTCTCTTTCTCTCACTCTCTCTCATAAAAAAAGATCAGTCTGTTGGGCTTGCCTCGAGAGAGAGAGAAGTAAACAGACATAAAATGGCCTTGCACCCATAGACACAGTAGCTTTGACCTGACTGTCTGTTCCTCTAGAATGAGGTGAAAAGAAAACTACCAACTCACCTTTACACCCATCTCAGCCCTTCTCCCACTGTGCAACTGAAGTAATAATAAGTAATAATAATGACCTGTGGTTAGTCAAATCCATAGCATAAGAAAATGTTCACTGTACTCACAAAAAATCCACAAATCTGAAAATGTCCTAAATTAGCTGCACCACAATATTTATGATCAAATGAAATGAATAGACAAAACTTGATAAAATAGTGTTAATCAGGCTTAGTTATGTGGGAACTGGGGCCTGGGGGAGAAACATTTTCAACAACCTGAACAGTGATTACAGAATGGCAGTGTGCCACATGCAATGCTCTCCTAAGCGACACTAGAGACTCCGCGTCCTGGGGAACATGGGCATGGGATATTTGAATACCCAATCATCAAGAACTTAAGAGATTTAAGAGCATTTGGTTCTGTAATTTGAACAAATAATGTCCCAAAACCCCCAAGAGCATTTCTGAGCAGAAGAGTTGCCATGGCAACAGAAACGCGTACAGTTGATGCTGAAGCCGGGCACACCCCATTCTAGTGGTAAGGGGCCCAGCAGGCGTCAGCGAGGACACCTGCCTCTCCAGCCCTTGTGCCCAGGGCTGCAGGCAATCTAAGAGACCTAAGCCCGAGGGGTTCAAATCTGCCCGGTGAGTGCGCCAAGAAGAAAAACAACAAACAGCTGACAAAACCCATCAGCGCGGGGCGCAGCGAGGGTCACCAAACAGGTCAGTCTAAGCAAAGACGCTGGTGAGAGGGGAACTCACCTGTGGTGGCTGGCATGTAGAGTACCCCCCAGGGCGTCGCTTGTGAGTGCTTAATCCCTAGTGGCCGCTGTTGGGAAAAGGTGTGTGAGAGGCCCAGCCCTGCTGGAGGGCCCGTGTGTCCGGATCCTTGTGACTTGAGGGTCCGCCCTGCTGGCTGCGCCCAGCCTCTGCCCGGTTCTCCTTGCTGCCCTGAGGATGCCACGCCTGGCTGTCTGCTCCCGCCGCGCTTTCGGAGCTGAGGGGAAACTTCCCCTCACAGCTGCTAGCGGGAAGTGAGCCTTTCCTTGCTGCTGCTCAGAGGTTTTGTCCCAGCGAGGAGACAGTCACCGCCGCACGGGATCAATGCGTGTTTGAGAGAAACTCTCACCTCTTTCTCACCAAACGTGAGTGAAGCCCCACATATCATCTCTCCAAATCGTGCCAGGCATTCTGCAGAGAGGAGTGGGACACCGTCTCTGCCCCCCAAGGTTTGGAAAAGCTGGCAGCAGTAACGGTTGTGTGTGAGGCACCAAACCAAAGAGAACACAGACAGAAGAGCTCACGTCTGTCAAGCCGGTCATGAGGCCGTCCTGGAAAGGCTGGGCATCAGTGCGCCTGATATTCGAGGGATTGCATGAAGTAAGAGGACTGAGCTACAGCAAAACCATGGGTTCAGGAGGGAAGTATCAAGCTCTGCTTCACTACCACTACACCCCGCGCCTATTCATTTTAACCTCCTGTCCAATACTGAGATGTATGTCTTAACTGATAAATTATCGGTCAGTTAACAGACACTCCCACCTGTCTTTACAAACAAAAATAAGGGCGTATCTTATAAGCAGGCCGACCTGGAGAAAGAGGGGTGCCCATTTCCGGTTTGAGCACGCACGGTGTGGTGAGCTCCTGGGTAGGGTAACAGCCGATGAGAACAGCTCCAGGCCCTACACCCAGATGACTTTCCTCTTTGTCCTGGAAGAACCGGTGTTCCTTCGGGAGGTTTTAAGCAGGTCTGTGCCTCAGACAGCCCCTGAGGCAGAAGGATCTTCCGTCCTTGGGAAAATCCTCTTTATCACTCGATCTCATTGCTTTCCTCTGTAAAAATGAGGAAAACAAGCCATCATTACGGTGCTGCTGTCCCTGAGCAGTGCAAGGTGGCGCTAGGAAGATGCGTCTACCGAGCCCCCCAGGGGCGCATAGGGGGGAGGGTGGCAGAGAAATATGGCTTTGTGTGCAGTTTGTCTTCTCACTCCTGCTAAGCCGGGCAGGACTGCCCGCGGGCTGTGTCGCCTCTAACTCACCACACGCTGGGGAGTCCGTACACATAGCAGCTACAGGAGCTTGGGCAAAGGGGCGATGGAGGTGGCTCGGTGACTCCTAGAAGCCGCGCCCAGAGGACGGGCCGCATGCCGTGACCCCAACACTGGGGTGGTGGACGTGGATCGCCGGCACTCACTGGCCAGCGCATCTAGCTTACTTGGTGAGTTCCAGGCCAGTGAAAGAGCATGCTCACACGCGTGTGCGCCTGTGCACACACACCAAGAGCGAGGCAAAGGCAGGGACTGCAGGGAGCGCCACACTGGGACGCTGTGATCTGCATTCAAGAGTAAAAGAAGAGCTGCTCTGTGAAGAACGAGCGAGCGCAGTGGCCACGCTCACACGCACTCGCTGCTGTGTAGAGAGCGTCTGCAGTAAATAAATATTCTTTATGATTATTTTCCTCCTGAGAATCAAGTTACGCTCGTGCTCTCAAAGAACACATGTCGGCCCCACTCGAACCCTCTTGAGTCTTTAGTACTCAGCTCCGGGTTCGTCCGGAGTGGAAGTCCACGCACAAAGTTTGAATTTTGGTCTTGTCCCATACTAAAAGTGTGTAGCGCAATATGGATCACCATGTGGGGAAGTACGAGGGAGCCACATGCCACAGTCACCAGTCAGTAACACATTAACAAAGGGGAAGAACTCCATGTTGCTCAACTAGTGATGCCCAGTAAATTAGATGCATTTTCAAGCTATGATTCTTTCAAACTTAATGAACTGGTAGGATCTAACTTGATGTTAAGTGGGCGAACATCTGTACACACATACACACACACATATAATGTTATAAAACGTGCATAGTTCTTTCCCGTTTTTATTGTTTTGTTTTATTTTAAATAATTTTATTTATCTATTTGAGAAAGACTCAAAGAGAAAGACAGTGAGTATGGACGTGCCAAGGCCTCCTGCCACTGCAAATAAACTCCAGCACATGTGCTATTAAGTACATTTGGCTTTCCATGGTACTGGGGAATCAAACTTGGGCAGTCAGTTTTTCAAGCAAGCACCCTTAGTCACTGAACCACCTCTCCAGCCCTCCCATGTTTTTATAATAGGGATTCTGAGGCACAAGACATCTGGGAACATGCTCGTCACAAGGAGCCACTAGGGACAAAGTCATCCCTCGACCTCTGGCATTCTCTTTCAAGGCGTCGTGCCTGGGCAATTGCATTCTGGTACCGCTGCACCTTATTCATAAGTGTGCATTTGGGGATCTCTGCATATTGCTTTCTGTTCAAGGTTGTTTCTTTCTGTGTGTGAATCCAGCTCTTGCCAGCTCCCTCGTAACTTCCTAAGTGCTCTCCCAGTCTCTCTGCCCAGAGGCTTCTTGCTTCTGCTAGTGTGTGCCCACGTGACCTCCGCCTTTCTGCACGGTCCTTGCCTGCCACCTCATTTTTCAGGCCGGACGTTTCTCACTCTTCTCCTTGTCAATGGCTGCACTACCCAGACAAGCTGATCCTCAAGGATTCAGGATATTTTCCTGTCTTTACCTCCCATTTTATGGTCAGTGTGCTGGGATTATAGAAGCCAGCTATGGTTTCCAGCCTGTATGTGAGGGTTGAGACTCAAACTCAGATCCTCAGGCTTGAGCAACAAGCACTTTGCCCACTGAGGCAAATCTCCAAACCTATCACCTCCTTTCTTAAAAAGCCAAGTCATTCTCTATCTGCCTCTTTTTCTCTCTCTCAAATAAAAAATAATTCAAAAATTTACTTTTAAAAAAAGGAGGGGTCTGGAAAGATGGCTCAGCAGTTAAGGCACTTGCCTACAAAGCCTAAAGACAAGCATTTGATTCCCCAATACCCACATAAAGCCAGACACACAAAGCAGAGCATGAGACTGGAGTTAATTTGCAGTGGTTAGAGGCCCTGGCCTGCCCATTCTCTTCCTATTTTCCCCTTTCTCTCTCTCACTTTCTCTAAAATGAATTTTTTAAAATGCTACTTAAAAAGCCAAATCAGGGGGCTAGAGGAATGGTTTCTTGGTTAAGGCACTAGCCTGTAAAGCCAAAGGACCCAGGTTCGATTCCCCAGGACCCACATAAGCCAGATGCACATGTTCACACATGCTTCTTAAGTTTCATTTGCAGCAGCTGAAGGCCCAGACATGTCCATTCACAATCTCTCTCTCTCTCTCTTTCTGTCTCTCTCACTCTCTGCTACTTTCTCTCTCAAATAGATAAAATAATTTTAAAAAAAGGCAAATTAGGGCTGGAGAGATGGCTTAGTAGCTAAGGCACTTGCCTGTGAAGTCTAAGGACCCATGTTTGACTCTCCAGGTCCCATGTAAGCCAGATGCACAGTGATGGCACAAGGTAGTGCACGCGCCTGGAGTTCGATTGCTGTGGCTGGAGGCCCTGGTGCACCAATTTTCTCTCTGTCTCTCTCATAATTTTTTTTAAGGCAACTCCTGTTTATGCACAGCAGCTCTCTCCCTGTTCTTCATCTGCAAACCTCCTGGAAGATTAGTCTGAATTATTCTTTTTGCCCCTGGGCATCTTGGAGCCTGGCTTGTCCTTCAGGGTTCTATATCAGACACCTTTTCAGCTGCCTAAGGCCTCAGAACCACCATCGCCCCATTATTTTCAGCCGTAATTTTGCCTCTGCCTCTGTTGTAGTGGACTCTGGGCCACACCTTCCTTGAAACGCTCCCCTCCCTTAAAGGCCGTGACAAGGCTGCTGGAGCTTCCTCTCCCCAGCCCCTCCCGCCTCCTGTACTGACCCCACACTCTGCATCCTTTTGTCCGCAGTGGGTGTGCTCCAAGAGCCTGCCCTTGGCTTGCTCCTCTGCATAAGGCTGCTTGCCCACATGATCTCACCTACAGCCACAACTTAAAATTTACCTCCTTTTAATTCTTTTTTTTTTTTGTTTTTCGACGTAGGGTCTCACTCTGGCTCAGGCTGACCTGGAATTCACTATGTAGTCTCAGGGTGGCCTCGAACTCTCGGCGATCCTCCTACCTCTGCCTCCCGAGTGCTGGGATTAAAGGCGTGCGCCACCACGCCCAGCTCTCCTTTTAATCTCTTAAAAATATTTTATGTTTATTTGTTTGACAGAGAAAGGGGGGTATGTATGCGCCAGGGCCTCCAGCCACTGCAAACGAACTCCAGACGCGTGCGCCCCCTTGTGCATCTGGCTAATGTGGGTCCTGGGGAATTGGACCAGGGTCCTTTGGCTTTACAGGCAAATGCCTTAACCAGTAAGTCATCCCTCCAGCCCTTAATCTTTTTTTTTTTTAATCCCACTCTGACATGTAGAATGCATGCCGGTGTCCATGTGGAGGCTTCCCTTGCTGGAGGTATTCTGGTGTATCCCCATCTCTCATGTGGAGGGAGGACGCTGTCACTCACTGAGACCTGAAGACCTGTACCACACGACCCCGGCAGAAACACAGCTTCAGCTCTGCCTGAAAGAACACGCAGAGCCCATGGTGACTTACTGGTAGGAGCTAGGAATGTAAGAAAGCTCACAGAGAATGCGCAGTGTAAACATGAATCAGATGGAGGAAGAAGACGCAGCTCATATTTTATGTCAGCTGGCCAGAGAGCAGCCAAGACACGTCTGCACGGACTGCTGATGCGTTCATTCCTTTCCCGTGGTGCCACCATCACTCGCCCTGCCCTGGAAATGCCACGCTCTCGTAGATATTCTGCAGCAGTTTCCGCAGATGAGAGCGACACAGGATCCTCCTTTTCCAGCAGTGCACCTCAATCTGTTTCCTCTTCTCTGGTGAAGAGCCTGCGCAGTAGTCAGAACCTCTACTCTGGCAACAGTGCCAGGCTTTCACATGAAACCAGAAGGAAAAAAAAAAAACAACAACACTGGAAACCATTAGGAATTGTCACTTTTCACACAACCAAAAGCCATAGAATAGAATTGGAAAGAGACCATTGGACAAGAAAGCCATCAATAGTCAGAGATGATTCCTGCAGAGATCTCTGAGGACCATCTCAAGTTCACAGTCTTCCCCAGCTTCTCTTCCCGGCAATCAGGCCGTTGTTACCAACTCTCCCAACCCAAAGCACCGGGTCTAAATTGCACGCAGAAATGCTTACGTGTGTTCTATGTGCTCTGTTTTGGAGTTATTAAGTCACGCTCCCAGTCCTTCCAGTTTCCCCTTGGAGACAAAGCTTGCTGGAGTTCTTGTGACCAGTGCGTACATGGGAGAGGCCTGTGTGAGGCCTGTGTCATGTAACACACTGAGTGGGTTACATGTGCAAGAGAGCAAAGACACACACGCAAGAAAGGCGCATGCAGCCGGGCGTGGCGGCACACACCTTTGATCCCAGCGCCCGGGAGGCTGAGGTTCGAGGATCACTGTGAGTTCGAGGCCAGTCCAGGACTTCAGAGTGAGTGCCAGGTCAGCCTGGGCTACAGTGAGACCCTGCCTTGAAAAGAACAAACGAGAAAGGAGCAGGGCAGGAAAAATTCAGACCCCCAAGTGCTTGGAGGAAAGATGTTGGGACTGTAGGGCCACTAAGGGTTTTAGTACCCAGCCGCCCAGGTCAACAGTTTCTCTTTAGTGGGAAGGCCGCAGTTAGTTTTCTACTGTCCTCCTACAGGGTGGCATCTTCGTGGCACAAAGCCTCGGAAGCGCGCCCCTTGGCTTCTCCTCTGTGGCAGGGAGGACCTTGGCGTGAGTGGCCCGCCTGTCGTTCCTGCTCCCTCGTTCCTGTGACTGCTGGCTGGTTCTACTTGACTGCAGCAGAGGACCCGACCTCCGGCCCGAGCTGACGTCGACCCGCAGTGCGACCCAGGATAAAGGAGGACTGTCTGTCTGCGTCACCTTCAGTGGAATGAACATGTGTGCAGTTTTCTGTAAGGTCATAGGATTCCTGTGAAAACCAAGATGAGGCGAAGTGAGAGACATGTCTAAGTACAGCCACAGAGGTCTCTAGATGGACAATGAACCACTCACTTCTCCTCAATATGTTTTGTTTTTTTTGTTTTTTGTTTTTGTTTCGAGGTAAGGTCTCCCTCTAGCTCAGGCTGACCTGGAATTCTCTTTGTAGCCTCAGGGTGGCGTTGAACTCATGATGATCCTCCTACCTCTGCCTCCCAAGTGCTGGGACTAAAGGCGTGCGCCCCCAGCCCAGCCACAATATGTTAATTTAGACTTGCTCGCAAACTAAACACCAAGCATAAGCTCCCCCACCCTGTGGGGCCAGGCTCCGCCATGCTTCCACTCAGCACCCAAAGGAGGAAACACTGAGAAAGGTGCTGCACGGCACTGGAGCTGAGGTGCTACTGCGGTTGTAGCGACCGCACACGCGGATGGACGTGGGCTCCTGTCCGGTTGTAGCAACCACACACGTGGATGGACCTGGGCTCCTGTCCGGTTGTAGCGACCGCACACGCGGATGGACCTGGGCTCCTGTCCGGTTGTAGCGACCACACACGCGAATGGACATGGGCTCCTGTCCGGTTGTAGCGACCACACACGTGGATGGACCTGGACTCCTGTCCGGTTGTAGCGACCGCACACGTGGATGGACGTGGGCTCCTGTCTGGTTGTAGCGACCACACACGTGGATGGACGAGGACTCCTGTCCGGTTGTAGCGACCGCACACGTGGATGGACCTGGGCTCCTGTCCGGTTGTAGCGACCACACACGTGGATGGACCTGGGCTCCTGTCCGGTTGTAGCGACCACACACGTGGATGGACCTGGGCTCCTGTCCGGTTGTAGCGACCACACACGTGGATGGACCTGGGCTCCTGTCCGGTTGTAGCGACCGCACACGTGGATGGACGAGGACTCCTGTCTGGTTGTAGCGACCGCACACGCGGATGGACCTGGGCTCCTGTCCGGTTGTAGCGACCACACATGTGGATGGACCTGGGCTCCTGTCCGGTTGTAGCGACCGCACACGTGGATGGACGAGGACTCCTGTCTGGTTGTAGCGACCACACACGTGGATGGACGAGGACTCCTGTCCGGTTGTAGCGACCACACACGTGGATGGACCTGGGCTCCTGTCCGGTTGTAGCGACCGCACACGCGGATGGACCTGGGCTCCTGTCCGGTTGTAGCGACCACACATGTGGATGGACCTGGGCTCCTGTCCGGTTGTAGCGACCGCACACGTGGATGGACGAGGACTCCTGTCCGGTTGTAGCGACCACACATGTGGATGGACATGGGCTCCTGTCCTCTGGGAGCATGGATAAATTACATGTTCTTATCTTTCTTCCTTATCAACAACATGGTAAAACATTAATATTTTTGTAAAAATCAAAATGTTATGCTTTTTCATTTTATTTTTATTTTTACTTTTAAAAAAATTTGTTTACTTATTTTTGGTTTTTCCAGGTAGAGTCTTGCTGATTTGGAATCCAATATGTAGTCTCAGGCTGGCCTTGAACTCACTATTTTTTAATAGCATAACAACAACAGCAAAACCCCTTGCCTCTCAGGTTGTGAAATGTACTTCTTTTACAAGCATCTCCTTGGGCACAGGTCGGATGGTTCCAAGAACACCCAGGCACATTTGAGCGAGAGACAAAAGCCCACCGTTACCCCGACTCTAAGTCCTTTCTGGACTTGAGTCAGAGTCCACCAAATGACAAAGAAAGAGCAGAAGTAGAATTCTGGGTGAGAACTGACTAGAAAAACTATACGAGCTTATGTTATGAAATGCCCATGTTTAGTAAAAGAGAGGTGGAAGGTGCTGGGAAGATTGCTCAGTGGTTCAAGGCACTTGCTGCGAAGCCTGCCCGCATACAACTCCCCAGTACTCAAGTAAAGCCAGATGCACAAAGTGACGTATGAGTCTGGAGTTCATTGATAGAGACAGGAGGTCTTGATGTGCCCAATCTCTCTCTCTCTCTCCTTGAAATAAGTAAATTTTAAAACTAAAGGTGAAAAAAAGGGCAAGAATGCCAAACATGGGAATGATGATGAAGATAGAAATAGAAGCCATTCTCCAGAAAGAAGGTGGGGGGATGGGGGAGAAAGACTGGGAACCGAGGTGCAGGGAAAAGGTCATGCGAAGAGCCAGTGCTCATTTAGAGCACTTTCAGATGCTATATTACATCATATGTATGATATATGTCATTGAGCCCAGATACATGTGACATATAGATAGGTCATATGTAATGATTGCACTCATTTGAGCCTTAATTATATAGTGTACAAACTCTCATCCAAAATTATCTTATATTCTCATCATTGTGATGATAATATTACTACTAGTAGCAATTACTAGTACTAATAGTATTACTGGTAGTAATAATATTACTAGTAGTAATGTATATATATGAAATGTCTCCTACTTTTTTGAGGCAAGCCCAACAGCTGGCCTGTAAAAATTTTTTAAATTAATTTATTTATTTAAGAGAGAGAGAGAAAGACAGAGAGAGAATGGGCATGCCAGGGCCTCTAGCCACTGCAAACACACTCCAGATGCGTGCACCACTTTGTGCATCTGGCTGACATGGGTCCTGAGGAATTGAACCAGGGTCCTTTGGCTTTGCAGGCAAGTGCCTTAACAGCTAAGCTATCTCTCCAGCCATGGCCTTTTTTTTTTTAAAATTTTTAATGTGAGAGAGCAAGAGCAAGAGAGAGAATTGGAGCACCAGGGCTTCCATCCACTGTAATTGAAGTCCAGACACTTGTGCCACATTGTGCTCATGCGTGGCCATGCACACTTGCATTACCTTGTGCATTTGGCTTACATGGAATCTGGAGAATAGAACATGGGTCCTTAGGCTTTGCAGGCAAGTGTCTTAACCCCTAAGGCAACTCTCCAGCCCCTATATATTCTACTTTCATACATGTGGCTATGTAGTATGTTGTATGCCCCAGTGATTCTCTGGTCTGTGATCTGGGGTTCTGGGCATGTGTGACCACACCCTGCCATGGAATTGAACTTGGGTGGTTGTGGTTAAGAGTACTTGTTTATAGCAAGTACTCTGAACCACTGAGCCATCTCCCCAGCCCATATTCTAACTTATTTTTAAGTTTAGAAATGCTTCGTGTCACACAACGTGTTCAGTTGTTTAGTTGTAAAGACAGCTAAATTAATTGTGGGTATAGAGGTTTAAGAAAAAGGCTTTTGCCCTCTGGCAGAATAACTCGCATTTCTGAAGGACAGCCAACATCCTTAAGGAGCTTGCATTTGCATCCCGCGTTCACTATAGCAAACAGCAACCAAACATGATTTAGATACACTTCCTCTTGTTAATTTGCTTTTCCGAAGGCAGTTGTAAGCATGCCGCTCTCTTCCCACCCTTTGTCTTGCGCCCCTGGGATGCCGCCTAACCACAATGCGGCTGTAATTGGGGAACATAAGAGGATTGACTTGAAAATGTCACAAATGTTGTTAATAAACTCCCAGTGACATAAAAGATTCATTAATTCATTCTGTAGGCGATCAAGTTCACCATGTCTAGGGCACTTTATAGAGAAGGGATCTGAATGGCCCACAAGGCAGATAAAAGGCATTTTGAATATTTTAATTTTAAAGTGAAATGGCAAAAGATGTAAATCTCAGGGCAAGAGTTGCCAAAACACACCAGGCCTTTATGTATACAGCACAGGGCAAAACAGCTCTGCAAGAGTTTCTTTAGACACAGGATTTTCTTGTCCATCCAAGAAATCTCCATTCCATACTGAATCTCAAGTTATAATGTTTTTACTATTTTGTTTATTTTTATTTTATTTGAGAGTGACAGACAGACACAGAGAGAAAGAGTCAGAGAGAGAGAGAACGGGCTCATCAGTGCCTCCAGCCACTGCAAACAAACTTCAGATGTATGCACCACCTTGTGCATCTGGGTTACATGGGCTCTGGGGAGTCGAACCTCAAAGCAGTGTCCTTAGGCTTCACAGGCAAGCGCTTAACTGATAAACCATCTCTCCAGCCCTTCAGTTATAATTTATTCTGTACAGTTTATCACAAATTTGTTTCAGTGATCAAAAATATATAAAATTGCATATTTCTTAAATGAGTCTGTCCTAAAAGATTATTTTTACAACTCATATTAAGTGGAATTGATTCTTGCAGTTGCTTTCAATTAGTCCAAATGATTCATCTTGGGATGCACAAAAAAAGCAGAAAAGCATAAAAATGAATACTTTATGGCTAAAATGCTTGCTCATAAGCATGAGGAACTGAGTTCAATTCCCAGTACACACATAAAAGTTCTGGGCATGGTGGTACACACATATAATCCCAGCACTGGGGAAAAGGAAAGAGAATGTCCTTGTCTCACTGACCATCTACTTCATCCCTTAATTGACAAGTCTCAGGCCAATGAGAGACTCTGTCTCAAAAGTAAAGGTGGATGGCATTGCAGAGGAGCAATACCCAAAGCTGTCCTATGGGTACATATGAACCTACACATGCACAAAATATTAATTAATTAATTAAAATAAATATACTTTGTAAAGTGGGCAAAGTGGTACCCAGAACACCAGTGGATTATTTTTTCATTACATAGTATTTATCACAATAATTGTATCATTAGCATTAATCATGCCTGGTCTATCAATCAAATTTATGCTGAGAATTTTTTATTCTGTCATGTAATCATCCCATTTGTATTTCATCTGTCAACAACAAGAAATGAGTGTCATTAGAGATACTATGGAGTTAACCTCTACATAAAAGTTTTAGTATGGCTAAGGAGATTATGACAGAATTATGGACGTGCCCAGAAAGAAACCATACTTAGCATTTAAGAAGAAAAACAAATTTGAATTAAAAACAATCAATCAGTCTTAGATGTCAGGTAGTTTAGGGTTCATCTGATCAGCAAGAGGACAGACGCTAGGAAAGGCTGAGGGAGCTGCTATATCTCCATTGCAGAGGTGGCATTTTTATAATTAGTTATGGACATACTTAGGATGTAAACAGCCTCTGCTGGTACCATCGTTTCCCTCCTCCCTGCCCCTTTTCTGAAGAGGCCCTCCTCATTAGGGATGCAGGTCAAACCCATGGGGATTGTGCATCATGAATTATGGGGGCAAGAGTCAGTTATGGGGGTAGGCAATGTCTCTGTGCATAACGTCCCAACTTGTGGCTCTAACAATCTTTCCACCCCCTCTTCCGCAGAATTCCCTGAGCCATGCTGGGAGCATTTTAAGTCTACTCCAGTGATGGACTCTTAGGAGCCTCTGGATCTCTGGTTTGGTAGGTGTTGAGTGTCCTCAGTGTCTTTCTCCATCACCTTGGCGCTGATATCAGATTCACTAAGAAAGCAGCACTCTTGCTCAGTTCCCCAGTTCCTCTGTGGTTTCAACTGGGGCCAAGGTGGAGCGTGATGGGTCGTTTATCTCCTCCAGTCCCACTGCCGTGTGAAAAAGGAAACAGATTCTCCAACGGAGACTGAAGTCAGAGTTTTAAAGAGTTATTTATCTCTCTCCTCACCTTACCACATGTAAATAGCAGCTGAGAATCAAGTCCCTAACTGTGGGTCTTAGGCCATCCATATGGGACCAGCAGGATCTGATGACCATGAACATGGATGATTTCCGCTGGAAAGAGAGTTTTTCTGGGGAAATATTCATATCCATCACAATGTATACTAGAGCAGAGGTATGTAAACAAAAAGAAAGCATATTCTGTGGGCATGTAAAAAAAATTGAAGAAGTAGTTTGAAGGACTGAATCAGCTTTTCAAAACTTTGACATTTTTATTAGACTTATAATTTTAAAAAGGCTAATTTAAAATTGTGGGGTTGATTTTCCCGTTCCTCGTGTCTAACAGTGACTCTTTGTGTGTGTTTGTATGCATGTTCATGTGGGCGTTGTCACACATGTATATGATTGTGTGTTCACATATGTGTGCATGTGTGCAGAGGCCTTCTGGACAGCAGGGATCACAAGCAGGCTGCAGTGAGAACATGCCTGCGCTGGGGGCCAGAGCTCGGGCACTCGGGCTGGCACAGCAAGGACTTTAGCCACCAAACTACCATCCCAGCTGTGCAGTGACTCCCCAGTGAGAGTGGAGTCGCCTGGAGAAGAAACACGTGAGGGACTTTCCTCTTTCTTCTTTCCTTCCTCTTCCCCTCTCTGTCTCCCTTCTCATTTTCCTCTTTTCCCCTTTCCCCTCCCTTCCTTTCTCTCTTTCTCATTTCTTCCTTTCAGTTCATTTGTTCTTCCCTCCTCCCTCCCTTCCTCTTGCTTGCTTGCTTCCTTCCTTCCTTCCTTTCTTTCTTTTTTTCTTTCTTTCTTTCTCCCTTTCTTTCATTTATTCTTTCCTTCTTTTCTTCCCCTCTCTCTTCCTTTCTAATTTCTTTCATTCTTGTTTCCTTCCTTCCTTCATTCCTTCCTATCTTCCTTTTATCTTTCATTCACTCTTTCTTTCAGAGAGAAAGTCTCATGCAGACCGTGATGTTCTTGCCCTCATTATATACTCTAGGCTGGTCTTGAACACCTGATCCTCCTTTGTTGCTTCCCAAGTCCTAGGTTTGCAGGCATATACCACCATGCCAAGCCAGGATACTTCAATGGCTATTTTCCTCTGTGTTCCTCCAGTCATTTATTTATCCTAAAATAAGCAGTTATTGGAACTTTATCATGGGTGGGCTTCACTTCTCTTTGAAACCTACATGCCCCTGTTGAATAACATTTCCTCAAACACAGGACAGATTTTCTTGCTTAAAAGGACATACATGATGGTCTATATCTCCAACAGTGGAGGACATGCACGATGGTCTACAGCTCAATGTAGAAGATGTATATCATGGTCTATATCACAATAGTACTCTCCAGTGAATAATAGAACTGTGAAATGATACATGAAATCAGGCTTTAAAAGCAATGTGGGTTGTGGAGAGTTACATGATCCCGTGGTACATTTATAAAGCAATGTGGGTTGTGGAGAGTTACATGATCCCGTGGTACATTTATAAAGCAATGTGGGCTGTGGAGAGTTACATGATCCCGTGGTACATTTATAATACATGTGGATATTAATCCCCTTTGGTTATTGGGCTTGTTGTCAGTTATTGCTGTTAAAAAATTACCACAAACTTAATAGATTTAAGCAATAAAGAATTCCTCTTTTACGGTCCCAAGGCTACAAGTCAATTTCCCCATGCTAGAGCCCGGCCGCTGTCAGGGATGCCTCCATCACGGCTCTAAGGCAGCCTCTGCCCCTGGCCTCCTGGCTCCTGGAGGCTGCCTGCATGCCTTGGCTTGTGGGACCTGTCACCACTTCCTGCTGGCGTTCTATCGCTCCTTTCCAATTCTGACATTTGTCTTTCCCTTTGCTCCTATATGAACATCCTTGCAATTATATTTAGAGCCCACCTATATGTAATGTGAGAAAGAAAATCCCTTGTCAGATCCCTTCATTTAATGACAAGAGTCAGCCCGTTTTGCCCTAGAAAGTAACCGTCACAGGTTCTGGAATTGAGACATCGACATCTTTGGGAGACGTCCTACCAGAGGTGTCTTCCCTGACTTTGACACCCCTGCTCTGATGACTCCTCCTCCATACACAACAGTGCCGAGACGCTGCAGCCTCGCTGGTACCAGCGCTCTCGACCAGGGATGGCCATTTCTGTGATGAATCAGCTACCAACAGGACCCTGCTGGACTTCTCCAGGCCCACTGTAGATAGCCGGGCTGTCAGCTGAGTTCTAAGTGTATGTGGCTAACTTAGCTTTAAGCTTCAAATGCAGAAAAGATGGACTGTAGTTTAGTTCAATCTCAAGATGCATTTGTCTTGTTTGTAAAGTTTCAAGACATTTAGAAAACTTTTGCCAGCCATTAACACTTGCCAATCATTTCTTCTTGTCACTCAATATCACAGATGGTTATAAAACAAACTCAATGGGGAAATTCAAAGTCAAGATTAATGCCCCACTTATTTGTATAAGTAAACTCGGTGCTTCATTTATCAGCTCCCACTAAGTTGCATTAATGATTTCTCTAGATTGTAAATCATTCTTATTAAAGCTGAAGAATTTCCATGGGGAGCCCAAGCATTCTAGCCAGGGAGATAATTCACCCCAAATGCTCTTAGACTGGGTTGGGTGGGGAGGGAGGAATGTCTGTGCTCGTTACATTCTAAATCAAAGTTAAAATTTTGCATTATTAGTTATTGTTTCACCCAAATGTTTCACTTCACATTGGTGAAGTGGGAAATTTACTAATTTCTTTCATTTTCCATACTGAAAATGACTAATCTCTTTATTCTAGATTCTCCCTAAATACATTTCCATCACCCACAGCTTGCCACCCTCCACGAGGCAAGGTTTAACCAAGGAGCGAAGTGCCCGTTGCCAAACGACTCTTAGATCCTTTTTCTTGCTAAAAGGCCTGGAGCTTCTTGGCTCACGGGAGCTATCGCGATGCGTGCTGCAAGACAGAAAGGGAGCTGTACTTTCTATAAAGATCTTAACTGCAATGGCTGGGCCCTGGAACAGCGTCTAAACCACCCATTGTCCTTTGTACACATCCGCTGCGCCCGCTGTGCCGACAACCACAGCTGACATTCTGTGGGCAAACATGGCCCCATTCATCCCATGCCGTGGTGAATAATTCATATAGCAAGTTTTTACCCTGGGCAAAATACATTGACATCAGGAGGCATTAAACTCAAGTCATTCAAGAAACAGAACAGTTATTCATGCCTTCAATGTGAACCATTACATCTTGCCAGTTAAGTTAAAGAATGAATTAAGTTAATTCATTAGATATATCACAGGAGTCCATAAAAAAATCCAATTACGTGAGCACATTTCCTACCTAGAGTCTTCTTACCTGAGGACGGAAATGCCAGTCATTGCAATGCCGAGCGAGTTTGAACTGGTTGGGCAAGAGCGGTGGTTCGGGAACCACTTCCTCCTTTGAGAACCCTTTAAAAGAAAATAGTTTCTTTTTAATTCATCATTTTGTTTCAACTTTTTTTCTAGGTCCTTTTCCCTTTCTTAGTCAACCACCCACCCTCAGCCACAAGAGTGGCTCAAGGGCCCCGTGCTTTGCACTGCAGCGACTTGACGCGACTTGGCATGTGCAGGCTATTACTGGCTATGCATCCATTGCTTGCTTTCAAATCATGGATAGCAATGGTGTCCACACATGGAATTGAAATTAATTTCCCAGAGCCAAAGGCAGTGCCCACTTGATGACTGAGTGATGCTGTTGTTTGACCCCCACTGTACGCAGGCTCAGGTTGAGAAGGATCCGCCACCAGCTCCTTCTGAGCGGGTCTCTGAGGAGAGTCAGAACTTCTCCAAGACCCCCCACAGGCTCATGCTGGCATCCAGAATTAAACTCAGTGAGGCCCACAAGAGACGGAGGAAAGGACATCTAAGAAGGAGAAAAGGCTCAGTGGGAGAGGGGCAGAAAGTGGATCAAGCAAATTATGCAGAAGGTTCTGGTTAATATACATTACATACGTGTATAAATGCATCAGTAATTTAAAAGATTATCTGAAAGATGGAGCAAGGAGCTTTCCACACAGCACAGTGTCTTCAAGCCAACTTTCACTGAGCCCCGGAACCCATCTGCCCCTCCAGAAGCGGGGTTCTCACGTCCATCCTCAGCACAGCAGCGGAGCCATCGGAGCCATCGCTGTGACTCCAGGGCTTTATGTTGAAGACTTCAAAACAGAATGGAGAAACCCAGGGGTGACCAAATACAACCAAATAAAACTAGAACTCCAGGCTGAAATGTCAAGCTGCCATTATAGAAATGCCTGACAGCATCTTAACATTCCCATTTCTGTGAGACCATCTCCCAGAGCTACCAACCCCAGAAACATTAAATGCTCCTGAACTGATATTAGCATTCAATCTAGGAAAGCATTTGAGATATGGTATTTGCAGAGGAAGGGGAGAGATGGCTAGAACTTTATGGACGTCCTCAGCCTTTTTGTTTTTGAAGCAGATTCTCACTCTAGTCCAGGCTGACCTGGTACTCACCCTGTAGTCCCAAGCTGGCCTCCAACTCACAGTGATTTTCCTACCTCTGCCCCTTGAGTGCTGGGATTAATGGCATGCACCACCACACTCAGCCTCTAATTCTTAATTTATCTGGAAGCATTCAAGGATGAATATGGATGTCTCTAGTTTACTCTAAAATGGTTCAGAAGCTAAGAGACAGGGGAGAGTGGGTGGGATACTTGGTAGCAAATGGGACCAGGGATAAAGTGGATGGATCTGGGGACAGGAAATTCCTCGTGTTCCCGTATATTTCAAATTTTATCGAAGTCCAATGGTACAAACAGAAATGTTCAACGACTGGTTTTCAGGATCTCCTGGGGAAAATGGCTGGTCATACTGGAGAGCAACGCTAGAGGTTCCCTACACTGTCCCGAGATAACTTGGCTCTATGGGCCTCCTAAGAGCCAAACTCTCAACAGAGGGCCTTGCTTTGAACTAGCATAGCTCCTCGTCTATAAGCTGGCTCTGTCATGGTTTATTGTAGTTTGGTACCCAAGGGTTGTGAGACATTTTGCTCTCCTCAAAATTCTTTTAAATGAGTCATTTGATTTTATTCCTCGTCACATTTTGACTGGGGCTTGGCTGACGCCTAGCCTGTGGAGAGGACACCCACACCCAGGCTGGCGGGCCCAGCCCCAATCCCAGGTCACGGTGCTGGAAAGAGGCCCTCCCAGTCGCCCATCCCCTGCACCTGGTCATGTCCAGTGTCTCCCACCCCAGCGCCTTGCCCACAGGTCATGCGCCGACTGCTAGCTCTCCAGAGTGGTAGCCCCTGCAGCCCCCAAACACCTCCTCGGCTGCATCCTGAGCCCTTGGTCTTTCGTCAGGGTGTCAATGTGTAGCTCTGGTTGGCCTTGAACTCAAGATCCTCCTGCCTCTGCCTCCTGAGTGCTCAGGTTACAGGCATACACCACCGCACCTAGTTTCGTGTGTGTGTGTGTGTGTGTGTGTGTGTGTGTGGTGTGCATTCAGGTGTCTATGTGTGTTCCCATGTGGGTGGATGCACATGTGTATGCACATACGTGTGCCAAAAGTGGATGCCAGGTATCTTCCCGTATCACTCACCACCTGATTTACAGAGTTAGCATCTCTCCCTTGAACTCAGAGCTCACAGGCTTGTCTTGTAAACCAGCCAGATTGCCTCAGGGATCCACTGTCTGCACTTGAATTCTGGAAGGTTTCCACTCCTGCCCAGCCTTTACATATCATTTACATAGCATCTACATACGTGCTGGGGTCAAGCACAGGTCCTCAGGATTGTACAGAAAGGGTTTTCTCTACTGTGCCAAGTTTCCCGTCCTGTTTTAAGTCCTGTCTTACCATGAAAGATTTTTTTTCTGGAAGGACACACCTGAAACAAAGCAAGAAGAAAGCCCCTGGCCCAGAGGACACCGGCAGAAACTAGGAGCAACCAGACCCGACCCTGGAGATGTAGGGGAGGGGTGTGAGTGAGCTAGGGAGGGAGGCTTGCCCGGGCGGGACTTCTTGGGGGGGGCGTCCAAGAGGGACCAGGAAGGCAAAGACTCCCGTGTGCCTGTGCACTGGGCAAACCTGGCTTGGACACGCTGCTCTGAGGTGTTGTTCTCAGGGCTCCAAGACGTACCTGCTTGCGCATGTGAATTCCAGAGAAGATGGGAGGCTTTGATGGAAGTTCGGGATCTGCTGAACCCAGAAGGCCACAAGCCCAGGAGAGGAAGTGGTGGAAACAATTAGAAATCTAAGCAGAAACGGTTGCTGGAGAGAGAGGCCTGCGACTGCCCTTTGCACCACATCCGATACTTGCTTCAAATTGTTATGCAGGACAGTAATTGTCTCCTGGGAGGCAAGAGGCAACCCGGCCAGGCTGGCCTCTAATAGGTTTCAACAGTAAGAGACCCTCATAAATAGTGCATATTGTGAAACCAGCACTATCCCCTTTCCAGTGGAGCGCTCCCAAGTCCCCTCCTTTAATTAAAGAAACGTGGCTTACCAAGAAACAAATACCCCTTTTCATAAATGCTAAGTACAAATTTAAAAGAATGAGGAGAAAGTCCTAGAGTGGAAGAAATGAGCTCTCAGGAAGCCGTTCACGCAGGAGCTTAGTGGGACAGGTAATTGTGAGACTCTAAGTGTCAATACCACATGGCGATTCCCCAGCTGCCTCATTGACACGTGACAAGATTGTGCCCTGGAGGTCCATGGCTAGACAGTCATTGACTGAAAGGCGCCCCTGGGGCTCCCGTGGGTGCTGATTCCTCTACAGCTCTGCAGTTCCCTGCACCAGGCCTCCAGATTTATTTCCAGTGCATTTTTCTTGTGCCATCTGGTGGATTTCAAGGGATTTGCATCAGGATCCCAAATACCATCCACTTGCTCAAGAGCTGACTGGCTTCAGCTCAAATCACCTCTAACAGTCTTGATGCCACCTCTACAGCCTGAATCTTACGGCTTTTGAGTGAGTATGTGTGTGTGTGTGTGTGTGTGCGCGCGCGCGCGCAAGCATGTGTGGGCATGTGGAAGCCAGCAGTCTGCTGGGTGTCTTCCTTGGTGGCTGTCCACTTTATTACTTTTAAAAAATATAATTTATTAATTTGAAAAAGAGAGAGAATGGGAGCGCCAGGGCCCCCAGCCACTGCAAACAAACTTTAGCACATGTGCCACCTTGTGCATCTGGTTTATTTGGGTCCTCGGGAATTGAACCTGGTTCCTTTGGCTTTGCAGGCAAGTGCCTTAACCACTGAGCCACTTGTCAAGATTTTTTTTTTTTTGAGACAGGTCTCTTTCTGAACCTGGAGTTCACTGATCTGCCCAGACCCACTGCCTCAGGGGTCTGTCTCCGCCTCCCCAGCGCTGGGATGAGAGGCCCACACGATCACAACTGGGCATTTACGTGGGCTCACACTCGGGTCCTCCTGCTTGCCTGGCATGCACTTTACCCACTTAGCCATCTCCCCAACCCTGCTGGTCTTTTCTAATTAATTTACTTGTGTGTTTCACACTCCTATGTTGTCTTTTAAAAAATCACTTTTAGGGGCTGGGAAGATGGCTCAGCGGGTAAAGCCACTTGCTTGCAAAGTCTGCCTGCTTAGGTTAAATTCCCAAGTCATTCAAGTAAGGCAGACACAAAAATTGTGCATGAATCTGGTGTTCCATTACAATGGCAAGAGACGCTTGTGTGTGTGTGTGTGTGTGTGTGTGTGTGTGTGTGCAAACACACAGAAATACACACACACACATGCAAATAAATAAATAAAAATGTTAAAGAATTTTAACAAAATAGAAATACTTAGCAACATAGAAGTACTTTCCAGTTTGGAATAAGTAAATCAAGCGTAAGTGTGAAAGGGGCACAGGGTGGAAGAAAGCAACCTTCCCCTGGCGGCCCCAGTGATGCCTGTAGAACGTCACCGTCATCAGCCTGCTGGGCTCGGGGTTGGCACAACACGCACACGTTGCTGTCAAACTGCGCAGTCTGCGGGCTGCCTTCTTTTGCCATTCTGTTTCCCACTCCACATATCTCAGAGATGCAGGGCGTGGTGGCGCACACCTTTAATCCCAGCGCTCTGGAGGCAGAGATAGGAGGGTCGCCGTGAGTTTGAGGCCACCCTGAGTCTACATAGTGTGTTCCAGGTCAGCCTGGGTTAGAGTGAGACCCTACTGCAGAAAAACAATGACAACAATCATTTATCTGTAAATAATGACTGAATGCTGAATTTTGACCCATTGGTATAAAGATATTTTACCATGACAAAACAAATTTCCACTCCTTTCAATATTTTATTGAGTTCTGTTTCTTTTCGGTTGGGAGTTGAGGTCACCACCACTGATCAACTCTTGGCCTCATCTTCGGGACCATGTGACATAGCAGATCGCGTCCTCTTCCAGGGGACAGTGCCCTCTCAGTTTCCAGATCAACTCCCTTGGTTTTCCTCCCACCTCATTAATATTCTTTTCAATCTAATTTCCCAATTCTTCCACGTTTTCCAGCCCTCTTTCTGTTTGAGATCCTGGAGCTTTTTTGACACTCATTTCTCTAATGATCTCATTCTAGTCTCCTGGGCTTAAAAATATTGTTGCCAATGCCTCCTACATTTAACTCCCCAGGCCAGACCTCCCTCCTGAGCCCTAGATTAATACATCCAACTGTCACTGACCATCCCTCCCGGGCTGTCTGACAAAGATCTCAAAGTGACTGCAGCCAGGCTCTGCCTGTTCTCCTCCTGCAGTCCGTCTGCTCTGCACGCTGGTCCCTCGGGCCCACGGGTCACAAACCTGAGGATCTGCTGCTTCCCCCGCACACAAGGCTCCTGTCTTTCAGGAAGACTGTCTTCACAGCACATCCGGCCTCCTACTGCTTCTCATCTTGTCCATTTTCACTGCCGCAGTCCGACCTCGAGCCGTCTCCAGTCTGGACAGGTATTTCTTGCTCCACATTAGACACTAACAGTCCAGTCTCGACACAGCTAAGACAAGAACGCGTTCCATAAAAGCAGATCACATGAGCCGGGTGTAGTGACACACACCTTTAATCAGCACTCAGGAGGCAAAGGTAGGAGGATCGCCATGAGTTTGAGACCATCCTGAGACCACATAGTGAATTCCAGGTCAACCTGCACCAAAGCGAGACCCTATCTCAAGAAAAATAAAAACAACAAAAACAAACAAGTAAATAAAAGCACGTCACACTGGCACCGCGGCTCGTGGTCCACAGGACTTCTGTTCTGGCGCTGAAGAGCTCATGAGGACCTGGACGGGCCTCGCTCACCTCCCCAGCCCATTGCCTCTGCCCCTCAGCTCTCATCCCTACACCTCGCTCAAGATCACTCTGGCTGATGGCTGCACATGAACATGTCTGTGCATGCTTCCTTCTAGAACGTTCTCATGTTCTCACTGGCTGGTCTCCTCACAATGCCCTTTGCTCAAAATTTGAAAGACTGGGGCTGGAGAGATGGCTTAGCAGTTAAGCGCTTGCCTGTGAAGCCTAAGGACCCTGGTTCAAGGCTCGGTTCCCCAGGACCCACGTTAGCCAGATGCGCAAGGGGGCGACCACATCTGGAGTTCATTTGCAGTGGCTGGAGGCCCTGGCATGCCCATTCTCTCTCTCTCTCTGTCTCTTTCTCTCTCTGTCATTCTCAAATAAATAAAAATAACAATTTTTTTTTTAAATTTGAAGAACTGATTACCTTACTTCCTTCAAGTTTTGCCATATCTTATCTCCTCAAGCAGACATTCCTTTATGCCTTTATATAAATATGTTTAAATCTTTTGTTATTGTTATTAACAATATATTTCATATGGATATACCTTGTGTTGATACAATCTTTTCCCTCATCCCTGCTCGCATTCCGTTGGGGAGGCTCCTCAGTGGGGTGCAGGTATTCCCCATGGAGTTGTAGTTTATGCATTGTGGGAGCAGCAATCAGTTATTTTGGTGGGGGATGGAATGCCTCTGGACATGATGTCTCAACCTGTGGCTTTTACAATCTTTAATGCCTATTCGGGCTTCTATTGTGAAGGTTTAGGTTTTTAAATTTAAATCTTTTATTATTATTATTATTATTATTATTATTACTATTACTATTATCAATATGACCTACCACCTCACATAGAACTTCCAGTGTCTGAAACCCTTTTGTATTTTCTCTGGGGGATTAATCAGATTCTATGGGTCATATCTTTAATGTTTTATTATGTTTCTGGTGCCTGCAGTATAAACCCAATGAGTATGACAATCATTGCCTGAGAGGCTAGGTAGATGGCTCAGTGGTTAGAGGCACTTGCTTGCAAAGCTTGTTGGCCTGGGTTCAGTTGCCCAGCACCCACATAGAGCAAGACACAAAAATACATGCACCTGGTGGCAAGAGTCCCTAACACACCCATACAGACACACATACACACATACATACATATACACACTCATGCAAATAAGTATTTAAAAAATTATTGCCTGGTGGTTCACAGATTTAAATACTTAAATAGTGATTGGTACATACTAGGCACTTAATAATTCATTGAGTGAGTGGATGGTACACTCTTCTCTATGCGCCATCTTGCCAGTGGTTATTCATGCATCCTTGTCTCTGGGTTGAGGCTATTCCCAGCACAGCCGTTTTCCTTGCTGCACTCTCAACTTTGGGCCTTGGCCACATCCATTTTACCTCAGGAATCTATGATGTTCAGGAAACTGCAGCCATAGTCAAGCCCCCAGTAAACTTGTTATCTGCCTTAAAATAAAAGTGCCCATTGCTGTAAGCTGTGCTTTTACTGTAGATAACACATTTGTGTCTTCCCACAATGTCAGGATTTATTGAGTACCCATACATTCACAAGCCACATCAGTTTTTTTGTGGGGGGAGGTGGGTATCAGTTTTACATCACTGAATACTCTTAGTTTCCCTTGGTAGTCATGACCATGCCAATCACAAAGTCTTTATTTGTAATCACCAATATCTTTTACTCAATTATCCTAACACTGAAGTCACATTTCAGGCAAGAACCTTAACTGCTGAGCCATCTCTACAGCCCTCGACGTCGCACTTCAAAGCACTGAGTTACTTTACAGAAAGTCACGCAGACTCGAGCGTTGTGAAAGGCAAGGCAGAGCCGCAGACGGGCAGACAGCGCATGTAGAGCCCCTGAGAGTGGCCAGGCATGCGATGAGCGAGCCGGGCACAGCTGTCAAGACGGGTCAAGAAGCACGTGTCGTGAGTGGCCGCGACAAGCGCCCTGAGCTGAGTCCAGAGACAGCCAGAGTTCATTAGCTGCCGTCCCCCGGGCCGAGACTGGGATGAATACACTAGACGGTCCGTGATGAAGGGCTGACCCAGGGTGCCACGCTGATACTGCGGTGTGTCCCTCCGTATGCCCCGGGTGAAGACCAATCATCCATTGGTCTAGTGTGTTCTCTAAGCTCACGGGTGTCATTCCACGTTTTCAAGGTAGGGTCTTACTCGAGCTCAAGCTGATGAGGAACTCAGCCTGTGACCCATTCTGGTCTCACACTCCCAGTGATCCTCCTGCCTCAGCCACAGTGTGCTGGCAGGAAAGGCGGGAGACACCACTCCTATTCTCACGGGGACTTTGTTCTTTGTTTGGTTTTGTTTGTTGTCTTTTGAGGTAGGGTTTCACGCTAGCCCAGGGTGACCTGGAATTCACTATGTCGTCATCAACAGCCACATCAACAGGTAGGTAGTAGTTATTTATAAGCACAAACAAGATGCCAAGTCATTCTACATTAATATCAGTAGGCATCCAAAATGGAAGGACATGGGGTAAAAGCTGCCGCTCTGCGCAGAATGGAGGAACTCGGCAGGGCTCAGCCTCCCTTGCTCAGCCCGCCTCACCCAGCTCACAGTCATGAAGGTAAGTCCGGTTCCCGTGAGCACTTCCTCCTGAGTCCATTTTTCCCTAGTCTCTCTTAATATCTCTGTTTTTAAATCTTTTATTTATTTATTTTTTTAGAGCGAGAGTGAGAGACAGAGGGAGAGAGAGAATTGGCAGCCAGGGCCTCAGCCACTGCCATCAAACTCCAGACAGTTGCACCACCTACTGGGCCTGTGCAGCCTTGTGCTTGCCTCACCTTTGTGCATCTGGCTTATGTGGGATCTAGAGACTCTAACATGGGTCCTTATGCTTAGCAGGCAAGTGCCTTAACTGCTAAGCCATCTCTCCAGCCCGTCTGTTCTTTTCGAAAGACTGGAGTTGTGTGGAGACCCTTACCTGGGTCTTAGATGACTCCTTTGTAAGTCCAGATCTGGTATTCCTAAAATGTGGGAACCTTTTTGCATTTTGACTTGAGTTCCAACCAAATCTCCAGCAGAAAGAATTTTATCTTAATATCTTGTGACTTATAACTTCATAAGCAATTTAAAAATGTGTGTCTGTGTTGTGTGTGTATGTGTGGTGTATGCACATGTGTGTGCAAATGTGTGCAGAGGCCAGAAGAGAACATTGTATGTCCTTCTCTTCTGGCTCATCTGCATGTTTCCTTGAAATGGATTCTATCATTGAACCGGGACATTTTATGGTCACTAGATTTTCACAGCATCTGGACCGTTTTGGTCGGACTGGCTGATCAGCGAGCCCCTGTGATTCCCTAGTCTCAGCTCCCCAAAGGCCTGAGTCTGCAGGCACGGGTGGCTAGGCCGGGCCGTTTCTGCGTGTCCTGGGAAGTCACAGCCAGGCTGGTCGGGCCCCATGTCTGTGCAGCGAGTGCTTGTGCTTGCTGAGCCATCTCCTCACCCTGACTGTGAGTGTCAACTTCACAGCAGGCATTTCCTCAGTTACCACAGCGCCGCCCATGCTGCCCACGTTGGGCAAGTCATCTCGGTTGTTAGTGAGCCTCTATAAGCCAACAATCTACTTATCTGTTCTGCCGTTCACGTATACTTGGCTTGTTTTCAGCTTTCTATTAGAACCAACTGCAGCCACATCCTTGTATATATCCCCATGGGCACACGTAGTCATGTCCATGATATACACTTAGAAATGGATTTGTTGAGTAGGCACATTTTCAATTGTAGGAAACATTGCAAAATTTCTCTCTAATTCATACTCCCACAAACAAAATACTAGAATTCCCTTTTCTCTAAACATTCACATCCTGCCCGTGCTGGTGATGGTCACAAGTTGTTTTCACCAATTTCTTGGGCATAAAATAACCATCTGATTGTTTAGGATTGAATCTCTGATTATCATTTTGGGTGAATATCTTTTTCTATTCTAATCATAGCTTTATTGAGATAATTACAGATACAGACCATTGTTGTCATAAAGCATAAAGACAAGTCCTTCTGCACCCTGCCCACTCTTCGTGGGGCCTCTTTACTCATATGGGGGGCTGGCATGAGGACACCAGTCATGCTCAGCTCTCTGATGTCCTACCTGCTCTTGGGGTGCATGAGGACCTGTCTATTTAAATTTGACTATCCAGACTTTCTCTTCTGAAATTGACTGCATATCCTTGGATTATTTCTTATGAAGTTTTGGATATTTTGCACATATGTATGAGTGTGTGGAAGTCTTTTGCCTGGCTATGAGTACAAATATGTCCCTTTCTACAGTGTCACATACATTTTATTTATATTATTTTGTGGATGGGGGAAGAAGAGAAGAGAATGGGTACACCAAGACCTCCTGTCACTGCAAACAAATAACTCCAGATACATGGGCCACTTTTTTGTTGTTGTTGTTTATTTTTACTATTTATTTGAGAGCGACAGAGAGAGAAAGAGGCAGAGAGAGAGAGTGGGCGCGCCAGGGCCTCCAGCCACTGCAAACAAACTCCAGATGCGTGCGCCCCCTTGTGCATCTCGCTAATGTGGGTCCTGGGGAACCGAGCCTCGAACTGGGGTCCTTAGGCTTCACAGGCAAGTGCTTAACTGTTAAGCCATCTCTCCAGCCATGGGCCACTTTTTGTATGTGGTTTTATGTGGGTATTGGAGAATTTAACCCAGATCCTCAGACCCTGCAAGCAAGTGCCTTTAACAACTGAGCCATTTCCCCAGTCCCATTGTCACATATTTTAACTTTCCTTAACGTTAGCTTTTTAAATGTGAATATTTAAATTCTAGAATTTTTCTTTTTAAAAAAATATTTTTATATATTTATTTATTCATTTATTTATTTATTTAACAGAGAAAGGGAGAGAGACAGAGAGAATGGGCATGCCAGGGCCTCAAGCTACTGCAAATGAATTCCAAACCCGTGCGCCCCCTTGTACATCTGTCTAACGGGGGTCCTGGGGAATCGAACTTGGATCCTTTGGCTTTGCAGGCAAATGCCTTAATTTCTAAGCCATCCTTCCAGCCTTCAATTTTATATTTTTCGATTTAAAGTTAAGCTTTCATTATCTTCTTTGAGGACATATTCCTTATCTACCCTCAAATCATAGCACATTCTCTATTATTTCTCTCACAGTATTTTCTAATAGTTTTGAAGTCTTTTTCTACAGTATTGCTTTTAATCCACTGGAAGATGATCTTATGTATGGTGTGGAAAGGTGTTCAGTGGAGGGTGCGTAGAAAAGAGGGACAGAGGAGTGGGGGGAGGGTGATCATCAGAGTGTGTTGTACATAGGGCATGGAGGTTATCAATAAGAGACTAAAAAAATAAAACAAACATAAAAATAAGAAAACCAGTTTTCCCATCACTGACTAGTTTTTGTCAATTGTCCCACACATGCGTGCTCGTTCCCTTCCTAGGCTCTGTCCTGATGACCCATCCTTGCCCCAATACCACCTCGGTTTCATTATCATTACAATCTAGACCCTAGGTCATACCGGTCTGTGTTCCGTCCATCTTTAAGAACAGTTTTAGCTGCTGTTGATTCTCAACAATCTTCTGAGTTCATATAAAAATATATGTCTTGAATGCTGGAGAGATGCCTAGGCAGTTAAGGCTATTGCCTACAAAGCGTAAAGAACTGAGGTCAATTTCCCAGTACCCACGTAAAGACAGATGTACAAGGTGGTGCATGTGTCTGGGGTTCCTTTGCAGAGGCTAGAGGCCCTGTTACATCCGTTCTCCCTCGCTCCCTCCCTCTCTCTTTGCCTCTTTCTCTTACTGTCATAAATAAACAGACAAACAAACTTCTTGGGCTGGAGAGATGGGCTAGCGATTAAGAGAGAGCTTGCTACTCAAGTATGAGATCCTTTTAGGCCAGAGACACACAAGTTCAACTCCCTAGAAGGTACCTAAAAGTCTGGACCACACGCATATAACACAGGCTTGTGGGGCGGGGAGTAGGGACTGGAGAACAGGAACGTCACTGGGGTTCATTGATGGATAGCATCTCCCTGTTGTGGGAGAGACCCTGGTTCCAGAGAAGGACACCTGACACTCTCCTCCAGACCCCACTTGCATGCATGAGGACACTTGCACGTGCATACATACCACATGCCCCACACAGAGTCTACACACACACACACTTTTGTTCTTAACATTTCATGAGAAATCCAGTTCAGTTCACTTCCTATAGACAGAACGGAAGGCCTAGACTACAATTCCACCAAGTGTCGCTCTTAGCTCCTGTGTGAAACACAGTACTATTGTTTGCATTCGATACTAGTTTCTAATCTCCAAATTTTCCCATTTTAAGTTTCTCAAAGACATGACAGCTGCTATTGCTTTTAATGTTGTTTTCTCATTTAATTATGTCACTGTGGTTAGATAACATGGCTCATGAATAAATGCGTTGGGATTTGTTGAGAACGTCCCCATGACCTAGCGTGTGGTCAAGTCCTTCTGAACGTTCTGTCACTGCATAGAAAGAGTGTAATCTGCCTGCTTAAAGGACTTTATATCTGCTAGTAGACCATGCTTTTAGTGTATAACTCTGTACCTTTTGTGTATTTGATCAGTTTTTGAAAGAAGTTTATTAAAATCTCCAACTCTGATTCAAAATTGGTCTGTTTGTAATTCTCTCAAACTTTGTTTTATAAATTTTTGAGGTCACAAGGTGTATGCTGACTCATGGCTCTCAGACTTCAAGGCCATTCCATGAAAACCAGAATCCAGGCAGCGTCAACAGTACCTTGAGTCCAAATGAATGATTGAATGATGCTTAGACAGCGAAAGAGAGATGTTGGTGTGGGGTTTTGCCTGTAAAATGTCTCCCACAGCCTTAAGTATTGCTGATTAAGCCCTGTACTTAAGTCCACAGCTGCAACCTCTGAGAGGTAGACCCTTGCTGGAAGTATGTCTCAGGGGGTGGGGGGCAGACGTGGAGGTTTATGAGTCAGGGCCTACTGGCATCAGCTAGCACCCTCACTCTTTTTAAATTTTATTTATTTGACAGAGAACAAAGAAGAGAAAGAATAGGTGTGCCAGGACCTCTTGCTATTACAAATGAACTGCAGATGCATGTGCCAGTGTGTGCATCTGGCTGGCTTTTCATGGTGCTGGGGAGCTGATCACCCAGTAGGACTTGTAAGTAGTGCCTTCAGCCTCGAGCCACCCACCCAGCCCCGCCTCACCCGCCCCGCTCTCCCTCAACGCCCAGCTCGGCTGACTGTCGTGCTCATCTTGCCATGACGAAAGCCTCCCTCAAGGCCGTCGGCTTGAAGTCGACCCTTTCCTTCCCTCGGCTGCCATGGTGGTGTGTTTTGTCCCAGCCATGGGAAGGTAGAAGGCGGATGAATATCTTTGGCATAGTTTGGATATATCATATAAGTGGTCAGTTCTTCCCCCATAAGCGCCTCTTGGGAGACTTTGCACTTCCTGCCACTGACACGATCGGTATGTATTGCTGAGTTGGGAAACTTCTCTGAAGGTAAAGGGACTTTAGTGAGTTCCTAATACTAAGTCCTGGTACCCAAACCTTCAGACCAGCGCTTTTGGCCAGTTCAGGATCATCTAAGAGCGGAGCTCGCCTCCCTCCTCTGTCTACCTCTACGCCTCGGCCTAGCAACCCACCAAACAACAACAGAAGGTGACAGAGATGGATGAAATAGTCACAGAGGAGTGAAATAAGACACAGTCCTGCGCTCGTGTCTCTCCATCTTATTGAATCTCGATAAATGCTCACAACCCATCACTAGTAAGAATCTAATGAGATATTTATTGCTTATGGAATTTTGAATTAATGGCATAGCAACAAGATTTATATCTCACATATTTGTTACACCTCAGCACTCTCCATTTTAATAATCAATTGATATTTTGTTAACATACATTAACTATCTTATTAAAACTAAATTAAATGCTATTCTGATTTGATTTTATTAAGTAAAATCTAGCAACACTAATGAGGTTCAGACAATTTAAATCATGATGGGACAGCAAAATTTGGGGGTTTCTGTTAAGGGAGGTAATTTTGGAGTGAAAAAAAATGAACAGATATGTTCCTTGAGTTGACAATTTCATAAACATTGAGCAATTCAGTTATGATGGATTCTTAACCAGTGTCTCAAAAGACAGCTTTCAAAATACCCTTTCTCTGATAAGACTGTGTCAGCAATGTCTTAAAGGGAACAACATTTCACCCTTGCCCTGTAAGGTTGTAAGGTTCGTGATTTGGGGAAGATCAAGATAGCATTGCTTCATGAACGAAATCCAGTTCAGATCCCACTTTTTGGGGGGGTCAAAATATGTCTGAAACAAAAAACACACACACACACACACCCTGGACTTTCTCAAGCCTCGAGGATTTCTTTTTGGGTGGGGAACTGGAGTTTGTTTCACCCAGGACGTAGAGCCTGAGACAACTTACCTTGCACACATTCACGCCGTTGACAGTGGTGCCGCGCCCGCGGTGTCCCGGGCTGAAGGGAAGCTGAGCCTCTCTCCTAGGAACAAGTATCTCTGTAGCTTCTTCCACGTGCGCCAACAGGTTGTATGAACACTGTATGGCCTGAGAGGTAAAACCGTGCTTCACAAAGTCCAGAGTCTTGGCAGGGAAAAAAGCTGTAAATGTGTGGAAGCTCCCGCGAGCTAATCCATCCAACCTAAACTTTCCTCTGTGTGGAAGGCCACCATTTCACGCAAGGTCACTGTGTGGTCCAAGTGTCTTCTGAAGTGCTTGGCATATAACCCATGCTTGATGTATTTGTTGAATGAATGAAAGCTTCTTGACCCACTAGACCCTTGATGCTTTCAATCCAAGGACTCATGACAGCTGCCAGTGCTTCATCGAAAAGTCCAGAAGGAGGGCCAGAGTGATGGCTTAGTAGCTAAGGTGCTTGCCTGTGACTCCTAAGGATCTAGGTTTAATTCCCCAGTACCCAAGTAAGCCAAATGCACCAGGTGCCGCATGTGCCTGGAGTTCGTTTGCAGTGGTTGGAGGCCCAGGTGTGCCCATTCGCTTTCCCTCTCTCTCTCTCTTTTTCTCTCTATTTTTCTAAAGTCCATGAGAAAAATTGGAAGAGTTAGTCATAGTATTTAGGCATCAGTAGCAATGGTGAAAAAAATAGACTTCAACCGAAGACATTGGCAGTCAATTCTACTGGCAATTCTTTCCTTACCCATTGCCAAATATGGTGCATATGAGAGCTTGTTTCCTTACCAGAGAGAATTCATCCCATTCCAGGAAAGTTTATAAGTGGGTCCTCAAGTGCAGTTAGTAGCTCAGATGGAGAATTATACATTTTGATTTGCAGGAAGCTTCATTTGACAAGCTTATTTATTTATTTGTTTGTTTGTTTGTTTGTTTGTTTGTTTGTTTGTTTGAAAGAGAGAGAGAGTCAGGGAGTGTTGGCCTGCCAAGGCCTCTTACAGATGTAAACCAACTCCAGATGCACATACTACACTGTGCGTCTGGCTTTACATGAGTGCTGGATAATTAAACAGGGGCTCACAGACTTTGTATGGAAGTGCGTTTGACCACGGAGCCAGCTCCCAGTCCTCCATTCCCATCTGTTTACTTGATGTAACTATTAACAGCACCACTCACACTCTGTCCTGAGCAAGATGATGCCTTATCCAGATTGCTGCATGTCAATTGTTGAGACTTCTCAGTCTACTAAGACAGTATCATGGGCTGCAGAGCTTACTTAGTGGTTAAGGTGCTTGCCTGAAAAGCCTAAGGACCCAGGCTTACCACCCCAGTGCTCACATAAGCCAGATGCACAAGGTGGTGCATGCATCTGAAATTTGTTTGCAGTGGCTGGAGACCCTGGGACATCCATTCTCTTTCTAGTTGCCTCCCTTTCTCTCTCTCTCTGTCTCAACTAAATAAAATATTTCAAAAAAGACAGTAAACAGTAAATCTTTTTAACTGGATAAAATGACTCAGAGAGGAAAGATAGGGAAATCTGCTGTGTGTAATGTACAGCAAATGAATATATAGAGAGAGCCACATTTCAAAATCGGATAGAAATTCTTTGACAATAACCTGATAGATAAGAAACTGCATTTTAGAAAGCATTATACTACCAATAGAAGTAGATAAAAATACCACTCGATTTAAAACAACTCCCCCCACGCACATCCTCTCTGCTTGAGTCGAGGCAGGAAGACAATGTTCTCCAGCCTCCAGGGAGTTCACGCTTTACCATTCTCTTTTGGAACACAGCCGAAGATAACATTGGAAAGAAGGGATTCCTAGGGGATAGAGCCCAGAGCTGCAAGGACAGTGTCTAGTGAGCCACTCCCAAGCCATTGCATCAAAGGCCCGTCAAGGACTATGTCTCTCTCCCTGGACATCTGCCCAGAGGAATCTCAGAACCGGCAGACAGTGACAGCTCCGTTCCTCCCTCTCATCGCTTGGTCTGGCCACTGTCCTGGCTGCACATGGCAGGTTTGTTATGTGACAGGCAAAGCATCACATTTTGCTTCAAATTAAGAAGAAATGTGTCCACACCTGGTACAGGGACTGCCTCATGTCACCCAGAGTCTTTCTCTTTCCCTTAGAAACAAGCAAAAGCCAAGCACCTGCTTGGGATTATGAGCATATGGGAAGACAGGGTACTGGGTAGTTGGACACCAGAAAAGCAGACTGTGGGTGTTCATACTAGTGTTCCCCAAACCTTTTTTTCCCATTCTGAAGTGTTACTGTGGGAATATGGTGTATATAACCTCCATGTTGTGCTCAGAGACAGCCTTGAGTGTCTTATCTCTCTGCTATGACATTGACAATATTCCAGAAAGATTCTTGATTCCAAAATGTAGATCATCTATATATAAGCTTTAGCTTCCCTGTGATGGGTATTGAGCGTGAGCAAGAAATCAAATTTTTGGGATACAGAGCTATAACTTATAGCATAACTTGACCTGTTTTGAATGTCACAGTCTAAATAATGCTAACAATGTTAGGATGACATAAAGATTACTCACTGTAACACCAGGTACTATGATTGGGGCTAAAAAAATAAAAAGGAGGCGTAACTCCACACATGTACAGGGGAAGTCACAATGGAGTCCATGACACAAAACATGCCTACAGTTGTTTACTTTATATTTGAACTATGTCTTCTTCATGTGGCATTTAGTTTTTCCTGAACATTCTATTTACTTTTTCTTTCTCTAGAAAGCCAAGAGATCTTTATTTTTGGTTTTCAGAATGTCACTAGAGGGTGTAAGACAATTTATTTTTATTTATTTGCCTTAATGCTCTCTTCCTAAATATATTTCTCTTCTCTCCACTGCCTCCTGGTATAAATATACAGCAGGATTTTGCTCATTATTTAACTTCTACCGCCTTACCTGTCTGCATGCAGTTCTCTTACAAAGGTGCTCAGTTCTTTCTCGTTTAGCAAGCCAAGAGACATTTGAATATAGAAGTCTTGTTACTCTTTCTAATTTAGTTTGTTTGTTTTGTAATTTCCTTTTTATTTATTTGAGAGAGAGAGAGAGAGAATATGAGCCCACCAGGGCCTCCAGCCATTGAGAACAAACTCCAGACGCATGCGCCACCTTGTTCATCTGGCTTACATGAATCCTGAGGAATTGAACCTGCATCCTTTGGTTTTGCGGGCAAGCACTTTAACTACTATGCAATCTCTCCAGCCCCATTTTGTAATTTCTTATCATACCTAACATGATAATTAAAGTCATTGAACAGATATTTTTAAATTATTTATTCATTTTTAGCAAAAGAGAGAGAATGACGGGGGCTGTGTACCATGCCCCTTGCCACTTCAAAATCCTGATGCATGTGCCAGTTTGTAAATATGGCATTGCATGGGTACTGGGGAATCAAAACTGTGCCAATAGGCTTTGTGAGCAAGTGTCTTTAACCACTTAGCTATCTCTCCAGCTCTGAGCCTTTTGCTTTCTATATGTTTGAAGGTGATGAAACTCATTAATCACAAAATAGTAAGCTGGGTTTTAAGAGAGAAGTTTTTCCTCTTGTGGTAACATGTATGGCCATGTGCTAATATCTGTGAGTAAACATGAATGGGCTCCAAAGCCCAAAGACCCTAACAGTATGAAACAATGTGCAGTACTTCTTGCTCCTGAAGCTCAGACAGAAATGCTTCAGTACGGCACCTGCACACTCAAGCTTCTTTCCAGAACCACAGCCAGAGGAATCCCAGTCTGACTGGTCATCTCTTCTGTGACAAGCTATCTCCATCCTATGATCATTCCCTCCCTCTTCTCCTTCCTCCCTCCCTTCCTCCCTTCATTCCTTCCTGCCCTCCCCCATGCCTGTCTCTTCCCTTCCTCCCTTCCTTCATATACATGGCCTCCCTTTATAGTCTAGGCTGATCTCCTGCATACTGGGATTACAGGCATGCATCACCCTGCCTGGCAGGATCATGAGTTTCTTAATCTACATCCCATTGATTGTTTAGGTGTAGAACTGTGTCGTAGTTATAGCCAAGAAATATTAGGAGACTTGTGGCAACTCATTGGAAAGGTCTTTCTTTATTTGTTAAAAGGTGCATAGTTGGTAGGCAGCATGGTGGAAATTTCCTCTCTCTCTCTCTCTCTCTCTCTCTCTCTCTCTCTCTCACACACACACACACACACACACACACACACATGCAGCCCCCCTAGACTCCCTTCTCCCGTCCACCTACAAAATCAGACAAGGCACACGGGAGCAGGAGCATGGCCAGGCAACTTCTATTCATGTGCTGCTGATACTGCATCTGTGGAAACACAGGGAGTCCTCGATTCAACACGTACCTATTTGCAGAACTTGACTTTGTAAACCCCATAATGTATCCTGCTGAAGAGAGTGTTGCCTCATGCAGGGACAAGGTAATTTAAAAATCATGTTCAAGTTATGTTTGCAATAAAAATTCAAGGTAAAATAATGTTTTCTCTCTAGATAATGTCAAGAGAGTGATTTGCAGGCCATAATTCTGAAGAATGCAGAAATGTAGAGAGTAATGACGGGCATTATGTGACTGCGCCATGGACAGAGGCAGCGTCGTGCATGTAGGCGGCGGGGTGTGCACAGTGCAGCTGGACAGGAATTTGCAAGGGTCAGTCATCCATGAACATGATAGGAATCTGAGTATAACGTTAGGAAACTTTATGAAGTTCAGCCTTCTTTTCATTCTAACCACAAATACCAGTAACAATAAAATATAAATCACCAAGTCCTTACTCTTTTGTTATCAATAAATGGATCTATTACATAAGAATTTAGCTACATGCCAACACTTCAAATTAGTATGTGAAAGGTAGATTATGTGTCCCTTACTTCACACTGTCAAGCAAAATACCAGCTGTACCGATGTTTTGATGTTTTCAAAGGAAGCCAGGTGTGGTGGTGTATACCCCTGATCCAAGCACGTGGGAGACTGATGCAAGAGATTGCTACAAGTTTAAGGCCAGTGTGAGATTCTGACTAAAAAAAAAAAGAATTGAAATAAAACCAAATAAATAAAAAGTTGCCAGGAGAGAGAGAATAGGCATACCAGACCTTCTTGCCAATGCAAACAAACTCCAGACACATGCACCACTTTGTGCATCTGGCTCTTATGTGGATACTAGAGAGTAAACCCGGCCAGCAGGCTCTGCAAGCAAGCGCCTTCACCCACTGAGCCGTCTCCCCAGCCTGAAGGTTTTATTTTATTTTTGAGGAAGGGTTTCACTCTAGCTCATGCAGACCTGGATCTTATTTTGTGGCCCAGGCTGGCCTTGAACTCATGGTGATCTTCCTACTTCAGCTCTCGAGTGCTAGGGTTCTAGGTGTGAGCCACTAAGCCTGGTTTAAAAGTTTTAAAACTAAGAACATAATCATACACAAATAATCTGAGTCTAAAAGTAAATTCATCTATAGAGGAGAATATAAAACAGTTAACACTTTTATAGATTAATGCATTTATAAAATTTGAAAGGCAGAGAATAATCCAGAAAAATATGTTTTCAACACATTAGAAAAATGGTGAAGTTAAAAAAGTTACTACACTCCAGAAAATGGTCAAAGAAAGTACAGGTTCACATACATGAAAGAAATTATTAATTATGCTAATCCTTCAATACTTTAAAAGTTTGACTGCAACACTGATCAAAAATAAAAATGCACTGGTATTGGTGGTGCATGCTTTTAATCCCAGCACTAGGGAGGCAGAGGTAGGAGGATCACTGTAAGTTCAAGGCCAGTCTGAGACTAAATAGTGAATTCCAGGTAAGCCTGGGCCAGAGCAAGACCCTATCTCAACAAAATAAAATAAAAACACAATATGATTTTAAATATATATGACTTAACCAAGCACAGAAATCCCAACATTGTCTGTAGAGAGAAGGCAGGCATAAATTGGTACAACCTTCCTATGAATGAATTTGGCAATAAAATCTAGCATATCTTAGAATTTCATCCAGCCTGAGTTTACCCAGAAGGAAACATCAAAAATCTACAATATTGTCCATAAGTACCTGTGTCAAATGATGGATCCTGGACTCTAGCTGCCAACATTTCTCTGCCTGGGATTTTTCTTAATTCAGAAGAAAACATTAAGGAGTTATGCTGTAGCCATTACCATCCATAAGTACCCATATCTGTGGGCAACCTGATTTCCACCTGTCAGCATCTCTCTGCTTGGGAATTTTTTTTTTTCTGGGTAAGGAAGTGTGCCAGATCACACACGAGGCCCACTGCACATTCCAGCGTCGTCACCTCCCTTTGAAAGTCGTCTTGAAGCAGGGAAGGATTCCCCGTCTTCAGCGGGAACGGCTGTGAGGTCAGTGTGCGACTCCCACACGTGGCAGTGGCAAGCAGCCTGCGCTCTCGTACGGCAGTAACTTTCTCACTAAGGAACCATGTGTGCTGGCTTGAGTCAGGTGTCCCACAGGTGTTCTGAAGGCTGGGTTCCCAGCTGATGGAGATTTGGGAATTAACACCTCCTGGAGGCAGTGTGTTGTTGGGGGCGAGCTTATGGGTGTTATAGCCAGTTTCCCCTTACAAGTGTTTGGCACACTCTCTTGTTGCTATGGTCTACCTGATGTGGGTCAGGGGTGATGTCCACCCTCTGCACATGTCATCATTTTCCCCTGCCATCGTGGAGCTTCCCCTTGAGTGTGTAAGCCAAAATAAGCCTCTTTTTTCCCCCACAAGCTGCTCTTGGTTGGGTGATTTCTACCAGCAAGGCGAACCTGGCTGTGACACCGTGGCTTGGTCTGGGGATGTCCCTCCGTCACTAGAGAGCTTGTCAGGCACGCACCAAACCCCGGACTCCAGGCCCAGCACTGCACGGGCTGGGCGCGGGGCTCGTGCCTCTAATCGCAGCCCTTGAGGTAGAGGCCGACAAATCAGAAGTTAAAGGTCATTGTTGGCTATGCAGTGAGTTCAATGCCATTCTGGGGTACGTGAGAACTTGACAAGAGAATGGAAGGGAGGAAAGAAGATCGAAAGGAGTAGATTTTCTTTCTTGTCCCATCTTGAAGTGTCTCGAGTCGCTTACTCTACACCACTTATGTTCAAACCCTTAGTTCCAGGCTGCTGTCAGCTCCATGTCTTCCAAAGAGTTTATAAACTGCCAAATATTGAGACCATCAGGACTTTTGAAAATCCACAAATTTGATCATTTTTATCCCTGAGTCATTCAGTGAATTATTTTATAGTATGAATCCTAACAAATCACACAGCTGAGGAAAGATGCACCAAACTTCTTCTTTTTGAATTTGAAAACAAACAAAGCAAACATGAAGGGCTGGAGAGATGGCTTAGTGGTTAAACGCTTGCCTGTGAAGCCTAAGGACCTTGGTTCGAGGCTCGGTTCCCCAGGTCCCACGTGAGCCAGATGCACAAGGGGGCGCACGCGTCTGGAGTTCGTTTGCAGAGGCTGGAGGTCCTGGCGCGCCCATTCCCTCTATCTGCCTCTTTCTCTCTGTCTGTCACTCTCAAATAAATAAATAAAAATGCACAACAAACAAAAAAATTAAAACAAAACATGAAAACATTCAACTCCCTGTCTGAGGCAAATGAATTCTGCTTTCATTTTTCAGGTTTAGAACAAATTTCTTAAATTATTTTGTATTCAGATGAGTAATGAATACTGAATTCAGTGAGAATGTTTTTCCCCCTTTGAAATTCTCATCCACATTTGACCACATTGCAACATGTGTGTGTGCGTGTGTGTGTGTGTGTGTGCGTGTGTGCGTGTGCATGTGTGTGTGTGTGTGTGCATGTGTGTGTGTGTGTATAAAGCTAGAGTCTGAGAGGTAGAATGTTCCCCAAAGCAACACTCTAAAGAGGTGAGGGAAGACCAAAAAGACATGTGACATGTGAACAGAAGGGGGTGAGCATTTAGGGGAAGAGGGGACTGGGAGGGAGGACTGGGATAGGAATGGGGACAAGAATCAACAAAAACACATTGCATTTGAAAGTGCCAGAATGAATGACGCGCCTGGATCTCTGTATGTCAACCAAACAATTACAAAACATTACAAGTCTCGGCCATGGGCTGAGGGATGATCAGGCAGTGAAGTGTGAAGTCTCCACGAAGTATGAGGAGGGCCTGCTTTCAGACGCCCTGGGCGCACGGAGAGAAGAGCCAGCAGGGTTTTGAGGCCGCCCTAAAGTGTTCACATTTGAGTTCTCCCTTCTGTTGGAGGGAGAGCTATGGCTAGATCATCCCATTAACCTTTCAAGGTTTTCCAGGGCTGGGCCAGCTCTCTAAGATTTCCAGGGCCAGTGACAAAGTACAAAGCCTTCCTTCATCTTCATTGTTCCTGAACAGTAACCTGCACTTGCCCTCTGCAAAACCAAACCCTGAACGGCGGGCATGATGTTTACAGCGGGCCACGGCCGCCGCGCTGACTCCCTTCCCATCTTTACCGTTCCTGTTACTGCTCGAGAGCACTTCTACCCAGCTCCTCGCGCACCGAGTTGATTACAGTTATTATTAAGCTGAAAGTTAAGAAATTGTTCACAAGAAATCTACATCCTGTTATGTACCAAAGCCACGCAGATTTGTCCCAGTTCTTTCTTTCAGAGTGCAGATAAACATTTCCCATATCAGGGGGCTTTTCAACAATTCAATGGCCTCGTGGGAAGCCCTTTTGAGCCCAGAGGGCAATTATTAAAACTTAAAGTAAGTGGGGAGGGGAACAGAAAATGTGATTGCCAACCCAAACAAGTGAGGTCCGGGGGACAGCTTAAGTTGTGCATTAAGTATAATCTTTTGGCTTTGACAAGAAGGTGAGGTGACCAGCAATTAGCCATTCAAGTCAAGCCCTAAGCAGCGTGTGACCGGGACGGGAAGTAGGCGGCAGTTTCTGGCATCTGAGAGCTTTGCAGGCAGGGACTCATCTTGAGCCTAATAAAATGATTTGCTGGAGTGAAGTTGTTTGCTAGTTTGGTTTTGAATATGCCCATTTTGAGAATTTTCTCCCCCCCCCCACCAAAAAAGAACATATGAAGTTCTGGCAAGCATGCATGAGAGCACAAGTTAAGTGGTCCACACAATGGCCCCAGAACGAGACTGGTGTGTCCTTCAGCCCCTGGGCTCTGCTAAGGTACTCGTTGTCCACCCCATGGTGTACATTCATCCGGAGGTGATAGAGAAGAGCTAGTTTTCTCATAATGATCAGTGGAGATTTCCCCACCAGCAAGGCATTAGACAAATATTTTCTTTATATGCATTTCCAAGCAGAGAGAGAGATACAAAGGAGAGACAGAGATAATGGGCACCTCAGGGTACCCAGCCACTGCAAATGAACTCCAGAAGCATGCACTACTTTGTGCATCTGGTTTATGTGGTAGGTACTGGGGAATCGAACCTTAGCCTTTGCAGGCAAGCGCCTTAACGCTAAACCGTGTCTCTAGCCCCCTGAACAGATATTTTCGATCTCCATATGCAAATTCGCGAGTTCAAGAGTCAGAAAAAAAAAAGTTTGTTTACATCAAATTAAAGTAGGATTCTAAGCAGCCGTCACAGGAATCCCACGGGAAACGTCACCCAGCAGACCTGAGCTGAGCCCACACCTGTCTGCAGAACCCGGCGACAGTCTGGGACTCGGAGGGCGCAGGTCCTACGGAGGGTGGCAGTACTCAGATTACAAGTCCCGCATGCCCACACTCGCGCGTGGTCAGACGGCACCTGGCCCCGATGACATGGCTCACGTCGGTCCTGTCTGCTGCCTTTGGACCACATGCGAGGGGTCAGAATCTCTGGTCGGGAGAGGAGACTCAGCCCTCCTCCCCTTGAGGGGCCGGTTACGGAAGTCACCCACCACCACCCCCATCCTGGAGAACCAGGGCTGGCTTCCTCCCCGGCACAGTCCCGTCATCCTCCCCAGGGAGAAGCCGCCTCTTGGAAGTGAACGCGTCGCGGGTAAGGAAAAGGGAGTCAGCTCTGCGCGCGCCAGCGCACCTGCGCTCACGCGCGTGCGGACGCACCGTGCACACGAACGCACGCTGGCTGCAGCGTCTCCCCGGTACCAGGTGGGTCTCGTGTTCTCAGAACCCCCTTCTCAACGCCACAGTTAGTTTGATGTAAGGAAGTAATTGTTTTCTGTTTCGTGAGCACATGAATTTAAGGCTGGAGACTGAACGTGGCTGTGGAGCACCCCGCTATAGGTTGGAGCCTCCCAGAGTGAAAAGAAAGATAAAACAAAACCAGACTCTACTCTCAGATGCCTACAGCCCATTGTGATGGTGTGAGCGTGAACGCCCCCGTTAGCTCTGTGCTTGAATACTGGGCGGTGGCCCAGAGGATAAGGACGTTCCCTTAAATCCGTAATCTCCAACTGTTGGCACTGATCAGGAAGGCTGCTGGGCCTTTAGGAACTGGGGAGTCCCTGGAGGAAGTGGGTCCCTGGGGGGTGGGACGTGAGGTCTTGTAGCCCAGCCCTACCTGACTTCCTTCCTCTGATTCCTGCCTGCAGGTGCGACAGCCGGCGTCCTGCGCCCACCGCCGCGGCCACCCTGCGGGACTGTGGCAGAATTCAACCCTCTCCTTCCGCCAGTGGCTTCTAGTTGCGTATTTGTCCCCAGCAACAAGAAAGTAACCGCTAGGCACTTAGTAATAGGAAGAAGCCGTCTGTAGCGGATTATCCTCATCATCACAGTGCCTGAGAAGCTGGGGCAGAGGGATTGCAAGCTTGAGGCCCACATGAGCTATTAGCGAGAACCTGCTCCCCACCAAAGGTGGGGGGATGGAGGTGAAGGAATTGCCTGTTATTCCCATTTGCCTCAATAACAGCACTGACAATGATTTTTGACATTTCAATTTGTAGTTCCACAGCTTTTTAAAATTATTTATTTATTTGACAGAGAAAAAGAGAGAGAAAATGGGCGCACCAGGGCCTCCAGCCACTGCACACGAACTCCAGACTCATGCGCCCCCTTGTGTATGTGGCTCACATGGGAACAGAACCTTGGTCTTTTGGCTTTGCAAACACCTTAAGCACTAAGCCATCCCTCCAGCCCATTCCACAGTTTTATATATGGTGGTGCTTTTGTTAATTGTTGGAGGGATTTCAATGTAGATGTTTTATGCAAAGATTGCATTCTAATTTAATGGTTGTAGTTTCTTTTTCTCCTTTTCTTTTGTGTTTTTCAATTTCATTATGCATGGATTTATTTTTTTTCTCCCTTTAATCCGATTTGGTACTTATGAAGCACATTGAAGTCCAGAATTATAGTTCTTCAGTTCTGGAAAATTCCATAACAAACTGTTCTCTCATCAGCACTGATGTGACTGTAGTTTAACACCATCCTTCTGGGGTGGTTACATCCCAAGCCTTGTGTTAGCTGGCAAGGGCTGGGGATGGGTGGGGATGTGTGGCGCAGGCCAAGGCGTGGGTCACTGTGAGAAGGCAGGCAGGACGGGACCTCGCTGTCCAGCCCTGCTCCGAGGAAGTGGACGGAGCTCCCTCATCTCTGCCACGGCATTTGCCGTTCTTCACACAAGACCTTACGCAGAAGCCCCAGCCTGAAACAGCTGCTCTCGCTGACACAGGGTTCCCCCACCTCGTCTGTCTGGGGGCCAGTTTTGGACAATGGGGCGGCTCACCCATCCTACCCGATCTCCTCCTGGGCCTTTTGCTAGCACGGCCCCAGGAGCGCTGAGGCAACTGTCCGTTTAAGAACCCCATCTTCTCTTGGGGAAATGCAACTTGGGATAGAGACTCCGTCCTTCTAGGAGCACGGACTCCAGAAGTTTCTGTTAGCTATGCAGACTTGGCGATGCCTGTGGGGAAGCTTGAGATTCTCTGGGTACAGGAGGCGGCTGGGGCCTGAGCTCAGAGGCAGAGAAGCTTTTAGCAAACGGAGAAGGTCTGTGGACAATAACCTGAGTCCTTCGATTTCACAGAATTTTGCATGTGCGTGTATGTGTGGCATGTGTGCATACATGTTTGTATGTGTGCAAGTTCACATGTGTCCAGGCACATGTGAGCATGCGTGCACATTGATGTGGAGGCCAGAGGTTGACTTTGGGTGTTTTCCTCAGCCTCTCTCTGTTTTTCATGAGGCAGGGTCCCTCACTGCACGTAGAATTCACCAGCCAGCAAGCCTCAGGGATGCTCCCGCCTCAGCCTCCCCAGTGCTGGGATTAGACACGAGCTGCCACAGCCTTCAGGTAGCAACTGGGGGTCCCAACTCAGCTCCCCATGCTTGTGCAGCGCTCGCCCACCCAGCGATCCTCTCCCCAGCCTGGACTTCTTTTTAACTCTTCCTTTTTTTCTTTTTAAATGACACTGAAGGTCTTGTTCCGCCGCCCCTGGTGGCTTTTATCTGGCGGGACTCCTGTATATATGGTGTCCGCCAGGCACTAGTGACATCTGAGTTTACCGCTGCCTAGATTGTGTGTAAGGCAGGTGCTGACTGTGCATTTATTTAAGCCCAGAGGCCAGAGCCCCTCCCCCATCTCTACCCTTCAAAGTCTCAGACTTCTCTGATAGGCCCTGGGCCCTGTGTTCCACCTATCCTCACGGTCAGTTTCATTTGTCTGCCTCTTGGGCTGTAATGCAACCTTTCATACGATTTTGTATAGATGCATCTGGTGCCCAGGACAGTATCTTATTCCTTTGGAGTGACTTGTACATGGGTTCAATGGCTGTTCTTTGACTTGGTCTCAGCTTAGACCAGCTCATTAATGTTCAGAAGAACCAGTCAGAGCCATTGTAACTTCAGATGACATCACCCCCTGCCCCCATCTCTGGTGATATGGCATCTCTCAAGAGAGGTTTGTGGCTTAAGAGGAAAAACAAGACCTGAAACAAATCAGTCACATCTGGGGGTATTTGGTTGAAAGGAACACCACATGTGAAAAGAAAGGTCTAGAATATAATCAATTATCTTTCCCTTTATTCTAATATTTTTATTTATTTATTTACAAGGAGAGGGAGAGAGAAAGGGCACACCAGGGCCTCCTGCTGCTGCAAATGAATTCCACACGCATGTGCCACTCTGTGTATTTGGCTTTCTGTGGGCACTGGAGAGCCAAATCCAGGCCTTTAGGCTGTGCAAACAAGCATCTTAACTGCTGAGCCATCTCTCCAGCCCTGCTTCTGTTCTTTAAACTAGAAATGGGCTTCCTCCTTGCTACTGGAGCCCTAGAAGGAAGGGGATGTGAACATGAGTATGTAGGTCCAAAGTCCAGGCCTTACGCTTTACCCCTTACAGCCTTTGTCACGTAGCCTTTTCCTGACTACACCCAGCCAGGTGACGGCTCTGACTCCCCCCCACTCCCTCCAGCCAGGGCTACCAGACCCTTCCCCGCTCTGAAGCACCAAACGTCTCAACCACTGTGAAGGAGCTGGTTTGTAGAGTGAATAAATCACCGGTAAAACCACAAAGCCACGCTAAGGCTAAGCTACATTCATTTAAATGAACAATTTCACTAGCCTTTCTCCTGCTGGAAACAGAAATCACATTAATGTGCTAATTGCTCTCAAGACTCTTATCACTTTGCCTCCAGGTTCAGTTCAAGCACTCCTTGCCCCATGTCAAAGACTGTGCACTTCTCCACATGTCCCTAAATCTCTTAATTGGTGTGTGCTCATCTGGATTTATGTACGTTCCCTGCGCCTCCCATCTGGGGGTAATTTTCCGCCACCAGCTCCTTCATGATCTGCATTTTCTCCTTCAAGTTCCTCCTCCAGAGCCACTTCTGTGGATCTTGCCTTCACATTATGGCATTACAGGCTCCAGCTGGGAGGAAGCGCCTCTGAATGAAATCCAGCGGAGGAAACAAAGACGATGGGAACCAGATGCCGTGGAAGTCATCTTCGCGTGAGTCATCATGTTCTGGAAAGCGTCTATCTCCAGTCAATCCTTTTTCAACTTTAGGCTCCTAGACAGAAGCCCTCCCTCCATCTACGCATGCTCAAGCACCCTCAGGGGGCCTCTGGATTTTTCGATCTGGAGGGCTGGGAATGTGAATGTAGTACTAGCAAGGGCAGATAAATATTTATTAGTTAGGTTTTACATCCAACATTAGAGAGCCATCATATCCTCACTCTTACTCCAGCTCTTAGCTACCATCCCTCACCAGCCAGCACTAGGATTTGAAATGAGCTACTATAGTTGGATCAGAATATGTAGGTTGAGGCTGGAGAGATGGATCAGTGGTTAGACACTTGCTTGCAGAGCCAGACAGCCTTTGCCGGGTTCTGGTCCTGTTAGCCATGTAAAGCCAGATGCACAAAGTTGCATATGCATGTGGTGTTTGCTTGTAGGGGCAAGTGGCTCTGGCATAACCAGCCAGCATCTCTCTCTCTTTGCAAATAGTTAAATAAAAATAAATAAAAATATAAAGATATTTAATGTGGAGGTTGGAATTGGACAGGTATAAACACAATATGAAAACAAAAGATACTTCCAAGTGTTAGGAGCAATTGATTTTCATGTATAATTTTTCCTATATTTTAAATGTAATTTAAACTGATTTCTTTGTGATAGATTATGTTATACTTGAGGTTGAAATTAAGTATTCATTCAGGAAGAAACACAAAGAAACCAACAAAAACCCAGAATAGATTACTTATAAAAACAAAGACAAAACAACAACAAGAAGAAATTTGAGGAATGACTTTGGGGAACAATTTTCAAAGCTCTTATAGAGGGTACTCAATTAAACTGGTGCAAAAAAAATGGGTATAAAACATTACATTTTGGGTATAAAGTAAAACATTACATTTGGGGTATGGGTATAAAACATTACATTTGGGGTAAAAATCAACCTTTTGAGAGGAAGTCAAGTAGCTTCATTAGCTAGTTCAGGGTGATGGGGCCCCCAAGCTAAAATGCAGAAATGTCCTTAAGTCTGCCTCTGCAATCTCCACTTTAGTAGAGATCAGAGAAGGATCTCTCCTCTCTTATCTCTTGATCTATATCTAGGAAAGGAACTTCTCCTTTCCTAGAATTTAAATCTGATCCTGGCATTGCAAGTAATTAAGCTCAGCCCCAAAACTTGGCTTCATGGCTGGGTTCTTATTGAGCCAGCTTCTAGGCCAAACCAGTCAATCAGCCCTCACTCTGGCTCACCTGAGCCTGAAGTTAAAGCCCACCACAGTAAGGTTCTAAGTCGATGCTAAGCTGGTGGGCAGGCCTCTTTCTTTGCTGGCTGTTCTTCTCTTCCGAACTTCCAATGCTGGTAAGCCTCCTCTTGTCTCAGCCCGACTGGGCTGATGAGGAGCGACCCTGCACTCTACTCTCACATGGGTTCCCCCCCCTTCCACCCTCCGCATGGCAGAAGCTCTCTGTACTTTCTTTTCATTTCCCGGCATAAGCGTAATAATGTAATAATTATCCCTCTCTGTCTGAATTCTTTCAATCTTTGGGTAAAACAGACATGAACGCAGGGCTTGGGGTTCAAGGACTTCTCCTGAACCCCCAAAACCCAATTACACTTTTATAATTCCATTTTGTATAGATGCATCTAGTGCTGGTACAAAAAAGAAGTGTAGTTGGCAATCTACAGTGTTGTTTAAAACCTAGTTCATGTGCATGGGCATGTGGGCACACACATTGTGTGTTAGCACGTGCACTCATGTGCTTTTCTTTTCCGTGTTCCAATAAGCTTATGACCACATGGAAGACCAATGACACCATCAGCAAATATGGGATTCCTCTGGGAAGATCGTGTTGGTGAAAGCAGAACACCACGGAGCTTCAGACCCACTCAGAGGGCACCGGAGAAGGTGGAAATGTTCTTTCAGAGAAGCCCTGTGTAAGCTCCACAGAGTGCATCGTCAGATTTGATCCACGGGACCACACCAAGGAACCAAGCAGCAGGCAGATTAGCAAAGGCTGTGCAGGGAATGGCTGCCCCTTTGCCATACTCACACAATGCATGTGTGTAGAGATATGGAGGACTCAGAGCCCACATCCTCTCCCCCACATCTGTTCAGAACCCTTCACACTCTCCCTGAGATCTGTTCAGAGGACTCAGAGCCCACACCCTCTCCCCAAGATCTATTCAGAGGACTCAACTCCCCTCACCCTCTCCCCAAGATCTATTCAGAGGACTCAGAGCCCACACCCTCTCGCCAAGATCTGTTCAGAGGTCTCAGGGCCCCTCACTCTCTCCCCAAGATCTGTTCAGAGGTCTCAGAGCCCCTCACCCTCTCCCCAAGATCTAGTCAGAGGACTCAGAGCCCATACATTCTCCCCAAGATCTGTTCAGAGGACTCAGAGCCCCTCACCGTCTCCCCAAGATCTATTCAGAGGACTCAGAGCCCCTACCCTCTCCCCAAGATCTGTTCAGAGGACTCAGAGCCCACACCCTCTCGCCAAGATCTGTTCAGAGGTCTCAGGGCCCCTCACTCTCTCCCCAAGATCTGTTCAGAGGACTCAGAACCCCTCACCCTCTCCCCAAGATCTAGTCAGAGGACTCAGAGCCCATACATTCTCCCCAAGATCTGTTCAGAGGTCTCAGGGCCCCTCACTCTCTCCCCAAGATCTGTTCAGAGGTCTCAGAGCCCCTCACCCTCTCCCCAAGATCTAGTCAGAGGACTCAGAGCCCATACATTCTCCCCAAGATCTGTTCAGAGGTCTCAGAGCCCCTCACTCTCTCCCCAAGATCTGTTCAGAGGACTCAGAGCCCCTCACCCTCTCCCCAAGATCTGTTCAGAGGACTCAGAACCCCTCATCCTCTTCCCAAGATCTGTTCAGAGGACTCAGAACCCCTCATCCTCTTCCCAAGATCTATTCAGAGGACTCAGAGCCCCTACCCTCTCCTCGAGATCTGTTCAGAGGACTCAGACCCCCTCACCCTCTTCCCAAGATCTGTTTAGAGGACTCAGAACCCCTCACCCTGTCTCCAAGATCTGTTCAGAGGTCTCAGAGCCCCTCACCTTCTCCCCAAGATCTGTTCAGATGACTCAGAGCCCCTCACCCTCTCCCCAAGATCTATTCAGAGGACTCAGAACCCCTCACCCTTTCCCCAAATCTGTTCAGAAGATTCAGAACCCCTCACCCTTTCCCCAAATCTGTTCAGAGGACTCAGAACTCCTCACCCTCTCCCCAAGATCTGTTGAGAGGACTCAGAGCCCCTCACCCTCTCCCCAAGATCTGTTCAGAGGACTCAGAACTCCTCACCCTCTTCCCAAGATCTGTTCAGAGGACTCAGAACCCCTCACCCTCTCCTCAAGATCTATTCCAAGGACTCAGAGCCCCTCACCCTCTCCCCAAGATCTGTTCAGAGGTCTTAGAAGCCCTCACCCTCTCCCCAAGATCTGTTTGATGAATATATAAAATCTTCCTCTGAACAGAACAAAGTTAACCAAATCCAGCTGACCTGACAGACATATGAATTAAACTGCAGTTTAATACTAAATGCTAAACAGTAACAGTTTGCGTTTGTGTGCAGCAGCAAATTGTGATGACTATAGTTGCATAACTTGCCATGAACGATACATTTTAGCTGCCTTTGATTTGCTATAAAAACAAATATCTGAGGCTAGCGAGAATATTTAAAAGGTAAAAAGGCTCATTAAACCCATGGGTTGGGGGACGTAAGAGCCTGGCACCAGCACCTGCTTAGCTCTGGAGAGGACCTCATAGCAGGCGGCGGGTGCACGTGCAGTAGGTGTTTCGGGAGGTTCTGGTCTTGCTCATAAGAGCGTACTGTTGCCAAAGCTAATCTAGTGCCATGAGACCTGACCCACTCCCTGAGGCCCAATCACCTCTTCCTGGCTTGAACATCTCCATGGTGGAACTTCACCACTGCTCAGCCGGATTTGGCTGATCTTGGCTCTTGCTTGCTAACTAGGGATGTTCACATGTCCTGGAGTCAGCCAATGATCAACTAGTCTAACTTATCTCCCCTTGATGGCTCCGACTCCTCTGCTCTGGTCAAGCTGGCTCACACTTAAGGCTCACCTTGAACTCTGCAGGGTTGCTGAATGCCAGTTCAGTCGCTTATTTCTTTTATAAGCCAAAACATTTTCTTTTTGGTACTCAAATCAAATTTATTTGGCATTTTTAAATATTTGAAATCAGAAGCTGGGCATGGTGGCACACACCTTTAATCCCAGAACTCAAGAGACAGAGGTAGGAGGAGCACTGTGCGTTTGAGGCTAGCCTGAGACTACATAGTGAAATCCAGGTCAACCTGAAGAGCTGAGACCCTACCTCAAAGAACTCTTACACACACATGCAACTAGAAGAATCTTAACTAAACTGGGCATAGTGGCACATGCCTTCTGTCCCTGTACTTGGGATGATGAGGTAAGGAGGATGATTGTGCATTCAAGACCAGCTGTGATCAAGACAACCAGTGACAGAGCTAAATTAACAAAAGACAAAAAGGGGAGAGGTATGGCGAAGAAGTGCCCATGATCTAGTTCCTTATCTTGTGTGCCATTGGCGATCTTATGCTTAAAGTAGGCAAATCAGGAAATACATAGGCATGCTTTTATGGACTTTGTAAGGATGACTGTGAGGGCAGGGAGGTAGCTCTGGTCACTTGTCATGCATGCCCAAAGACTCAGCACCTCAGTGAAATGAAATAATAATGAAATGGATGGCCCTGAGACAGAACTGAGGTGAGAAGTGAGGTGGTGTGTTTCCTGTGATGATTGGGCCGGGGATTACGACACCGGGATGGGCTATTACTGATTCTTGTCTTATGTAGATCCACACAGCCACCAACTGGCATCCAGATTTAAATAATCTCAAAGCCAATAAGGTCATTAATGTTTTCAGGGCTGCCTCTTGCTTCCATTGTAGCACTGGCCACTCAGCAGCTGGCTGTGACAGGCTGGTGGTTTCTGGACGTGAGACTTCCGTCGCTGCATGAGAGCATCAAAAGTCACTGTGGGGCTGCAGAGATGGCTCAGCGGTTAAGGCACTTGCCTGCCTAAGGATCCATGCTTGACTCTCAGATCCCAACTCAGCCAGACCCACAAGGTGACACATGTACAAGGTTGCACTTGCACACAAAGTGGTGCACACAACTGGAGTTTGTTTGATTGTAGTGGCTGGAGGCAGTGGTGTGTCAATTCTCTCTCCTATCTCTCTCATTAAAAATCACTATTTCTCAGTGGTTAGGTGCACTTCCTGTATAAGCATAAAGGCCTGAGGGGAGCTGAGACTGCCTGCATTCAAATTTCCAGACCCCATATCAAACGGCTGGGCATGGCCATGTAAAGCTGTAACCCTAATCCCCCAGGAGGCAGACACCTGAGAATTGGTAGAGCCACTAATCAGTAAGAGGAGATCCTCATGCCTCCCCAAAAGTGCCAGTGGAAGAATAATGAAGCAGAACTCCAATGTACCACCATAGGCAAGAATATGAGGAAGCACAAGGGCACATATGTGTGTATACACCACACACAGAATGAAAACTGAGTCACTGTATGTACGAAGGCAATAAATCAAACAACAGACATGAAGGACTTCCTAAGGATGTAGACCTTGGAGGTAAATTGCATAGCCCCAAATCCCTGCTCTAGCACATTATAGAACCTTGGGCAACCATCAGTCTTTCTGTACTTCCACTCACTCACTTACGGAATTTCAAAATATAGGGCTGGAGAAATTGCTCAGTGGTTAAAGACCATTGCTTGCAAAACCCAGGTTCAATTTCCCAGTACCCATGTAAAGCCAGATATACAAAGCGGCACATGCATCTGGAGTTCATTTGCAGTAGCAAGATAACCTCATGTGCCCATACCCTCCCTCCTTCTCTCTCTCTGTCTCTCTCTCTCTTCATTTGCCACATTTTATCTCTCTCTCTCTCTCTCCCTCAAATAAATGAATAATTTTTAAAAATTTCAAAATATACACAAGTCTATATCACAGGGTATGGTGGCTGGAATGAAATGTCCTCTCCCCCCATCCCCACCCTGTAGGCTCATGTGGTTTGAATATTTGGTATTTAGCTGGTCGTAATTTGTGAGAAGAGCGTTGTTGGAGAAGATGTGTTGCTGGGGTCTTGGGGTGCTATAACTCAGCTCCCACTTGCCAGACTCAGCTCACTCTGGCTTTTCCCTCCCAGCTGATGAGACAAGACGTGATGCCCAGCCTCTGCTTTGCCATGATTTCTCCATCATGATGAAACTTCCCCTCAAAACTGTGAGCTGAAATAAACCCTTTCCTTCCATAAGCTGTTTCTAGTCACGCGTTTGATCCCTGAAATGACAGAGTATCTGCTACACAGGGTTGTTGATATATATGATCAATTGTAAGTTATGTTTTATTTTACCATATGCACAAAGCTTATATATGTGAGATTTATAAGTTAGTATTTTTATATGTAACATGTGATATTTGCTCTTACTACTTCCATGTCATATACTCAGCTCGGGTTCATGGAAAAATAGATGGTTGCATTTACTTCTTTGCATACTTTTAAAGCTAACACATTTCGACCCTGAATATGTATTTCTCCCTTGCACCAAAACTGAATAAGGTTTTACTTTGAAAGACACCAACATATTCTGGGATGAATAATGTGTTACATCTCAGTCATGGCTTTTGCTGACTTGGCCCACAGGGGCCATTAGATAATCTTTTTTATTAGCTAACTGGGGCTTCGTGACCTCGTTCCTGGACTATTACAAAATCTTCATGGCTTGTCGTCCCTCCAGTCCAGCCCTAGCGCAGCATCCGCGCACCGTCTCTCCAGTAAGCAGTGCCAGAGTGTCTTGGTTCATCACCTCTGCACTCTCTCCTTGCTGGGACCCGGCTAGTATTTTTCCATCTGTCAGTTTAGTGCTCATGACTCATCAGTGCCTTCCTGTTCTAACCTTGTGTACTGGCCACTTTGTCATCTCTGGTATAAAACACCCAACCAGAAGCAGTTTATGGAAGGAAAGGGTTTATTTATAGCTTACAGTTTTCAAGGGGAAGTTTTCATCATGACAGAGAGAGTGGGGCAGGAGCAGACAGCGGGGCTTCACATCTTCACATCAGTGGGAAGGAAGTGGCAAGAGAAAGCTGAACGTGGCAAGCAAGGCCAGACTGTAACACTTAAGGCCCAACTGCCAGTGTCACACTTCCTTCGCCTCCTGAAGATTCCACAGCCTGTCCAAACTGTGACACCAATTTGGGAGTAAGTATTGGAACACATGGGGGACATTTTGTGTCCAAACTACCACACCTTGCCTTCTGTTCCAGACTCCTCACACCTCTACATATACCTGTGATGGTTACTACTGACTGCCAAGTTGACAAGATGTAAAATTACCTACAAGACAGCCCTCTGTGCATGCCTGTGAGTGAGATTCTAGACTGGGGTGACTGAGGAGGAAGGCTCTCTGTAAATGCACACAGTGCTGCACTTTGGACTGCGGTCCCTGACTGAATATAAAGGGGAAAGTTAGCTGAAGAGAAGCGTGCCTTGCTCTCTGCTCCCTCACTAAATGTGGCCAGCTGTCTTGAGCTCCTGCCACCATGTCTTCCCAGCTGCCATGGACGGTCACCTCAAACTGTGAGCCAGCATGACCTTTTCTTCCTTAAGTTGCTATGGTCAGGAATTTTGTCATAGCAACAAGAAAAGAATCTGGTACACTTTCTAGGTGTATTCACAGGCAAGAAGGATGAGCATTTTTCAACACCACTCTCCATTTCCAATGGGAAGTCCCTTCTGGTCCAGAAGACTATTTACATTGCCTGGTCTCCCAAAGAAAGCAGAGCTCAGAGCTCCCATCAACTGGAGCATCTGTCCCACAGCAGGTTCCACTGAACAGCAATTACATGTTTACATTCTTGACTCGCCCTCTCAATTAAGCGATCCTACAGGGTGCGGCCCTCAGCCTGACTTCCTGTGTCCAGCCCATACACTGACCCCAAACTGGCTGTTAGATAGATGGATTCCAGGAGGCAATTATTTTAAGAAGGACTTTTAGAATCTTACTAAAAATAACAGATGTTCAGATAAATTAAAAGCCAAGCATGAGAAGCCTATACCCTACCTCTGGTGACGTTTAATACCTATGTCCAGAGGGTGGAATAGACATTGTTGAACTTTTTATTTTGTGGCTTCTTCAAGGTTATAATTTTTTTCTGGTCCTTTAGAACAAAATTGATTGAAATTAATTAAGTTTACCATGTAGCTTGGTCCACACAACTTAATAGTAGTATAATACCCAGTGTGTGAAGGTATTATTCATGCCTTCCTGGAAATTTCATACTCCTCAGAGAAAAGAAGGCTGTGAGCTCATTTCAGTCCTGGAGGATGCCTTAGCACACAGTTTGGGAACCAGTTATCTAGCATTCTTAAAAGAACCATTTAAAAGAAAACATATTGTTATACTATATAGACTTTCAGAAAACTTGTTATTTTCACTTAGTAAAAAGTGAGAAAGTTCCTTCTGGGTATTTACTTATCTAAAAATAACTAGTATTTCATGAGCACCTAATATGTTCCTTATCAGATGGGTACAATGCTAACATTGCCACCATCAATACATGGCCTAATCAGGCTGTGAGGCCAAGAATTCAGGATCTAGAATTCTTATTTTTAACAATTTCACTGTAAGGTCTTCAACATTCATAACATCTGAATTCTGTTGCAAGATATAGTGTCATTTATTTACCAAAACCCTAAATGGCAGAGATTTAAATTATTTGGAAGTTCTCATTGTTCTTGACAACCTTGAAATGAATACCTTTACAGCTCCATGTTTAATTTCTTGTGGGAAATTTTCTAGAAGGAGAACTTTTGTTGTTGTTTCTTTGAGGTGGGTCTTGCTCTAGCCCAGGCTGACCTGGAATTCACTCTGTAGTCTCAGGGTAGCCTCGAACTCACAGTGATCCTCCTACCTCTGCCTTCTGAGTGCTGGGATTTAAGATATCCACCACCACACCCAGCTGAGAACTATTTTGTGAAAGGGTAAAATGTAAAAACCTCAAGGTTTTTAACATATTCAGTTATTGTATCAAATAGGTTGAATGAGTTTCCATTCCACTCTTTTTCTCTATCTTCCTAAATATTTTCATAATTAAAAAAATAACAAAGTAGGGAGATAATTCGGTGAGGAAGACCTTTGGCTTGCAAGCATGAGGACCTGGGTTCAATGCCTAAAACCCTTGTAAAAATGCTGGGCATGGTGGTGTGCCCTGTCTAGAACCCCAGTGCTGGGAAGGGAGAGACAGAGGATCTGCACTGCTCATAGCCAGACAGCTGAACATAGCCAGTGAATTGCGGGCTGAGAGACCCTGCCTAAAACAATGAGGTAGGGCTTGAGCGATGAATTAATGGTTAGGGTGCTTGCCTTCAAAGCCCAAGGACCCAGGTTTGATTCCCCAGGACCCATGTAAGACAGATGTACAAGGTGGCGCATATCTGGAGTTCATTTGCAGTGGCTGACGGCCCTGGTGTGCTCATTCTCTCTCTCTCGTTCTCTCTCTTTCTATCTCAAATAAATAAATAAAAATAAAGTATCTAAAATAAGTAAATAAAATAAAAAATAAGGTCAATGGTGTCCCTGAGATTAACCCTGGGTTGATCACATCTTCGCTGAAGCTCAGTTTCTATGTTGGTGAAACAAAGACTTAACAATGGCTTTTATCCTGCCTACTTGAGAGGCATGTTGTGGTCTCATATAAAACAATCCTTGGGGCTAAGCACCGGTATTGTATTTATTATTTCATACTCATCCTTAATCCAGAATGAAGGAAAAGAATGACTCATGCCATTACCTGTGACAATCCTCTGGAGTGGAATGTGGGCCTTTGGGAGGCCTGTTCCAGCCCCCGCCCCCAGAGGCTGCCCCACAGCTGGATGCCACCCTGAGCTGTCCATGCAAGCCCTCAGCTCTCTTGGCCCAGGTGAAGTCCTTTGGGAAACAATGGTGGTTATTGTTGAGCTGGGTGGGGCAAGAGAGAAATGTCACGTCGGTAACACCCACTGAACCTTGCCAAGGCCCTGTATGGCAAGAAGAGGTCTCTCTACCAGGATTAGATTTTCTGATTAAGTAATAACTAAGCAAACAGAACGAAAACTACAGAGGCTCCCAAACCTCAGAGCTCTCCAGATGTGGGTCATGTCACAGCACACAGTTTGCCCCACTTTCCAATTTCTGTTTTTTTCTTTTCTTTTTTAACTGACACCTGTCCCCTACCTTGCCCTCCACTGAACAAGTTGTCCCAGGGAAGAGTGAGAGCCAAGTCTCATCTCTCTGCCAAGCCATGAATGAGGACCCTCAAGGCCAAATTAGACAAACTTAAGTCCAGGCAGCTCAGCTTGGGCAAGTTAAGTGAAGAAGCAAGCACAGACAGAGGCCCTGGAAAAACAAAGGCAAACCAAAAAAAAAAAAAAAAACAACAAAAAAACACATGGGCAAGTGTGTGAAGTGTGTGGGAAAGGGAGCCTTAATCAGAGCAAAAGGGGTAATGAGAGGGAAATCAGAAAAACTGGGACATGGATCTGGCCAAAAAAGAGAAGAGTGACCCATCCTCTCCAGATAGCACCCACGTTTGGGGTGGTCATCAGTGAGCATGCCCCATCCGTAGCCGGTGTTTGCTGGGTGCTCTGAAGAGCAGGTTCACCCCAGCAAAGAAGGAGAGGGTGTTGATGGCCTGGCGATGAGCGGCCGACGCTGGGTGGGAAACACACAGGCCCATCCTGCGTGCGGCACTGGGCTCCCCTAGTTTGTTCGACAAGTGATGGCTTGTTTCAGCAAAAGCCCCTCCTGGCCTTGGTTGCATGTGGTGAGTTTGGGCAAGTAAATTTGATGTCAGGAGTGTGTGCATTCTGTCATTTCAGTTTTGACATTTTCGTGTATGTAACATGTTTGATTTTATCCAACCCATTGCCTTCTCTTAACTCCCTCCCACTAAAGCCCCTTCCCCAACTAATCCCCTTCCCACCTTCATGTCCCTTGTTTTCCCTTGTGGCGTGTACATTTCTTAATTGAGAAGAATTCTCAGTTATTAATTCTGTCTACCAAGCACGACATCCAGGAAGTGTCGGTAACTTACGTACGGATCACACGGTTTGAAACTCTTCTTCCAGAACCGTTTCTTGCTGTCTTCACTTAACACACATATGCCATGTTGGCTGGTCATCTGTTATGAGGGTTTTCTGTGCATTTGTTTGGGGGGATTTATGTTTGTTTTGGCTGTTTTGTTTCTTGTTTCGGTTTTGTTTTTCCTTCTGGTTTCTTCTTGCTTCATTTAAAGACACATAAATCAGCAGAAAGGAGAATACCCATGAACAACATGCCTCTTGAGTTTGAAACCCAAACCCAACTCTGCCCACAAGGCTTAAGTTGCCTGCCCCCCGGTAAAGTAGGACTACAAAGCTCATTGATAAAACATACATACATACATACATATGTTTATATGTACGTAATATATATGTGTATGTATGTATGTATATATCAAATGCCTGGGGACATTGAATCAGGGCCAGAGCTCTTGTGAATACCACCACTGTTTCATAACACAGGACAGAGGCCCATGAAAGCAGCCATGTGCCCCGGGCTAGGTGGGTGACTGGGGGAGGCAGCCATCACCCGTCTCCACCTTCTCAGCTTTAAATCCCAGGCACTAATAGTACCTAGCACGTAGCACTGTTGAATGAGCAAATGACGTGGGTTGGTAAGGTGCTTGGCATAGTGCTGGCACTTAGCCGCTGCTTAAATATTGTCTACTGCTGTCACCCCATGCCTGCCTGTGTGCGCATGTCTGCATGGATCCCAGAAAATGAGCAAGGGAGGTAGTAATTAGATAATGCAGGGCAATTAAACTCGATTCTTTCATTTGCTTATATTTGAGTTATCAAGCTAAAAGCTTTCATACAAAGTATCCAAGTAATTCCTTTATCCCCATCATTTTGTCTGTGGGTAGTGCTGGTCAGATAAAATTGAACATGAAGTTGTAAGCCCGCAGAGAAGGCAAGTGCTCAGTAGAAAGTGAATCAGGCTGAGAGCCACATGAGACCCTGCCTCAGGAAACAAAACCCAACTGAAGAAAAATATCCGATCCTTTATAGAAAAGCTGGAAAATAAGAGAATTAAATTTATAAAATATTCCAGTAATACAGAAAAATATGGGGTATAATGAAATAACACTAATAATCTAACCATCCTACAGCTTTGCAAATCTTAGCATCTTCATGCGTTTGTTTCAGACTTCTATTGTACAACATAAAATACAAAAATATCAACCCAACAAAATAATTGCCTGGTTTAATAACACAAACACCCTTCTAACCACAACTAGGATGTGAAGCAGAACTTGGGGCGCCCACTCTCAAGTCCTCCATGGACCCGTTCTGTTCAAGAAACAGAACTTGGGGCACACACTCTCAAGTCCTCCATTGACCTGTTCTGTTCAAGAACTTTTCCTTCCTTCAAAAGTAACTAGTCTGACTGTTATAGAATTTGCCATGTAGGAACATTTATTTCAACTCAAACAGAGAGAAAAAAATCAATTTGAGCACATAATACCAGAATAACACAACTGACAAATAGTATCATATGTAAAAACCAAAAACAGTAGGATCTCTCTTGGGTAATAAAAGACTTCCTGTACACCCCCCCCCCCACAACTGAGCGCCTTCCTCTTTACTCACACATGGGCTCAACATTTTCCAAATTGGATTCATTTTGGCATTTTGCAAATGATTCCACCTCCAACAGTGAAAGGCACACCGCCTCTGTTATTGTCATCATTTCACGGGGGTGACAAAAGCTGGCCAGTGTACTAAGCTGGAAGGACAAATTAACAAGTGGATATATGCCCTGCTTCTAGCCTCAATAAATGTACCTTTGATGTCAACATCATCTGTCATGGTCATGCTTTAAGTTAAATATTCTGCATTGAATAAAATTACTAGATTCTGTTCAAGGGCTCTGTTGCAACTAGGTTGGGTTTTTACCCAGTCCTGCTCCCATGTGAGGAGCAAGGCATCAGCTACTCAGCTTTGTTCGATTACTTACCATTAAACTGTTCACTGTGACCAGTCGGGCATGCCGTCAGGTCCTGCTGAGGAGACCTGAGAGAGCAGGAGTGCAAAAGTAAATACTCAGGGCTGGAGCGATGGTGCAGTGGGTAAGGTCCCTGCCTGTGGAGCCCAGCTGATGCACTGCAATTCCCCAGGACCCACGTAAGCCACATGCACAAGGTGGTCCACGCATCTGGAGTTCCTTTGAAGCAGCTGGAGGACCTGGTGGGCCCATTCTGTCTGTCTATCTCTCTCTTCTCTATAAAATGTTATTTTTTTAAAGTGAGGGCTGGAGAGATGGCTTAGCTGTTAAGGCACTTGCCTACAAAGCCTAAGGACCCTGATTCAGTTTCCCAGTACCCACGTAAGCCAGATGCATGCATAAGGGGTGCATGTGACTGGAGTTCCTTTTCAGTGTGCCCATTCTCTCTCTATCTCTCTCTCTCAAATAAAAATAAAAATAAAAAGTGAAAACTCAATGGTTCACCCCCCAAATAGCCCAGGCCCAGCTCCTGAAGCACACTCCCAGGCACAGGCACCCCAAAGCCACCTTCACAGTCTGTGCATCGAGACGCATGAGGTGTTACATGGCCCCTGAACAATACCTGTCCTTTCCATCCCCACAGCAAAGCTTGTTCTAGAATCTGGCTCTTCTTAGCTAATGACCCTTCAATACACTAAATACAAACCTACACTGACCTACAAACATACTCCTCTGGACAGATCTAAATGCCAGCTGGGAAGATGCCACTCCAAAAGTGGCCAGCATGGCAGACAAAAGACACTTGCCTGAAGACAAGTTGGCCTTTGGCCTTTTGCTGGCTGTTAGCTTAGGAATGAATAATCAATTCATGTCATTTAACAACTGGCTACTGGGAAGTCTGGGTTCTACATTAGGAAAATATCATTTTAGCATAGGTTCTTTTAAAAACGTTTTATTGACAACCTCCACACATATATACAATGTACCCTGATCATAATCCCTTCACAATATCTTCTTTGTTCCTCCTCCTTTAACCCCTCCACTTAACCCTTGATTCTTTCCAATCAATCTCTGTTCTATTTTGATATTATTATTATTTTGTTTATTCCAACTTATTCCATATTATTTTAACATTCCAAAGCACTCCTTGCCACCCTTTGGCTCATATTTTCTTCCCCCCACCTCTTCTGTAATGGTCTGCATAGTGGAGAATGTGAGAGATGTCTCACTTAGTGCCGAAAGCATAGGTTCTTAAACTGAGGGCTGCATGTAGGGTGGGGGAAGGAAAAGGTAGGGGAGGTTAGGGAAAGTCAGCTAATGTTTGAAGAAAGAGATATCCCTCCTCTCAGGTACATGAAGATCTAAGAAACTGCATATAATTATGTATTAAGCTGTACTTTTGGTACTAAATTATTAAAATGCCCAAATTCCTTTCTATTTCTACTTCATTATCCAAATTTTTGGAAATTTTATCAGGAATTTAAATAGTCAGCATTGGGAAGTGATACACCCTCATCAGGAAAATTCAAAACAGATCCGCATAGTTTTTAATGGACAGAAACATGAGGTCAGGTTTGCTGATGGAAGCCGTGTGTCCTCGGCTTGGCTGAGAATCGACATGTGTATGCCATCTCAGCCTCTGCCTTTTCCCTTTTGATTTAGGGACATCCTTGATACGCCTCTCTTCTTCTCTTCACTGTCACCTCCCACACGTCAAAACCAGTAAGTTGGGCTGCTCATATCAGCTCCAGGCCGCAGCAAGGAAAGAACGATGTCTGTTCCAACCAGCAATTCCTCCCAGGTGTTGCCAAGTCCAGGGCTGTATAAATGACCAGCCGTTGCTGATTCAGCCACACAGCTTTTGCAAATGAATCACTCCCACCGCCCAGTCTTATGGCCATGAATTTCTATAATATCTACAACAGTTATTTCTCAAGTTGCATAACAACTTGAAAACAAAATGCCCCCTATCTTACTATGTTTCCTTCTGCGTGGCCCTCCAAAGTTTTATAAGCAAAGGAAGGAGCCACAATGGTGACGGAGGCTGGAGCGATGGCTCGGTGAGCAAGAGTGCCTGCAGTGTGATCATGAGGACCTGGGTTCGACTCCTAGCGCCCATGTAAAAAGCCAGAAGTGGCTACAGCTATAACGCAAGCACTGAGGAGGTGGGGAGAGGAGCATGCTGGGTCGCTGCTGTCCGCCGGGCTTACAGAAAACAATGGGAACTCCAGGTCTGATGAGAAAACTTGACTCAGTAAGATAAGGCAGAAGAATGATAGGACCCCCAACATCTTCATCCTCCATTGGCCTCCACATGTGTGTGCTCTAGGTAAACACATCTTCACACACATGTGCATATACTACATGCATGTACACACAATTCCTGATACCAGTATTAGCTATTATATAGAACTTATTAGCCATCAGATACAATGTTACTCCTTCTGTGTATAGTAGCTCAATGAATATTCCTGATAACTTAGTGATGTGGTTTTTATGAATACTTTCATTCCACAGATGAAAATTTATGATATTCAAAAGTAGAGTAATATGTTCCAAATTACATAGTTCCAAATCCAGACATCATGCTTTTAATCATCGTGTTATGAATTTGACCAATGAAAAATTAGGAAAAGAAGCGTCCATTCATGATCACACAAAACCAAGAATACAAATCAGTTTACTGCATGGAACGCTGGGTATTTTTCTAACCTAAAGACTATAGACCTGTGGGACTTCCAAGAAGTGCCTCTCAAAGTAGGGATAGAATCGAGAGCCACCCCAGAATGTAGCAGTTTGGAATTTCCAATCCTGTATTGGGGAGGATTCTGTCCAAAGAAAGCTTCATTTGCTCAGGTAGAGGTCCCGGGTCCTGTGTCTTCTCTTCAGAACTCTCCAGTGATTATGATGAGCTGCCAGGCTGGGGCGATTTTGCCTCTGGTCATGGGAGTGAGGACTACAGTTACTTTATGGAGGTAAAAATGTGTCCCCAGTGTCCGTGGGATTCCACAACTTCGGAAGAGGTTCAAATACACAGAAGTCTCCGTGTTGGGAAAGAGTTCGTCCCCACGATTGGCACGAGGACGCTGCGGTGACGGGGGGTGCGGACGCGGCGAGGCACGGTAGTAGAATCGAAACATCGGGAGACAATGCACAATGAGAAGCTCTTGCCAGAGAACCCCAGGACCCGGCCAAGGGAGGAGACCGAGTTTCTAGGTAGAGGCTACCCAGATCCAGAACCATCCATGGGAATTAATTGACAGCGGTCATTAGAAGTAATTGGAGGAGTTACTTCCAAGCACACCACAGAAGCAGGGGCCTTGGAAGAAATAAACTGACCTTCTCTCGCTTCCCACCCTCCAATCTCCCCCCAGTCAGCAAGCCAAGAGATGCCTGCGCAGGCCTTGGCCTCCTGAGGGAGGGCCAGGAGAGGGTGCCTCTTGAGACGAGAATAAGGGGAGAGCTTCCCGGAGGATTAATCATCCAGGAAGACAAGTCAGTCCTTCCAGACTCCAACGTGGGAAGAAACGTGGACTCTTCCTGAGCCAGGCTCACATCTAAGCCCTGGAGCAATCTAAGGGTAAGGCCATAGGGGTCACCTCATCTCGGTAAGATTAGCTAAGCCCTTGTCATGGCAGGCCTTGGTGTAACTGAGGCATGCCCCCATCCCTCAGATTTGTGTGTACTTCATGGGGACAATAGTTCAAGGGCTATAATCATTGCCTATTCAAGTGGTCACAGTGGAGATGCCCAGCTTAATTATTTTAGTTTTTTTAAAGTTAACATTACATACTGGTCATGGGGACATTAGTCCTCAGTGAAATGCAGTTAAAGGCTATTACTTTCTTACTGCCATTTATTCTCAATTTACCAACTGAAAGGACCACGTGGGGGTTATGATCTCTGAAAGTTTCCCCGAGCCCATTTTCCCTCTTGAAACCTTGAACTCTATTATTTTCAAGTTGTTTAAAAGCTAGCATTTCACTTTTCAAAGCTACAATGGTATTTATTTTCTGGTTAAAGAGCAGGAGAAGAAAAACAACTCCCCAGGTTGGAGTTGATGTTTTTAACTCCTTCTCCCCAAGGGACACATGCACACACAATCCCACACCTCTGGGCTCGGGGCTCACGTCCTAGAGTGTAACCACGCAGATTTAGATGACCACAAGTTGAGGGTCCGAAAGCAAGCAGAGAAGTCCAGGGGAAAGGTGGGTGCGAGTGGACTCCTCGGAAAGAGTCAGTGACCAATTGGAATAGTGCCAGGGTAAGGGGTGGGTGCACAGGCAGAGGGGACCTGCTTGTTCTCTGGAAATCTCTGAACAAATGGAGGAGCTAATCACACGGCTTCCAATGGTAGAACTACAACCAGGCTAATTGCATGGCTCCACAGGGCAGAACTACAAGCAGTCATTAGAGGAAAAACCACTTTTACCCCAAAAGGTGAAAGTTGACCACTGATTCATTCCCTGCTCCTGGGCGTGACAATAAAAGGATCCTCAAAATATTTGTCAAATGCAGTGGACTGTTCTGCACTAAGTGACACACCTCTGTCACACTCTCCAAGAACTGGGGGCCACTGCAAAAGAGGTGACAGCATGTAAGAGCCAGAGGACAGGGAGCAGAGCTCTGGGGTGCCATCGTGCAGACAGTGCTGCTGCTGCATTAGTGCCCTCACAGCGGCCGAAACGACCTGCACAAGACCTGCGCAGTAGGCGGGTATAACTGAACACAACAACACGCCAGGATGGATTGACACGGAATAGGGTGCGGTGGAAAGAAGCTACTCGGGGAGGGACCTGGTGGAGGGAAGACCAGAGCAGGTGCTGAGCGGAGATGACGGTCAGGGTACAGCGCACGTATGAATGGAGGCTGTCAACAAGAGGTTAAAGAAAAAGAGTGGGCGTGGTGGCGCACACCTTTAACCTCAGCACTTGGGAGGCAAAGACAGGAGGATCACCGTGAGTTCAAGGACACCCTGAGACTACATAGTGAATTCCCAGTCAGCCTGGCCCTCAGCAAGACCCTATCTCAAAAAGAAAATTAACAAAAACGATATCTGTCAAACAAATTATAATGACTGGCTCCGGCCACTAGTGAAACACTTTCAAGCTATCTGTAATTGATGGGGCGCCGAAGGACCCAGAAGTGAAGGTTCCGTGAAGCACATGGGCCACTCTGTGGAGGGTGTCCATGTAGCAGACAGAAAGTGGAATGTATTTGTTCCTGGGACAGGGCTCTGATCTAATTGACTGTATCGTTCCTGGGAGCCAAACGTGTCTTAGCTTATCCAATCTAAATAGCCAAAGTCCCGCCTCTCACCTTCTGTCACTTTTGATTTCGATACCCATTAGAAGTTGTTGCTAAGAAGTGGATGGAAACATGTGTGGTGTATGTGGTGCCCCCACCTTCTTGGAAAGAATCTCAGGTGCTTCCTGAAGGAAGAGGAGCCGGCCCCGGCTCGTGCTCCGGGCGCGCACTTAGGTCAGGAGGCTAGCATGCTCTCGGGGATGCAGCTGGGAATGCAAACGCGTCCCTTCAGAGGGCAGATGCCTTTCCCTCCCATCCTTCTGTAGACCTGAGCCAGCTCCCGGCCCTGTGCAGAACGCATGCCCGACAAGCGCGTCAGTGGGAGGGAGGGAAGGCAGTCGGAAGTGAGGACTACTTTTAGCTACAAGATGGGCAGCGTATAGATAATTGTGAATTCCTTGAAGCAGCAGTACTGCCTTATTCATCACTGCATCATCTATACCAGGGTGTCTAAAAATACCTGATCACTCCAAATCAATCGAGCTTCTTCAAAATGAGACTCTAGGCCTCACTCCAAAAGCAGATTCTTTGAAGAGACTTGGGTCCTTAGGGTTTTCAGGCCTTAATCAGTAACCTATCTCTCTAGCCCCCCGAAAAAAGTTTCACACACTAGGACTAGAGAGATGGCTCACTCATCAAAGGCATGTGCCTGCAATGCCCGACACCCCAGGTTCAATCCCCACTGCCTCCATAAAGCCAGATGCACAAAGTGGCGCATATATCTGGAGTTGGTTTGCAGTGCCAGGAGGCCTTGATGCACCCATTCTCTCTCTTGTAAATAAGTAAATATTAAAATAATTTTTAAAAATTTGTTCATTTTTATTTATTTACTTGAGAGTGACAGAGAGAGAAAGAGGCAGATAGACAGAGAGAGAGAGAATGGGCGCGCCAGGGCTTCCAGCCTCTGCAAACGAACTCCAGACGCGTGCACCCCCTTGTGCATCTGGCTAACGTGGGACCTGGGGAACCGAGCCTCGAACCCGGGTCCTTAGGCTTCACAGTCAAGCGCTTAACAGCTACGCCATCTCTCCAGCCCCTAAAATATTTTTTAAAAGTTCTAATACTGGCCGTTTGACTAGCAGGTCGTGGGAAAATGGGTTGCCTAACTTTACTTCAAGGACACGAGCGCGCACCCTGAGGGGAGAGGAGACAGTGAGTCTCAGATGTGGCCGGCGTCGTTTGCTTCCCTTCCTCTTGACTGTGGAGCCCAGTGGACCACAGATCCCAGACAGCGAGTTCTTGATTTCTGGTAGACGCGCTCATCCTGCGATCCCCGGCGCTCGGGACATGTCCCACACTGCTGTGAGCACGTGGAACCCAGCCCCTGTGACACTCTTGCTGTGGCGCGGCAGAGCCTTATACGGAAGCACAGCGTACTTTTTCTTTCTGCCTTGCTGGGGGACTCTTTAAATAGCAGGGAACAGCAACTCCGAGCTTTCCAAAGAGCTACTTAAAGTTATTTCTCTCCATGACAACAGCCTGCCAATACGGATAGAATTTAAAGAGCTAGGACCCTAGGCAGAGTGAAAAAAGGAAAACTTCCCTGCTAAACTGAAGGCTCGAAGATCATCCCAGGCAAATTCCTGACACTGACTCACGGTGATAGAACGGAGGAGACAGATGAGATCAGCCATCAAAGTGCATGTGGGATTAAGAGGATGTTTAAAGGAGTTCACTGGGTGGTGGATGGGGTGGGGTTACTCAAAGATATATGCTACAACTGCTTTGGCCAAAATAATGGACTTGTTTTCTTACGTGCAGAAGTTTGAAGTCGCTGGTTTTGGCTAGCTGTTACAAAAAAATCAACTTAAATAATTCTCTCGGTCTTTGCCTCATGTCGGAACCCTACAGAAATACCTTTTGTCGCAGGAAAGCTGACTCTGAGGCTGGGGTGATGCCCACCCAGCTCCCAAGACTCCCTCTTCCACCAAGTGTAAAGGTTCAGTCGCTTTCTCAGGGGGTTCCAGACCCCATCCCTGAGGGGATGCCTTTACCCCTCTATTGGTGGTAGTTGGTGGGAGTGGGGAGTGTGAGATTTGCTTTCTACTCCTAATTGTCCCCAGCAAGGAGCACGAACTTGCCCTCATCACTTCCTTCTCTCCCCTCCAGCCTCTGGCCCTGCCCTCAGAGCATTCCCCATTGCCTGGCCATGCATGCTAGCCTCCTGACCAAAGTGCGCCAGCTCCTCTTCCTTCAGGAAGCACCTGAGATTCTTTCCAAGAAGGTCGGGACACCACATACACTGCACACGAAATCAGAAGTGACAGAAGGTGAGAGGCAGGACTTTGACTATTCCGATTGGATAAGCTAAGACACGTTTGGCTCCCAGGAACGATACAGTCAATTAGTAGTGGTAAAAAAAAAAAAAAAAAAATCAAACCATAAAATTAAATGATCAAAGACCTAAGAAGCAGGAGAGTTGGTCATTCAAGTGCGTCACCAGTGGAAATACCTCAAAGCCAACCTCACCCGGCCTTCTCCGAAAGAAGAAATGGGTACCAAGGCCCTGGACCAGCTCTGCGGTTTGGCCTGCACACGGCCAAGCTCATTCATTGTCAGCTGTCGCCCCCTAGTGGCACATGTCCGACGTACCAGGGCTCCACATTCTGGGAGTTTCCAAAGTAACCGAATAAAGCAGGCCTTTTCAGAAAAGGGCAGTCTTCCAATCTTCTCACTAAACGTCAATGTCCCTGCACCCATGCTCTCCCTCTCTCTCTCTCTCTTTCTCTCTCTCTCTCACACACACACACACATGCACACACCTGCAGATTTAGAAATAAAATGGCTTATAAGTTACCCCATACCTTGATGATCTAGTTGCTAACTTACGGGGAAATAGAGTTAGAAAGGAAAATATTCCTTCAAACCCTCTCTCAGCTTTGCCCCCATCATGGCACGTGCCTCTGAGATCCTTTTCTTAAAAGAATTAAAACAGCTCTCAGCTCGCAAAGCCTCCTCGAAAAGAACATTGATTTTTTTTTTCCTGTCCAAAATGTCACACTTACTTTGTGACAGGCAGAGGACTTCTCAAAAGGAAGAGAGTCACAATGATGTACATTAACTTTTAAAGATAAATCTCAGAAAACTACTTTTCTAAAATGCATAGCACACTACACCCGTAATCTCCACACCCAAGAGGCTGGGGCAGGGCAGCTGCTGTGCTGAAGGTCAGTCTGGGTCATGCAGTTCCAGGCAAGATCAGCGCGAGACCCTGTCTCAAGGCAGCTGGACTCAGTTGCACTCCTCAGCAGTCACTATCAGCGCAGTCAGGGGCTTTCATGAACCCAACCATATTTCCCTGTCTCTACTGATCCTACTCCCCCGAACACCCACACACATGTATATTTTTATCCATGGGTATATATTGTAGAAAGTGTTTAAAAATAAACTAGCCAAAATGCTCTGTAATCCTGAAGTCACCAAGCACCAAGAATAGATTTTGTCATATGTGCATATAAATTTGGCATCTGACTCTCCCTCTCGGAGGGAGTTTTCCTAGTGAATTTATGATAATTTGTAGTGAGAGGCCCGTCTGCTCCTGGCCCTTCTTTGACATGCCTGTCCCTACAAACACGTGTCCCTACAACGTCTTCTCAGTGCCAGTCACATTGTGCTGAGTACTTAACCCTTTTTTTCTTTAAAATATTTAATTTAATTCATTTATTTGAGAAAGAGAAAGAGGCAGATAAACAGGGAAAGAATGGTGCACCAGGGCCTCTAACCACTGCAAACGAACTCCAGACGCATGAGCCTCCTTGTGAAGCTGGTTTACATGGGCACTGGGGAATTGAACCTGGGCCCTTAGGCTTCAAAGGCAAGCACCTTAACTTCCAAGCCATCTCTCCATCCCACTTAACCCTTTTGACCCACCTGCAAAGTAAACACAGTCATCGTTTCCACTTTATAGAAGAGCCTGCTGAGGTGTACGCTGTTCCTAGAAGAGGGGTTCCAATTCTTAACCAGATCTCTCTGCATCCCGTCCCTCTCACGCTGATTCTATGTGACAATAGGCAGGAATTTATTAATTACAATTTCATGGCTCTTCAAGGGTGTTGGCAGGTTTCAGAAGGAATCGGATCATTCTTCTCCAATCACAGAGACTTATTGAAGAACCTTGCCCTGCCATGGAGTAATGTAACTATGAATGGCTAAGGTCTCAGAAACCATCAACAGTAACCCAGAAAACATTATGTTTTATGTATTTTTGCATATATTTAAACACGTTTGATATCTTTCTTATGTAACTAAATTTCTGCAATTGCACTTTCTTGCCAGTTGATTTTCCTTCTAAATGTAAAAGCAAATGGCGCTTTTTACTTTCAGCCACAAAAAATTCAGTGCTTTGGTTTAATTAAGAATTTTAGTTACTTTCGTATCATTGATCCATTATTCTATTCTGTTTGTATGGTCATTGGGATTCTCCTGTCTGTCTGGAGAGCTGGCTGTCGGCCTGGTGGCACTGTCTGCTAACTGCAGTGTCTTATACAGCACACCAGAGGGCGGTGGCTCTTTGCACGCATGAAAGTGACCTCACAAAGACTAGTGCTTTAGTAAGGTTGACCAGGAAAGAAAAGTAATACTGTTAAAATATTACAGTATAGAAAAAACAAGCACTGAATAAAAAGAAGCTTCAATCTGTCTCTGGTGTAAAACCTTTCCTCTTCGGTATGCATGGAAAAGGAGGGCAAAATACCACCGCTGTATTAGAATGGGTAAGCTGGTTGAAAAATCATTCCTGATGCAAGTGAGATTTTGTTAAACGTTTCAGAAGGGATATCACATCCGAGCATATCGTCTGTCGCTCTGAGTGTGAGGATTAGGGCAGAATGGGCTGAGACAGCAGTGTGAGGGAAAGTCGTTGTGATGGGGGATCAAGGGCGCTTGCTTGCAAACCTGCCAGCCCAGGTTTGATTCTGTTACGTAAAGCCAGACTCGAAGTGGCATACATGTCTGTGATCCTGACGTGTTCAGAGCAATTGGGTGTGGAGCCAGGAAAACCCAGAAGCTTGCAGGCCAGCTAGAAGGGCGCATGAAGTGGCAGAACAAGAAGGGAACCTGTCTCAAAAGAAGGTAGCGAGAGAGAGAACTGGCACCCACACCTGTCCTCTGGCATCCAGAAGCATCATGTGGCATGTATTTGTGTGGTTTGTGTGTGTGTAAACAAATACCATATACAGACACACAAATTTAAAAAATAAGTTTGTTGTTGATTTTGGTTTGTCGCAATGTGAAAAGACGGGCACTGCCAGGGGTCTGCCCAGACCCATGGTAAAATAACGTTCGTGTCTGTTACTGGATGCTGAGGATTGCTCCTGACGTTGCATTCCTTGTTTGATAACCAGGGCTGCAAGGCCCATGCTGATTTTCTTCCCATGTCATGGGGGATGAATGTCTTCTTTCCCCAACCCTGAACTGCTTCAGGCAGAGTCCCGTGGGACCAGTTTAGGGCAGTTCTCTTCGTAGGTAAAGTCCACATTTGACTTCAAGGATTGCTCTGCATGTTAGCAATCCTTGATACCTCAGTCTACTTAGCTTAAGATCCTGTACATAGACCAAAGAGAAAATCCAAAGAGACTCCTGGGCTGTTAAAATTCCAGAATGAGGGCTAGAGAGATGGCTCGGCAGTTAAGGCATTTGCCCACAGAGCCTAAAAGAGCTGGTTCTATTCCCCAGTACCCACTTAAAGCCAGATATCTTCACAAAATGGCACAGGCACCTGCAATTCGTTTACAGCAGCTGGAGGCCCTAGAGCACCCATCCTCTCTGTCTCTGTTCTATTTCTCTCCGCTTGCAAATAACTTAATACAATAGTTTTAGAAACCTTAGAACCATTCCAAGGAGGATGAGTGGATCTGGCTCTTCCTCAGAAGGGGTGTTGCTCTGGAAGAGGAATGACGTGCCACTGATGCATACGGAAGGCAGCACCATGTCCGCCATCAGCTGGTGTTAGCCTGCCGCCACCAACGCCTCTCACTCATAATTTCATTTGATTTGGTTTCCATTTAATTTCTCCCTAAGTTACAGAGAGACGTCTACGAGTCAAGGCTCAGTGTGTTGAAGAATTGTTGAGTATGTTGACAGCTGGACGGTATCTTCCTGAGTGTGGAACCCAGCATGTCCCAAACCTGTCTGAACAGCAAAGTCACCCTCAGTGCTCAGCACCCCTTCTCCGGCCTCACCCTGCCGCTTTGCATTCAGTGACCTGGGTGGGGCTAGGCGCGCTTGTATTTTGAACAGGCGCCCCAGGTACTCCCTGTGTGTGAAGAAGTTTGGGAGATGCCAGCATTGACACAAGCCTCTCATCTACCACGTGGAGAAACCGAGGCTTAGGAAACAAACCTCGGGCAGGCATCTGGGTCACATGGTCTGCTAAGAATCTTCAGTCTTGACCCAGGTTCTGTCCCTGCTTCTACCAATTTCTTGTTCCACTAAAAAAAGAAAGAAAAAAAAAAAAAGGAAAAGAAAAGAAACTCTACAAACACACAGACCAAGAGAACTGGGTATCCCAAACACCCCTTTACTTCCTATTTCTGGAGAAAATACCAGCCGAGCTCTTCCAAGATTCCCGCATGATAAAGTCTCTCCATATCTTCACTCACAACGTGGGTGTGGCAGTGAGGGGGAGACTAGACCAGCTTCCAGATCTTACAAGCCAGCTCTACAGATGCCCTGCCAAGGTGCTCTCGGGCCCTCTGTGAGGGCTCTGTGGGTTCTCCTCAGGCCTCCTAGAGTCTTCGCTGAGTGCACATGAGGCATCTCCGGGTTTCCAGGGTGAGTAAAGAGCCCGGCAGGGCAGGCAGGCAGGGCACTGTTGTCATCTTCGGAAACTAGAAACAATCCCCACTCTGCTTTCACTAGCATGGCCATCTGTGAATGAGCAATCTGGGTGGGTTTTCCTAAGAACATCATATTCTCCATATATTGAAGAGCTTAATACTTGCAATCAAAGAGACAAAAATATCCAGCCAGCTCCAATTCTTATAAAACAGAGCTGAAAGCAAGTGAGTCAGCTTTCTGAGAGTGACTCAGCCTGTCTTCATGGCCAGCGTTGGTGAGTCACCCGTCTGCTGTCTGAAGAAATAGTCATTGCAGGAACTCAGATTCTGGGACCTTCAAAAGCTCACTAAATTCTTGAGGAACTCATTAGCTCTACTGGAATGCTCTGTTTTTATCTCTCTTCAAAGACATCTAAGTTTGAGCTTAGATTGAACAGCCGCCCCTGGAAGGAGCAGCCCCCCACTCCAGGGTGAAGCTCTACTTCCTCTTGGCGTGACGCTCCGTTAACCTGGGGCTTCAGGGGATGCACAAAGTGCGCGCTGGTTTTGCTAGGATTAGATTCTTAGATTTTACTAGGTATCATGATGACTGAAAATTGAGTGTTCAAGTTGGGTTTACTGGAGGGAGGACTTGATGTGAATTTTAGAGTTCATGATAGAATAGTCTGGAGACTGGCACTTTTTCACTTCGTTTAAGTAGAGTTGAGGCCTGTGATTCTCTTCAATCTTATTGACATATTTGAAAGCTGTCGAGACCTTCAACCCTATCATAACTGACTCTTGCAACATTGCTCATCTTTTGTCATTATTATAATAGTAGCTTCTGTCTTTGATGAACATTTGCATTTCATACGACACTGAACAAAATTGACAATATAGAGGTAATAATTTACAGAGGTCTTAAAAAGTCAGTGAGCAGTCTTCTAAGGGATTTAAGAATATTAATTAAGTGAAGGAATTTCAAGAGAACTTCAAAAATGTCAAAGATCCATTTGCCTATGCTAGGTTACTAAGGTGTCCATCCCAGTTTCCGCTGGGAAGGCAGACCTTAAAATGGAAAGTGCTCCATCCACAGGAGCAGCAATTCTGTCACTTCTAAGATTGTCCCCCACTAAGGAAGACACTGTGAGTTGGGTCACTTGGAGCGTTGGCTCAACGTCCTTTTGAAACAGATGAGAAAACGTCTGAGGCCTGACGACAGAGACAATACGGAAGCTGTGGAAAGTGTTACTTCTGATGTATTACTGGCTCCTCAGCTTCCGGGGTGCTGCTCTGGGCAGAGGCTGGACTCTTTGCTGACAGACTTCATGTTCGGAGGACCATGGCCTGAAGGAATGACTGGCATCCATGAAGTGGTAGACAAACCACAGAGAACCAGACTCAAAGATGCTCCACTCCTTTGATGGGAGCCCTGAGATTCTGAGAAGGCTTTGCCAAAGACCATGGTGTGTGTTTGTGGGTGGTCACAGGCAGGGCCCTGGGTTAAAGCAAACCCAAACTGTCCGACAGGAGGGCCCAGCTACAGAGAGGTCGCAGCAGCCTGAACCACTGGACATATCTTGGGAACCAGATGGGCAGGGGAGCTCCTTCCCCCATTCTCGGGGGGTTGCAGTAGGCCAGGATCCTCCCCCATTCTTGGGGGTCGCAGTGAGCCTGGACCCCTGGACAAAATCTCAGACCCCCCAGATTGGCAGGAAGTAAGGTCACTCTCTCTCCAAGCACAGGATCCCTGGACATTCAGATAAGACTTGGGCTTTGCCCGTAACCCCGTGGCCTTTGGCCTAGGAAACTCCTTATATCCTTATATGGTGTCAGCCGGCACCTGTGCACAGCCCTCCCCCTGCGGCCCGCTGCCTGCCACTGTGTAGATCACCTGACAGTCCCCATATGCTGGAATGAACAGTGTCCTTAGGCACAGGCTAGCAGCCTTTGAACCCACCCATCCCCTCAGGACCCTCTTTCCTCTCTCAACTGCTTATAAACCCACCTCTTTATTGAATAGATGAGCTGTTCGCAGAAACTGCCTCACAACAGTGGTTCTTTTGTCACGCACATGACCCTGCTCTGCAATAGTTGCCTGGACGCCTTTGGGGAACAGCTGCCCAAGGATCCAGGGACCCACATTTGTGACCAGACATAACATGGCCCTGTTATTGAGGTTTCACAGTTCTTAACTCCTTCAAGGAAAAAATTCAGTCAGGCATAGGCACTGGAGAAGGGGTTGGAGGAGAGGAAGAGATGGGAGTTGGGTGAACCAAAACCAAAGACATTACTAAAAAGCCATGTGGAAACCCAATTCTTTGTTTGCTAATTTAAAAGTATGGTTTACAAAAAAAGAGTTTGGGCACAAGTACTTTGTGGTAGTGGATAATGCTGTGTCCAGAAGCCATTGGTGGTCATAGGAAAATACCAGAGCCAGAAGTGGGTACTTCCCAGTGAGATGTTGATCAGGGAGACCCCCAAAACTCATAAACAACACAGGCTGTGGCCAAAGCCTTTGATTTCTCACCAGAACTAAATGGCAACTCTATTGCTTATGACACCATATGCTTCAGCTGCAGAGCACTGAGAAAATCAAGTGGGAAGAATGTTGGAAGCCTCCTCTTTGCTGGCTACCTATCATAGTTCTAGAAAGTGCCACGTAGGCTGCTGGGAGACAAAAGTCATCAATGGTTTTAACAAAAGAAATGCAAGTGACCATCCAGAAAAGATGCATCCACTGGTGCAATAGTGGCATATCTGTTATGGGGGTAAACAACTGCACTCTGATTGAAGTTGAGTTCTGATCCATGGGAGGGGATTCATTTCTGGTACTGAAAACTTAATCAAAAGGCTAAATTTGGAGTGTCATAGGCCCTAGAAAGAGGAAGCTATGACTATCGTTTGGCTAAATGGAAATATTGTGCCCATCAAGTTGCACTCTAAATATTTATGTTATGTTATAGCCGGGTGTGGTGGCGCACGCCTTTAATCCCAGCACTCGGGAGGCAGAGGTAGGAGGATCACCGTGAGTTCGAGGCCACCCTGAGACTACATAGTGAGTTCCAGGTCAGCCTGAGCCAGAGTGAGACCCTACCTCGAAAAACCAAAATAAATAAATATTTATGTTATGTCCACAGATGAGTGTTGCTCTCACCTTGATCCAATATGTTTCTTTTTGCAGATGGCAGTCACTACTGGGGAAACCATTAAAGTACTGAGAAGTGGCTGTGGACGCTTTCCAATGCTCAGTCAGCACTGAGGGAGAGATGGTGGAATGAATAAAAGAGCCAGAGGCTGGGAAGGACTGCATGAAATGCTGCTTTTTGGACATGCGGTGGCCCTTGCATTTATGACCTCATTGCAGCTGTCATTGCCTACACTGGACTTGCAAAATATTGGGCCTATGACCATTCAGTCACAGATGATGGAGAAGAGCAAAAGGAAAAAAAAGGAAGACTTCAAACTAGAAGAGGGAGCAGTTGGAAGGAGTCGAGTAGGAGGAGAATGGGGGGAGGAGCAAAGGAAGGGAGAGTGAAAGGATAATGATCAAAATATATTATGTACATGAAGAAAACTTGTCAACAAGAGAGATAGTAAGCAAGGAAAAACTGCAAAGAGAGATTGGAGTGGACTGTCCAAGACTGGGAGCATCCCAATGGGTTCTGCATGGGGAAATTTCAAAAGGTTTTTAATGAATATTTATGAGGTAAGTAGTACAGTCATGGAGTAACATGACCCCTTTTCCCACTTAAATTGTAGTAGACCAGATATCCCTTTTAAGGTATCTCTTTCAGTGATCCTCTAGAAAAGCCCACAGCCCACAGAGTGTGGGGTCGAGAGTCAAAATCACAATTCAGGTGATACTATAATGATGTCCGGGTCTTTTGAGGATCTAGTCCCTTCACTAGGGCACTTGTGTGGGAGAACGGCCAGCTGCCTTAGTTTCCCTACAGCAGGAGCAGCCTGACCACAGCTCCGAGGACGTTAAGCCACACTCTGAGGTACATGAGGGGGTACAGCTACTTCAGTGCGCCTTTGGTTCTCCCCACATGCCTGTTCTCTAAGTGCTTACCTACCCACTATCAACCCTAGGGGCATCTGTTCTTTCTTTAGCTATCAATTTTTGACATCCCAACCATTAGTAAGGCCTCTGTTTGCAGTGGGGTAATTTATAAAAGGAAAACCAAATATAAAGACAAATGTTATATAAGCCTCTTTAAAAATAGTGACATGGAAAAATTATCAGAGAGTTCTTTATAAAGTCATTCTTAAATTATTGCCATCCATTTTTGTCCCTTCTTGTTTCAATGTGCTCATCCTCTGTCTTACTCTATCTTGGTCATGCAAGGTTTTACACATACTTGCACTCTTCATAGGAATCCTGGGATTCACACTGTGATACTGACTGTATCATGAACAAACAGGGCATAATCTTCAGTAAGGGATTGGTAACAAACTCACATTAGAGACATACATGGAGAATGTACTATTCAAAAAACACGAAGAGGAAAGACTTCTTGATATATTGATATAAAACATCAAATATAGGGCTGGAGAGATCTCTTAGTGGTTACGGTGCTTGCTTGGAAAACCTGAGGACTCATGTTCAACTCCCCAGATCCCACATAAGCCAGACACACAAGGCGACCCATATCAAGGTCGCACATGGCCCAGGCAGCGCATGCATCCAGAGTTTCATTACTCTGGCTGGAAGCCCTAGCATGGCAGTTCTCTCTCGCTTGCTTTCGCTTTGTCATTAAAAAAGACCAGTGAGTTGTGCTTGCCTAAAAAACATCAAATATAAATAATATATATTGATATAACATATTGTATATATTACAAAGAAAAACAAGAATCATATGTTCCTGGGATGGCTCCATCTTAGTTTTATTTTAAGTGTCTGTAGATATACACACATCTTTGCTACTGTGTAGATGACTCTGGAAGGATATGTAAGTGAAGCATGGTTATTATTAGCATTTTACTTGATAATACTTTTTATAAAGGCAAGAAAGAGCAGGTGAGGGAAAAGCCATTGTGTTTCTTTCTGTCTAGGGCCCTTGGCCAAAATCAATAGATTTGACCTAATTGAGGTGAGTAAAAGAGGTTAGTCTCCCAGGCCCTGCTGCTGGAAGCGTGGCCAGGGGGCGTGACAGGGCAGGTGGGGGAGGGGGGAGGCCCTTTTACCAACTGCTCTGTTGTTTTTGTTGCTGTTTCCCCCCACACCCCCTCCCACTTTGGCTAAACACATTAAGAGCCATTTAAAAGGGAAACATTGTAATTACATCCTGAATGACAAATAACAACAGCAGCAAAATGACAGGATTAGTTTCTTAATCCTTACTACCACCTCGGTGGGAAACAGGTGTGTCAGCCACTCACCCAGGAGCACACCTAAGGCCACACCTTGTTTGTCAGAAATAGCAGAAAGACAAACAAGCAAGAGCAGTCCCGCGGCCAGCTCAGCACATCACTACTCTCCCTGGTGTCTCGGCAGTCCGTACTTTACTGATGGGTGACAAATGATTTTTTAAAATGAAGTTGTAATTAAACTAGCATTTCCAGACATAGGCTCCGGCTTGTGTATCTGGCCTTACATGTGGCTAGGGAATTGAACCGGGCTGGTAGGCTTTGCAAGCACACTCCCCTAACACTGACCATCTCTCCAGCCCCCAAAACTTTTCCCTTTCGATTTTTTAATAGTCTTTTTTTTTTTTTTTTTGAGGTAGGGTTTCACTCTAGCCCAGCCTGACCTGGAGCTCACTTTGCAGCCCAGGGAGCCTTGAATTTACAGTGATCCTCCTACTTCAGCCTCCCCAGTGTGAATGATTTACATTTACTATTTACTATTAGACGTGTAAACTATTTACAAATAATCAAAAAGTAAACTTGTAATAACACAGGAAGGAAAGCCAGTGTTTGGCCCAAAGTATTTTAGGTAGAATTACCATGTTGTTTGTTGGGGGGGGGTGTTGATTTTTAGTATACTGTGATATTTTCATCTCTCATAAACCTTTCTGGCTGTGGAAAGACCACCCTTCCCAGAGCCAGCAAAGGGCTGAATGGCCACTTCCCTTTAAAATGAAGACTAGGACTGGAGAGATGGCTTAGCAGTTAAGGCGTTTGCCTGTGAAGCCAAAGGACCCAGGTTTGATTCCCCAGGACCCACATAAGTCATATGCATAAGAGGCACATGTATCTGAGTTTGTCTTCAGTATCTGGAGACCCTGGCGTGCCCATTCTCTCTTTATCTGTCTCTCTTTGCTTGCAAATAAATGAATTTTTTTAAAAAGTCTTATTCTAAAATGAAGACTAGCCCATCCACAGCCATTCGTCCTCTGTCAGACCAGGCACACACTCTACAGACAGTGTTCTTCTGCCTTCCCAGGGCAAAGTCCAGACCAAGGTCACCCACAAGCGTCAGTTCTGCCCAAGTTATTCCAAGTAGCGAATCCAAAATTTCCTCCACCCACCTTGCCCTTCCCACAGACCCCTGGTGATGGTGGCTCCAACGTAGCTTTTCATTGCTGTTTCCAGCAGCGAGGGTGGGGAGGACCTCAGAGAGGAGGGAAAGCTTGACACCAGTGTCCAGGTTCTCATCACCATCCGAGAAAGATCGGGGAGCAGGTGAGGGGAAAGCCATTGTAAGTCAAGTTAGGGAGTCGGGAAGAAAGTTTAATTCAAAGCAAACGTGCGCAGTCAAGAGTGAGTGAGGGGGCTGGAGAGAGAGGTGTTTGGGCATCTTATGGGCGAACTTTAGTGGAGGGAGGATTGCTCATGAATTCAAGGGAAGAGGAGGTAGGGGATTCCAGGGAGGAGTAGGGATTGCTTCCCGTTTCTGTTCTCAGCATAGGATTTTAGACACGTGGGGACATCAGACGCCTGATGGGAACAGCCGGTGCTGCAAGGCTGATGATATGGAGGTGGCAAAGCCAAGGAGAGACCGTGCTGTTCTCTGGGGGCTCTGTTAGTTTCAGCTGGTGTTGAGGTGGTCTTGTGATGTTTTCGCTGCTCACACAGTCACAAGATGTCAGCCTCCAGCCCCCTCCTTCCTTACAAGAAGCTGAAGGGCGCAGTGTGCTATGTGTCTGTTTCTAAGACCTGTGAGTATCACGGGTGTTCAACACGGGGGCAGTGAGAGGGGCCGGCCTTCCTCTGTGGTGAAGCCTGGCTTAATTCTTCCCCGGAGCCCTGGTTGAAAACAGTTGGTCCACAGTGTTACACAGTAGTCCTGATAGACCTAAGTTAAGCACTTGCCAAAAATTAAACAAATCCCTTCTCCCTCATTTCCTTACCTCCTGTTCAAACAACTCCCTAAGAAGTAGTTCAGGGCAAGTCATAGGGTCAAAATAAAACTGAGCTTCCCTGGACAGGAACACTTACTCATGAACTTCCAAAATTACAGTTCTCAGAGATGGGTTGTAATCAATCATTTCTGTTCTTTCTAAAGATGACAGTGTTTGCTGTGGTCTGTTATAAAAGCTTAATAATAACGTGAAGTCATTTGTAATCAGCTCTGATTTTCCTTCATTGTCACCTCCTGCCTGTGTTTTGCTTACAATTCTTTCCCCACTATTGTATCCAAAGGAAAAGTGTAACACACTGCAGACTCTGTGAACCTGAGTGCATTGTGTAAGACCAAGCACATTCAACTCGGAAAATAGGAATGATTTTAATAATCTGAGTAACCAGTATGTAATCAGGGTGCCAAATATCATACTTATTATTATAATTATTTCTCTTTCTAAATAATTGGTTTGTAAGCTCAAAGCATGCATTTCATTATATTCTAATTGGATTCATAGAGCTGTGATCTCCTGGTGACCCTAATCCCTGCTATAAAATGGAAAAAGTCATCATTAACTTTGATTTACATACTTCTTTTTAGCATCACTTCCATTACCCTCATGGCAAGGATTTCTATTAAAATTTCTTTTTGAACTAAGAATTGTGGTCATTTAGAATAACCACATGAGCACATCTTAAATCCTACTCAGTCTTAGTATAAAAATTTAACATTCATTCTTTTTTTTGTTTGTTTATTTGAGAGTGACAGGCATAGAGAGAAAGAGGCAGAGAGAGAGAGAGAGAGAGAGAGAGAGAGAGAGAGAGAGAGAGAGAGAGAGAGAAAGAATGGGCGCACCAGGGCCTCCAGCCACTGCAAAAGAAATCCAGATGCGTGCGCCCCCTTGTGCATCTGGCTAACGTGGGTCCTGGGGAATTGAGCCTCCAACCAGGGTCCTTAGGCTTCGCAGGCAAGTGCTTAACCACTAAGCCATCTCTCCAACCCAACACTTTTGTTCTTGAATATCAAACCTAATATTCTGTCAAGGTCTGAATTGCTGAAAATTCCCAAAGCTGTGATACTGTGGAATCTCCTTTCTTCTGTTTGTTGGCGTCAAACAAGTTTAAGAAATGCTGAAATTGAATGTGCGTCTTGGCATGTGAGCTCCTTTAGATGTCTTGTAGTTTTACTTTGCTTTGAGCGTCTACTTCAAATGTTTCAAACTGTGACACCAGAAATCCTGGGCATGTTTATGCGTGTGTACATGCATAGGTATACGTGGGTTCTCTATCTCTTCCTCCTTATTTCCTGAAGACAGAGTCTCTGGGCTAGAACGATGCTTTAGCAGTTAAGGTACTTGCTTGCAAAGCCAAGGGACCCAGGCTTGATTTCCCAGGACCCTTGTAAGCCAGATGCACAAGGTGGCACATGTTTCTGGAGTTCATTTGCATCAGCTGGGAGCTCTGGTGTGCCCATTTTCTCTTCCTATCTACCTCTTTCTCCCTCTCTCTCAAAAATAAGTAACAATAAAATATTAAACAAAAAATATGGAGTCTTTCCGTGAACCCAGAGTTGTTGTTTCTAGGTCAAAATGGCTGTTCAGCTGTCCAGCAATTCTCTTGCCTCCACCTGCTTAGCATTGGGGTCATGGACACGTGTGGCCACGACTGGCTTTTGTTGAGGGTGCTGGCACTGAATCCCAGACCCTCACGTCTGCAACAAGACCTCCTGTCTGCTGAGCCATCTCCCCAGCCGCCAGGAATTTATGGAAACTCTCATTTAGTGCCATCCTGCAGAACACAGTTTGGAAGGTGCAGATAAACTAAAGTCTGTGGTCTATATTAGGTCTCACGACAAACTCATTAATTTTTTCTTATGAGATGTCTGTTTTTATTTATCATATTTAATAGCATATAAATGCAAAGTAACTGCAGTATTGAGGAAATAAGGGCAAGAAACACCCGTTTAACAGGTCATGACAAAGCTCTTCTGACCTAGGGCTAAGGTACCATGTGAGATAACCATGAAGCAGGCCTGGACGTTTCCTTCCTGGCAGAACTATGGCGGGGATAGCACAGCCCAGGTGGGTTGAGCCCGGGGCGGCAAGGGTTAGGAGCGGAGTCCCCACCTGCACGAGGCGTTTAGTCCTCAGGCTCTGCTGGACTTCAGCCTCATATGCAGCTCATTTTGTTGCTGTTGTTTTAATTGTTTTTCCTCCTCTTCCTCCTTCTGATCATGGCTTGCTCTATGAGCACCTGCTTGACGGTTCTGTGGACAAGATCACCTGCTGCGGACAACTTTCGGTCACATGGTATCAGAGGTGTTCAGACATTTGGCCTCTCAACAGAAAGCTGAGAACCATTCGCAAATGAAGAGAGGACCGTTTCCAGAAGGGGCCGTCTCTGCTCTAGAATTCTGGGCCTCCACATTATCATGTGCCCACTGGGCTCTCACAGCACCATCCACAGCACCTCTGGTTGGTACATGGTAGAATCGTGGAATCTGATGAGTCACGAGCCCCAGGACCTCAGCGGCTGCCGTGCACGTGGAATGTGATGAGTCACGAGGCCTGAGGACGGCACCGTGCACCTGGAATCTGATGAGTCACGAGGCCGAGGAAGGCAGCGGCTGCCGTGCAGGTGGAATCTGATGAGTCACGAGGCCGAGGAAGGCAGCGGCTGCCGTGCACCTGGAATCTGATGAGTCACGAGGCCGAGGAAGGCAGCGGCTGCCGTGCAGGTGGAATCTGATGAGTCACGAGCCCCAGGACCGCAGCAGCTGCCGTGCACGTGGAATGTGATGAGTCACAAGCCCCGAGGACGGCAGCGGCTGCCGTGCACCTGGAATCTGATGAGTCACGAGCCCCAGGACCTCAGCGGCTGCCGTGCACGTGGAATGTGATGAGTCACGAGGCCCGAGGACGGCGCCGTGCACCTGGAATGTGATGAGTCACGAGCCCCGAGGACCGCAGCGGCTGCCGTGCAGGTGGAATCTGATGAGTCACGAGGCCCGAGGACGGCGCCGTGCACCTGGAATCTGATGAGTCACGAGCCCCGAGGACCGCAGCGGCTGCCGTGCAGGTGGAATCTGATGAGTCACGAGCCCCGAGGACGGCAGTGGCTGCCGTGCACGTGGAATCTGATGAGTCATGAGCCCCAGGACCTCAGCGGCTGCCGTGCACGTGGAATGTGATGAGTCACGAGCCCCGAGGACCGCAGCGGCTGCCGTGCACGTGGAATCTGATGAGTCACGAGCCCCAGGACCTCAGCGGCTGCCTTGCACGTGGAATCTGATGAGTCACAAGCCCCGGTATCGCAGCGGCTGCCGTGCACGTGGAATGTGATGAGTCACGAGCCCCAGGACCGCAGCGGCTGCCGTGCACGTGGAATGTGATGAATCACGAGCCCCAGGACCGCAGCGGCTGCCGTGCACGTGGAATGTGATGAGTCACGAGCCCCAGGACCGCAGCAGCTGCCGTGCACGTGGAATGTTATGAGTCACGAGCCCCAGGACCGCAGCGGCTGCCGTGCACGTGGAATGTGATGAGTCACGAGCCCCGAAGACCCCAGTGGCTGCGGTGCACGTGGAATGTGATGAGTCACGAGCCCCAGGACCGCAGCAGCTGCCCTGCACGTGGAATGTGGAGTCACGAGGCTCCAGGACAGCGGCGGCTGCCGTGCACGTGGAATGTGATGAGTCACGAGCCCCGTACCGCAGCGACTTTCCCCATGGTCTGGGCCACCTTACCAGCCTCTTTGGTGTGAGGACCATTTAAGCCCTAGGAACTTATAGGCTGTCAGATAAATGGGTGATGGCTACATACCCAATTGAAGCCTGCATTGTTCTTAGCATCTGAAAAGGTCCACAAATGTACTTTCCAGTGACAATGTTATAAATTATAGCAGCTTGTATTTTATTTTACTTTTTCTACATGGCATCATGATTCCCGGTCACTGTGTACCCTAGATGTGCCATAAAGATGGCCAAGATGATCATGAGATCTTTATGGTAGAGTTCCCCCACCCCAGCACACACACATTTCACCAAGGCATGTAAAATGCCAGTCTCTTCCTACTCAGTCCGCAGCCAGGGCATCCACTACACATCTTGGGAACCAACAGCCCTGAAGCTTTGGAAAACTGGAATGGTGGCACTGGTCTTTACACCAGTATTGGGAATAGTATGAACTCTTCGCTAGTTGGGAGAGGCAATGCTGGGGCATTCCACCTGGCCTGCCTTTACTGCAGTGATGAGAACACCACTGTGCAGGAAGTGATCAGCGTCGTGACCCATGTCATTGGTGCTCCTAGAGATTCGCACTATGTGGTTCCATGGACTTCCCAGGCTGCATACAGACGCAGTTTAAAACTCCATTTCCCAGTGCCATTCCAAAGCCTCCACTCTATATAAGCCATGAGGACACTTGGGATTTTCAGAGATTGGCCCAATGTTAGTGAGAAAAGATCCTGGAAGAGCCTAAGTATTTCACCTTACACCATGGACTCACCATTGTCAAAGACCATAGGGTGCTTCAAATGAGAATTGGGTGTACCTCAGATCTGTCATAAACATCTTCTGTTGAGGATGACATACGCAGAGGATGGCGTGTGCAGTCTCCCAGGGATGTCCAGCTTCCATTAAGCCATGCTTTTCTCAATGCCTTGGTGACGAGAGAAGACGCTGTGAGGGTGGCCAGACAAGACCGGATCACTTTCATACCACCACCCCTGCGCCTTTAGCTGCCTTCTTTGTGACCTACCACTCATCTTCTAGAAACTCATATTGGCTTAATGTGTGCTACCATTGACTCCAGTTTCAATAGTCACATGGTAAAGCCTTTCCTAGTTGCTTGAGTTAGCTCTAACTCCAGAATCTCCGTTCATTTCTACTAACTCGTGAGAACACATGGCCAATGCCTTTCCTCGACTGGTCCAGCTTACAACTATAATTCACCCCACACAGATTCTCCACGTTTGCCACTATGTAAGCCCTCACTATGTAAGCCCTGCCATGCAGCCTCTGCCAGGTGGGCTAGCCCCTGAGGATCACAACGTGCCCCTGTAGCACATCCAGGACCTCTCCCTTGGAACAGACCTAGAGATAGTGGGGGATGGGACGGACGCCAAGACAAACCAGCATCTCTTTTGGCAGCATTTGGGTCTGAAGCAAGGGGAAATCAGCTTCCTTCTCCAGAAGAAATGGGAAGAATCAATGGATTTTGACGGGTTTCATTCACCCATGCTCACCCAGTGTTCCCCCTTTTGATTCTCTCTCCATTAATGTATTCATTTTTCCCAAAAGATGCCTACACTCATATGACCACTCAGATACCTGCAGATGAAACTTTGACTGTGGTTTTGACATAAACATCATCATTTTAACACATAATGTATTCTTTTAGGGTGGCCACAGTATGGTTATTTTCACCACGTCTGAACCAAGAATATCAGCAAATTCAGTTTGGCTTCCCACTTTTCTTCTTATTTATTTTGACCATAATTGTTAACTGCAACATCCATTTGGCTTCTCAAAGACGTCCTCTCAGTACATATTTGATTCCAAGAAAAGTAAATGGAAATAGACAAATGGGTATTGTAATATTGGTAAAGAGCTACCATGACCAGTTTTCAATGCCTTTAAACAGATGTAGGCGAGATGCCTACATTTGAATAGTTGTTTTCCAGAATTACTCTGGTACAAAATGCTGTAGCAGGGGCAAGGGGAGATAGCTCAAAGTGAAGGTTTATGTTGATCGTTAGCTTGACATGACCTGGAAGCTCCTGGGAGGAATTATCTTGCTTAGGTTAACTGAGTGGGAATACGCACCTTAACTGTGGGTGGTACCATTCCATGGGCCAGGGTCCCGGACTGTGTAGAAGGAGAGAGTTCATTAAGGACTTTAACGATTCTGGCTGTACTTATTTCTCGGCTAGTGGCTTCCCGGGCAATTACTATAATGTTAACCTTATTCAGCATGTCTCAGTTTTCCCATGGATAAGAGCAAAGGGGGACAGAATAGCTCTAGGGCTCATCAATTTTCAAGGAAATCTAAACCAAGGCAGGCCGAGTTGCCCATGTCCATACACATCTGGCCAGAGTCAGGTAACTACATCTGAGAAATGGTAGTGAATGTCCCACATTTGATTAACATGAGCTGGTTTTCATTTTTCCTCGTGTTCTAAGTAAGCCAAAGGCTGCAGAAAAGAATTTCGACTGAATCAAGCTTGCCATTAACAAAGAGATGAGAATGGACAGTGTGTCCATGTTTACAGCAGGTTCTATTTATGCAAGCCCACTGAGTGCTCTGTCCACTGGATCGTTAATGGTATTTTAAAAAATGACTAGAGGGCAAAAGATACCAAAATAGTCCATTCTGAACACTTCAGACAGGATGCACAGTAATAACAAGCATTAGGCTGCAGCAAAGTGAGCACTCCGGTGACGCAAAACAAGGAGAAAGAATAGCATGTTTGTCTCAAGTAGACTCATGGGCTTGAGGACTGATGCTGGAAATTTTTAGGAACAATATAGTTGGCCATTTGGTAAACAGAAAAATATGCTTAATGGGCTTGATTATCTACAATAGGAATTTTAATATTTTTTTTTCCAAAAACCTTCCACTAACAAAACAGGTCTATTAAGATCTGAAATTATTTGAAATTTTTGGGGCTGCTGAGTTATGGAGGGACCTGCCCTCAAGGGTTCTTATAATTGATTTGGAGAAGCACATTAAGTTATATAACTTCATTTTCTATGATGACATAATTGCTGAGCTTCCCCCAAGACCTTAAAATTTCAATGTAAACAGAAAGGGTTGATTTTGAGCTTCAAAGTGTCACTCAATCATCCCAGGTCCCAAGACCTTTCAAACATCTTTAATCCATCAATTACTTTTCCTGTATTTTGTTATCAAGAAATTTGGAAGCATTAGGTTCTCCCTTCAAGATACCAGACAATTATTTTTTGGATTCAGCATTAGGAAAATATGGAAATATTTAATCTGAGATCAATTTTTCTTAAGAATTATAATGTAGAGAAATAATTTACCTTATTTTGTTAGGAGCAATTTAACTTGTATACAAATAATTATTATCCTATCACAAGTCATTTCTTATATTTGACTTTCTGTGTTTGCTTTAAACTGAATTTCAGAGTAAATTTTAGGGGGCAATATTTAACTGATCAGGTGGGAAACTAAGACATTTTAGCTGTGCAAGAAAGAGACTTCACAGAGCTGAATCTTCCAGGAAATAAGAGAGGCTAAATCCAAATGAAAACCATATGGTTAAAGTATAAGCTCAAAAGCACATTAAAAATCACCCAGTTCTCAGGCTGGAGAGATTGCTTAGTGGTTAAGGAACTTGCCTGTGAAGCCTAAGGGCTCATGTTCAACTCTCCAGGGCCCATGTAAGCCAGATACACAGTGAAAAAAGTGTGCAAGGTCACACATGCACACAAGGGGATACACGTGTCTGGAGTTTGATTGCAGTGGCTGGAGGCCCTAGTATGCCAATTCTCTCTCACACACACTCTCTCTCACTCTTGCAGTTTAAAAAAGGGGGGGGGGAAAGCAGTCTGTTGGGCTTGCATTAAAAAAATCATCATCCAATTCTGGATAGGATAGAGTATTTGTGGATAACCAAATACTTCCTTTAAGAATAATCAAAAAACCAGGTAAGATATAAATTAATCTATTTAAAGGATGCCAACAGCTGATCGATCAAAGAAAACAAGAATAGCTAAATTTCTCAAGAGGAGAAGACTTCAGAGAAATGAATTGTAAGATGCTATAATCTTTTTCTGTAGAAAGATTTGCAAATTCTGAAGTGGGCAATTCAAGATTTTTCTAGAGCACAGTTGGAAAGAAAACTCAGCAAAAACTTTAGTAGTCTTGAGAGATGACAGATGTAATTGGAGACTCGACGCCCCTCAGACACGCAACCCCTCATGCCACTGCTGAATTCTGAAGGTGAAAGAAGAAACTGACAAGTCAAACAGACATCAAAGGAGCATAAAAGAGCAAGATGTTCTTGTACGTGTGGTGGCACTAAAGAAACAAAGCTGATGGTGGGACTTGCAATCGATACAAAGCTTCTAAAAGTCACATTTCATAGTGTTCAGTAGGTGTTGCCAGACAACAGGACCCCAGGAGCACACAGGTGGTCAAAACTCCTGCGGACGACACCTCAGTGGTGGGGACAAGTCATATCCGGACAGAGCCTTAGCCGAAGTAAACACTAGCTACAGCTCAGTTCACGCCGTGAGTACTTTCAGATGATCACCCCCAATTTCACTCACTTAACAAAGAAAAGAGTGATTAGGCCATGGAGAAAAAAGCGCTTTTGGAGCCAGCATTTAATTGGAGAAACCTAGATATGATGTGACTCAGGACATGTTACTGAAAACCAATAGAAATAGACTAACTAGTGACTTTGACAATGGAGTTAGTGGAGAAAGACTTTAAAGTCATTTTGCACCATGGGTCTGATTTGGCCTAGCGAGTTCGAGACCCTTAAGGTTATTCCCCAGCACTGACCCAGTGACAATGCCAAGACTGATCTATTTAAGAGAACAGAACAGGCAGCTTTAAAGTGGAGGGCTTCTGATTTCTCTTACGGTTTGAATACGTCACGTTCCACGTAGGTTCAGGATCTGCATGCTGCTGCCTCGATGGTGGCGTTCCTCGGGGGTGTTCCTGAAGCTTAGAAGGTGGGACTGAGCTGCAGGAAGTCGGGATGTGGTATCCATGGATACTTCATGTCACTCTCTATTCCTGTCAATCATCACATGAACAACTACTTGTCACACCCTCCCCACCATGATAGACCAGGACTTCTGAAACTGTGAGCCTAATTGAAACCTTCCCTTCTTGAGTTATCTACATCAGTATTTTGGTCACAGCAATGGCAAAAGTCACCAGTACATAAAATTGGTACCAGACATGAAGTGGTTGTTATGACTAAACCATTGCAAGTGGCTCCTAGAGTTTTAGAACTGGGTTGTGGGGAAGAATTTGGATGAGTTTAGAGATGTGGACTTCAGAAGCTCTAGAAGGGTTAAATGGGTGATTCCAGTAGAACCTTAGAGGACAAGAAGCAGAAGAGAAAGAGGAAGACTGTGCTTGTGAGGTTTTAGAAGGGCAAGGGGACTCACTGGGAAACTGGACCAGAAGCTATTTATGTTGTATTCTGGCAAAGAACATGTCTCCATTTTGTCTATGTCCTGAAATCTGGCGAGAAACTGAGTTTAAAGATGACCAAGTAATTTGACAGAGGACATTTTAAGACATCATAGCATTGAGGCTGTAGCAAGGCTGTTGCTGGCCACATTTAGACAGATTTATAGTGAGAATTGAGAGTGAAACGTGCAGCAGAAGTGTTGCGGTTCCCTTCTTGTTGCTGGGACAAACACCTGACCAGAAGCAGCTAATGGGAGGAAAAGGTTTACTTCAGGCTTACAGACTCCAGGGGAAGCTCCATCAAGGCGGAGGCGGCTGGCTCCCTTCATGATACTCTACAGCAGAGGGACAGAAGGAAAAGCAAGAGCTCAGGCTGGCTCTCTACACACAGCTGGCACTGGCAATCACCAGCAGACTCTGAACATGCACCTAGGGCTGGACTCAAGATCTTCCCTAGTGACACAGCTCCCCCAGTGGGCTCCACCTGCTGGAAACTAAGTAGAAAGCTTAATTAAACATATTTGAGGGCATGGGACTATTTATATTCAACCATCCATGCAAATAAAACACTGAATTTCAAAGTTGTAGACAAGGTGGGTGTTACTGTTGAGTAAATCAGTGCAATCAAAGAAAAGCCAAGTACTTTGCACTGGGATGGAAGAAAATTGGTCATGCACTTTCACATATAATTTATTTATCTATTTATGTTTGTGTTTTGAGGCACCAGGATTTCCTGCAGTTGCAAAAGAACACCAGATACATGTGCCACTTTGGGTCCAGCTTTACGTGGGTACTGGGGAGTTGAACCCTGGCTGTTTGGACTTAGGCAAGCAGGATTTTCAAGCAAGTGCCTTTAACTATTTCACCATCTCCCCAGTCCCCTCTGTTCTATTTCTGATGTCTCTGGAATAGATATTTTTGCCTGAAGGGTATTTTCCTTGCCCTTGTAAAGGACAGGCCCATTTAGATTAACTCTAAGGAGGGAACAATGGTATGTTTTTGTCCCTTCCCAGAAAGCCTCCTGCTAGATAGTAGTCTTATGATCTTTCCGGTAGCTCAGGAAGTCATGTCTCCACTGAGGGCCAGAGAGACAACTCAGCTCCCATTCCTCTGGCCGGCCATCAATTAGAGGTCTGCAGTCTCAGTTCCTGCTGTCACAAGCTGCTGATGAGGGAGAGTCCACCTTGAATGGCTTCCAAGCCTGCTAATACCTAACTATCTACATAGCAACCCCACCAAGTCTTTTTGCTGGTATCCCCACTTAGTGGTAGGTAGCCCTTAGTCCCACTCCAAATCAGAGCCCCATAATTAGTTTCTTTCTATGACCAAGTCATTTGTTCATTGACCAGACTGTCATCCATCATGGCTGTGGCCATGTTCAGTGAGTAAGTCCAATGAGACACTCCCAGCAGACAGAGCTGGGGGACAGATAAGCGAGACAACCAACAATGGAGACTACTGCACATAGCAACAGCTCTGTGAAGAAAATACACAGTGTCACAGGACAGAGAACTAAGTCAAGAATTGTTTGGAAGAGCTGAGGACCTCCGAGGTTGAAAAAGACTGTGAACACCAGTCCCCCAGAGGCTGACCGAGATGGAGAGTGACCTTGGGGGTTCAGAGAACTTCATGAGCAGTCAAAGGTAATGAATCATGAGGCGTTACATAGCTCTTGTCCCTGTTACAGTGATGGGCTAATATAGGGGCTCAAATAGATATCAGCAAATGGGTGGATGGATGGTTAATCCTGTCCATGATGACCATATCCATCTGATGATAAGACTGACCAACTAACCCATCCTTTACTGCATCCCATCTGGGACTCACCCCACTTAAAGAGAAATGGGCCCTCACTTTCCAAGCTTCTTAAAGAGGTGTTGTGTCTCCCAGAGCTCTCAGAGGCATTCCAGGCAGAAGGCACACCATGGTATCAAACCAGTATGAAGACAGACATGGCTGCTTTGAGATGAAGGCTGGAGATGTGCTGATCGGGAAGGGTGTTAGTGGGGCGGAGGCTGGAGGCCTGAGCACGCTGGTAGAATGACAGGCTTTGATGTCCAGTAAATCTGTGAACTCACTGGCTCTTGTCTCATTTAAGCTTCTGTGTTTATGTGAAGAATCTTGCGTCTCCCCAGTGGCTCTCTACTCAAGGGCTCCATTCAAGGTGTGAGTTATGGTGGCAACCTATAGGCATGGACAAATTCAAGAAGCCCACTCCTGGAAATGGGGGAAGTGGAATCTCCTTATCACGGCTGGGACAGAGCCCTCTACCAGAAGCAGCTTAAGGAAGGAAGGGTTAATTTCAGCTTACAGATTTGAGGGGAGGTCTCATCATAGTGGAGAAAGCATGTCAGGAGCAGACAGCCAGGCATCACATCTCCACAATAACAGTAAGGAAGTAAACTGAGTCAGCTTGGAGCTAAGCTCTCCCAAAGCCCTCAGTGACACACCTCCTTCAGCAAGGCTCTACCACCCAATGGCTCCTCATCTTCCTCAAATCACCATATGCTGAGGGACAAGCATTTAAAACACATGAGCCTAGCCTAGCTCAGGGGTTGAAGGCACTTGCTTTCAAAGCCTGATGGCCTGAGTTTAGATTACACAGGGCCTGCGTAAAGCCAAGTGCACAAAGTGGCACATGCATCTGGAGTTTGTTTGCGTAGCAGGGGGCCTTGGCTCACCTGTACTCACTCTATTTCTCTGTCTGCCTCTCTCTCTCTCTCTCTCTCTCTCAAACAAATAAATAGAACACACTAAAAAAAAAAAATACATGAGCCTCTGAGGAACATTTCATTCAAACCACTCTACTCCTTCATGGGCAATAAGGAATTAGAAAGAGACAAAACAAAGAAAAAGCACCCCGGCTTTCTGTTTTAAGATATACCCAACTGAAGAGAAGCTGTGTTCTTCTTATCAGCCTCACACAACAATGTGAAGCACTAAACGTGTGCTCTAAGCTCTGACTGACTTGCATCCCTGATGTTGGAACTACCTGGAGAGTTGGGGTGATGGAGGTCTAAAGATGACTGGTTGGTAGTATTTATGTTCATCAAAGTGGCTTGGGCCAAACAGGTACACTCACTGATAATAAGAATTAAGTTGGATTTTAGGATGTTAAGAATCTTTGCATAGTCAACAAAGGATGCATTTAAGATCACTCTTCCTTTGACCAGTGATGAGGTTCCATGTGGTGAACAAGAAACTGTGAACTTCAGAAGGACAACGTTCTGGTTCCTGCTGTGATTCCTGGGCCCTAGAAACATTTGCAAACTCCATAAGCCCAAATGACATTGTAAAACACAATACAGTCACCTTCTTGAATAATTGTCATAAGAGTCAGAAGTTGAAACATAATCAAAACTTTGTGGGAGAGCCCTAAGGAAGGCACGACATTGGAGCCTAACATACCACGCACCATGTCTCCCTCGGTCCACAGTTGCCAAGTTCTCCCTCGGGGTTGGACAGGGTTGCCAGTGAGTCAAGCAAGCATCAGACGAAGCAGCTGCCTTGCCATCAGGAGCCATGTTCTAACAAAAATGTTCCTTCTCTGGGAACATCAAATCTGCACTTAGCCAGGTGAGACACACATGGTGCCGAGGCCAATGTGACAGACACACATCTCCCAGTTCTCCAACTGCTGAGGGGAGCAAAGTGAGCCTCCTCATCCCAACCTGCCTCACAAGGACAGTGGGGTGGAGTAAGCATGGATATGTGTTACAGAAAACCTTACAATCAGTATGCTACGTCAACACTGGTATAGGTGGCCAATATTTACATTAATACAGTATCTGTCCATATCGTCTAGAAGCTCAGAGATACATGCATTTTTAGAAGAATCCAACCCATAGGGCTGAAGAGATGGTTCAGTGGGTAAGGCACTTGCCTGCAAAGCCTGAAGGGCCAGGTTCAGTTCCCCAGAATCCATATAAACCAGCTGCACAAGTGGCACGTGTGTGGAGTTCATTTGCAGTGGCTAGAGGCCCTAGAGCACTGATTCTCTGTGTATTTGCTTCTTTCTCTCAAATAATTTTTTAAAAATACAAGAAAGAAGAATCCAGCCCAAACCCCTCCCCAATATGGAATCACACCTACCACAAAGAGTAACTCTGACAGGGAACATACTTGTTCACAAGGTGACCTCTTCCATGTGGCACTCACATGGTTTTCATTTGATGATTTCATTTCTGCTTCTTAAAACTGTCTCTCACTGAATACAATGATGTCTTTGGTAGCCATGAAGCAGGTATTTTTCCATGGGACATTTCCAGTAGTTGAGGACAGCCATCACATCACCAAAGTCCTCATTTATTCACATTATTCTGAGCACCTTTACCACATATGCAAAATTCATCAGAGATCATACTGCAAGGTGGTAGAACCTGGCCTGTTACAGATAGGGTTTCTCTTCTGGCTAAATTCGCTTCTGTCCTGGAAAGAGAGCTGTGAATCCACACTAAGTTCATTATAGAGCTGTGCTGAAGTCACTATTTTTCAGAGGAGACTTTCAGATGGGCCTGTAATCCCAGGATTTGGGAGGCTGAGGTAGGAGGGCTGCAGTTAGGCCTGTCTGGGCTACAGGGTGAGCTCTGAGATATTGCCTCACAAATAAAATATAATAAAATACATTTCAAAATCATGAAAATCCAATTTTTAGAAATATTTCTGCATATTTATGACTTGCTTTTTCTATTTTCTGAACAGTTCTTTCATGAACTTGAAGTTTTATGTTTCTGATGAAGCCAGTGCTTTCTTTTATGATTTATGCTGATTTGGTCCTAAAAACACTAAACTGACTGACAGGGTGTTTAACTTTCTTTATTCTAAAAGCTTTATAATTTCAAGGAATTTTAAATGCTGGTTTCGGATCTATTACTTATGCACCGCACTGTGTGTGAAATTATTTGTTTCCTATAGACGGTTAGTGCTGCCTGTTTTTTTTTTTTTTTCTATTAGTATATATTAACTACACAAAGTAAGGGCTTCTTTTCTGAGGCACCGACTCAAGTAGCCCGAGTTGGCATCCAGCTCACTACATTAGCTGACGGTGATCTTGAAATCCTGCTCCTCCTGCCTGTGTGCCATCATGCCCAGCAAAACTAAGGGGCTTCTCTAATTTCATCTTGACATTTCTCAAAAAATAAAAACAACTAAATACCCACAAAGTAGTAAGCCCATTCCTTAACCCTAACACTAGTTCAGTATTGAGAACAGATCAAGGTCATCTCGCCAATACCTCTCACATCCCCTGGACAATTAGGAGTCCACTGAACTTTCAGTTCTGCAGTTCCTTGGTGGGCAAGGTACGCACGCCTGTGTGCATGTTTGTGAGCGCGTATGAGCATGTGAAGGCCAGAGGACAACACAGACGTCTTCCTCATGAGCGTCACTCACCTCTTTTTGAGACAGTGGCCTAGAGCAGGAATGGCCAACCAGTGAGTCTTCTTGTCTCCACCTCAGCAGTGCGGGGACTTTTAGGGCACAAAGGTCCCAGGGACCCACTCAGATCCTCATGTTTGCACAGCTGAGCCACCTCCCCAGAGCCAACTTCATGGTCCTAAAAGCCCAGCGGTGGCTGAGTGGTTCTGTGACTCCCTGTCTTGGGCGTTGCAGTGATGAGGATGTCCAGCAGATATAGGCTGGGACGTATATTATGAACCTATTCATAATTTTTGCTAAGAGTTGGGCAAGTTTAAAAGTATGGTATGGGAAAATTATTCATAGTTGTAGAGAAAGACAGGGAAAGATGCCAAATGGGCTTTTAATAAGGACCTGTCCATGAGAACATATGTAAAAAGAACTTGTAGGTCTAGCCATTTGGATACATAAAAATGATCAGGGGTCTGGAGAGACTGCTTAGCTGTTAAGGTGCTTGCCTGCAAAGCCCAACAATTCAGGTTCTATTCCCCAGTACCTACATAAAGCCATGATGCACAAAGTGATGCAAGCATCTGGAGTTCCTGGGCAGTGGCTAGTGGCCCTGGCATGCCCATTCTCTCTCTCTCTGCTTGCAAATAAATAAAAATGTATTTTTTTAAAAAAGATTAAAAAAGATGTTGGATATATAAGGTCATAGTGATTGTATACACAGTGAACAGCTCATCAGGGAAGGGCTATTTGTTGACACTTGACTTGTCCAAAATACTTGAAGTAGACCAAACACACCAACACATTAGTCAGAAATATATCTTTATTATCATAATATCATAATATTTCATTAATCTAAAAACTTTTCTTTTAGTTCTGGGAACATAAATATCCAGCTTAGATGTAACTGACTGACCCTGTAGGACACTGGAAAACAGTGTGTAAGCTTTCCGAGCTCCTAGATAAGAATCTGAAACTTAGTATGGGAAGAATGTGAAAAGAAAGAAAAGTTCAAATGAATTTTTCTTCCCTAGAAAACAAATGATATAATTCAATGTGGTGTTTTTGATTATGCTTTGAACATGTCTTCCCAGAAACTTTGGTGATTTTTTCAAAAAGCCACTTCCTGAATCTCAGGCTGATTGCCTATGGGGACAAGAAAAATATCTGAAACGAGAGCATAAACGGAATGTGGCCATGGCAGAAGTGGGGGTCTCTCTTAGCGAGCCAGATCCCCTGGTCCCATGGGAAATTCATGCCTTCAAGGAAATACATGTATATTACACAATGCCCAAGGGGGAGGGAATATCAGAATTCAGTTGAAACTTAAGAGGAAATTTTAATATAAATAAATAAATCCCAAAACCATTTTTCCTGTGCAATGTATGTAGGGTGGATGTAACATTATGATACATCCCCAAATTAGTGACTACCACTGTCAAAGAGGGCTGCCATGACTTCTAGGCATGTTAAATTGATGTCAAAGAATGAGTTACTTTAAATAAAGTGGAAAAACATAATCTGCTTATATCACCTTTCCAAACAAGTTGTTGTCACTGTACGCACGTGACAGAACAGGGCATGCAACACAATGAACAAGTTGTGTTTTCAGCATGGAAAAACTAAGTTCAGTCATGACAAAAGTATCAATTACAAATAACTTTGGAGGTTACTTATCCAAATAAATACTCACATTAAAAACTTTTACAGCATTAGCCTAAACAGTGATCATCACAGCAATGCTTCCTCCACACTTGATATCTGCCTGTATACCACATGAAAGATCCATCCCTTGATTTAGCAGTCGGCATGAAGACTCAAACACCAACATTTCCACTAGGATAGGTTCAAAACATTAGAAATGTATTAGTTATACTTTTTAGTTTACTGGCATTTCAGTAACTGCTTTATCATCTATTGTTAATATAGTGCTAATCTGATGCTTATTGCAATAATAATCATAATTCTACTAATATTAATTAGGTTACAGTTTTAATTTTAAAGTAAAATAATTTAATTTACACTAACAAAGCTATACGGTTTTAAAACCACCCATCACAGATACACACTTTCTCCATGAGTATTTAAAAATAAATTATCAATATACTTAACATATATATTTCATATGTATATTATGTATGTATATATGTATATATTTGTGGACAAAATTATTCTTGCTTCAAGAAGAATGTCAGCACATATAAACTCTGCATGGGACCTGATGATATTGCTAAATTTAAGGAACAAGATGAAAAGTCACTACAGAAGACAGTTTTAGAGCAAGAGATTCTTCAAAGATAGTTCTTTTATGGAAACAGAGGCCATTTGGAGAGGAGAGCGTCAAACGCCTGATCCCACGGCACTGTTTCCTTCAGAAATTACTTCAGAATGCACTGTGCAGTGGACACCCCGGGGCACGTATGTGGCTGGCACTTAAGAACATGCACGTTCGTCACGGAAGGGCACCGAGGCAGCGGGAGGCGAAGCGCGCTGCTGGGTGGGAGCCACCAGCTCGTGAAGAGCGCTTCCAGTGCCCAGGGCATGGTGGGCGCTCCCGAGAGTGGGTCTTCGCAGAGGGCTGAGCTGCCCCTGCAGCCCACCCGCCCAGGGTGGTCCTGATGCAGTTAAGGGCGCTCTTGAGGCGTCCCAGGCACGTGGGCACTGGGCCAGTGGTGCTGCCGATTCCAAGCAACTATTAAGCTAGAGGTGGGCAGCACGGCACGAGGATGCCACGGGCTCAGCCAGGCTACAGCCCAGGTGCCCTGGAATCTGAGGAGTCGTGCCCCTAAAGAGCCTCAAGCCCAAACCAAGCAAGCGGCAATGCAACCCAACACAAGGGAGACCGAGGTGTGATGGGACAAGGCACTCCAGCCACCCAAAGATCAAAGTCTTGGTTAACCAAAATACTTAGGGAACCCAGGGACCCTTTATTTTGGAGGCCTTCAAATAAACTGAAATGAAGATTAAACAACACAAACAAAAATACTTTAATTGCACGCCTAGCAACACAACTTAACACTCCCAGCCGGGTGTGGCGGTACACACCGAAAACTCCTAGCACTTGGGAGGTAGAGACAGGAAGATTTCAGCAAATTCAAGGCCAGCGTGGTGCACATAGTAAGTCTAAGCTGGCCAGAGCTACACAGCAAGATCCTATCTCCACACACACACACACACACACACACACACACACACACACACACACACAAAACAACGACAACAAAAGTACAGCTTTATTCCCTGCCTCACAATTTAAACAGCAGTGGGTCATGGACTTTCTCTCCCAGATTCTGGCATCTTGGCTGGCACTGCCTAACATTAATACCCTCTGACCACTGCACAGGGACACAAGTGCTAAGATTACTGGAGACTGGGCCAATGATGCTAAAAGGCTGTAGAGGTATTTTTGCCATGAGTTCATGACAGGATTGCTTCAATTAAGAAAGAAAATTGCTGGAGCTTGAGAGATGCCTAAGTGGTTAAAGGGTTAAAGGTTAAAGGCACTTGCCTGCAAAGCCTGATGGCCCAGATCTGATTCACCAATATCTACATAAAGGCAAATGCACAAAGTGCTGCATGCATCTGGAGTTTGTCTGCTGAAGAAGGAGGTCTTGGTGTGCTCTCTCTCTCTCTCCCTCTCTCTCTCTCTCTCTGTCTACTTGCTTATTTCTCTCTCTCTCTCAAATAATTAAATAAATAAAATATTTTACATATTTTTAAGAGAGACAGAAAGAGGCAGATAGAGAAAGAGAGAGACAGAATGGGTGCACCAGGACCTCTAGCCACAACAAACGAACCCAAGACACATGCGCCACCTTGTGCATCTGGCTTACATGGGGCCTGCGGAATTGATCCTGGGTCATTTGGCTTTGCAGGCAAATGCCTTAGCCGCTAAACCATCTCTCCAGCCTAATATATTTTTTTATTTGGTTCACTAAGAGTTCCCTTTGCTAAATTCTGGTTAATCAAGGTGCTTGTGTGTTTGATGTCCATTGCCTTTCTGCCATGTCTTCCCCTTGGTCTAAGCACGGACAGCCCTGGGACGATGTTCCCCAAAGTCCACTGGTCATACTCCTGAGCCGCCCATCCTTCAGATGATGTTCACAATCGCTGTTGGCTTCTTCTTAGCCATCTTGGGCCTGAGGTTGCCTTTCCGGTTGAGCCCTAGGATCTCCCCTTTCTTGGTTGGCCTGTAAAAATCTCTCGAAGATTCAGCCTGTTCGTGGATGGCCTTGGTAAGCTGCATGCCAGTTCTGTCATCCTTGGCTTTCTTCAAGTGGCATCTTCCCTTCGGGTGGAAATGGGTTTTGAGCTCAGGGTGGTTACACACAGAATGTGGGTGCCCTCGGCTTCTACAGAGGTTGGGCAAGGGTGGAGGGGAGATAAATAGAAGAAAAAGGAAGCTTTGTGAAACCCTAAAAGAAGAACTGCTCTCACTACAGCCACTTCTGTGTCCCACCATGGTGATATTGCTCTCACTGAGATAAATTATACAGCATGGAATTTAACTTCTAGAAAGTTCCAGTGGCCTCCAAGAAACAATCATGTGAAACTAAATTCCCAGGGAGATAAAACTGAGGCACAAGACATTGAAATGACCACCCAGAATAACAGGCAGAGATGTAGACCAGAATCCACATGTCTTAACTCTGACTACTAGGGGACTCAGAAAAAATATTATAAATATATTTTAAAGTGTATTGTTTATATAAATAGCACATATACTGAATTAATATTGCAGAGCGACTGTACCTGTCCTATACCCAATAAGAGAACATAAGTGATCCTATGGAAACACTACACTAGTCACTATCACAGTCCCAAATAATAAGGATGCATCAACATTTGACAAGTAAGTACTAGGCAGGTAATTTTCACCTAAGCCTTTAAAATGCACTTAATGTTAAGAGCTGTGTAAAATGCAAATGGGAACTATACAATGGAAACACAGTCCAATGGCCTGAATTTAAAAGATAGATACTTACAGGCACCTGGGTTTTCTGTTTGAAGAGAGGTCTGTCAGCTGACGGAAAACAAATGAGAGAAAATATTAGCTCACTCGAAGGCTTTTTATGGTTCCATTTATTTATTTTTATTTTTTTTAAATGTTAGTTTTATTTATTTACTTGACAGAGAAAGAGGGAGAGAGAGACAGAGAGCGAATGGGCATACCAGTACTTCCAGCCACTGCAAACGAACTCCAGACATATGTGCCCCTGTGCACCTGGCTAACGTGGGTCCCAGGGAATGGAACTGGGTCCTTTGGCTTTACAGGCAAATGGCAAACGCCTTAACCACTAAGCCATCTCTCCAGCCCTGTTTTGTTTTGCTAGGATCTCACTCTAGTCCAGGCTGTCCTTGAACTCATAGCAATCCTCCTGCCTCTGCCTCTGGAGTGCTGGTCTTTGTTTAGTTGCTGGAAATGCCAGACCAGCTTCTGGATTCTCCTGATTCTGCCTCTCGATACCACAGCATGCTGAGGCTACAGACGCCTGCACCACCCGTGTGCCTCTTTTCTGTGGAGCAAGTGCTCTTGGCCCCTGTGTTTCAGCTTTGTTTACCCAGGGAGTCTCTGTGGGAAGCTGCTTTCAGTCTCCAAGAAAGTTCTATCACCAAATCCCCACACTTTAAAAAGTCAAAGTGCTTCTCATGAGATGGATGTTTGAAAAATACATGTATTCTTAAATATTTTATGTTTATTTTTATTTGAGAGAGAGAGAGAGAGAGAGAATGGGCACACCAGGGCCTCCGGCCACTGCACACGAACTCCAGGCTCCTGTCACCTTGGGCGTGCAGCTGGCCGAGGTGGGACCTGGAGAACCAAATGTGGTCCTTAGGCTTTGCAGGCAAGCACCATAACTGCTAAGCCGTCTCTCTGGCCTGAAAATAGATGACTTTAGGAACAGGAACAGTGTGCCATTATTTCTCAAGAGTGATCAGAATGTATTTGCAGCTTAATTTCCTATGGCTGTGACTGGTCACAAAGTATCAGCAAAGAGGAAACTGGCATAACTTGTTGATTGCCTAAACTACATCATTTCTAAAATGAAAGTGTATGAAGGCCAGCTCCACAAACGTCCCAGAGGCCATCTGTCACCGAGGTTATCACTACTCCTAACAGTCCACGCAATGAGATAACTGCCTGCACTTTTGTGGCTGAGCTCAGAATGCCTTCATTTGCAGAATAAACTGACAATGATCACGCTGTGGCCCAGATGTCACCGTTCAGCTTACAAGGAAGCCCAGCAGTGTCCCAGGCTTCAGTTCCTGACCTCCTGCCTGCCACTGTCATCAGGACACAGTCATGCCACGTCCACTGACACACAGACCCAAAAAGAGAGCTACAAAGAAAATGCGGACAAAGGGCCACCTTGGTACTCGCACTGGTGTATCCGGACACAGTCCGTATCAGTGGGGGAGGGTCTCAGGACCCTGAGGGTACCCAGATCTGTGGATGCTCAAGTCCCTTACTTAAAATAGCCTAGTATTTACATAGAGCCTGTGCGCACCCCTCCACCTATGCTTATGACCTCTACAAATCATTTGTAATTCCTAATGAAATACAAATGCTGTATAAATAATTGTTTCAGACCTAAGAAAATATGTATGCATATTTAGTGCCTACTTCACTCCCCCTCCCCACTGCAAGCTATTTTCTATCCACATTTGGCTGGATTTGTGGACATGGAATCCACAGATACAAAAGATCGACCGGACTTCTCAGTTATATACATGATATTTCAGGCCGCTGTAGGCCTGCGGAAATGGCCACCTCGCTGTTTTCTAAGCTTGTGTACATGACAGTGCTGTGTGCTCATTTGTTGAGACCAAGGCCCTGGGTTCTCTCCCTCACCCACTAACCCTAAGCCCCCAGCTGGCCTGGCACCGCAGAGCACAGCCTCCACCGTCACTTCTCTCCTCTTCTTCTACTGCCCCCCAGATGCCACCATCTCACCTCACATCATAACAGCCTCCAATCCATCTCTCTTTCTGGCACCCACCAGTCCTGGAAGCCTTCCCATGGTTTCACTGTGTGCTGGAACCAGATCCAAACTCCTTGTGTGACCTGCAACTCTCTGGTATTACTTCCTTCCATTCACCCTTGCCAAGGTTGTTCCTTCTTAAGCCTCGGCACCGTCCGCTCACTGCCTAGAATGTTCTACTTCCACAGTTCCTTGGAGCTGTATCTGCCGGCTATCCAGGTCATGGTGCAAAGGAGCCTCCTGGGCATCCTCGCTTTTCCTGCGCCTCACCCTGAAGCTGAGCCCCTCTCTGAACACCTCGAGCGCATGTTCTCTCTCCTGCAGTCCACCACGGGAGACTGGCTTCCTTTACTCGCGAGCTGACTGGATGGTCCTCCTCAAGCCGGGGAGGACCACATTTGCCTTGCTTAGGGCCGATTCCCCGGCACCTATTAAGTGCTGTGCTGTGCCCTCAAGAAGTTCGTGTTAAACGAGTTACTGCTACTCCTAAATGAACAACCTGCCGGAAGTAAACAAAACCCTTAAAATGAGATCATCCGAGCTGCGCCGGGGCCTTCGGTCTGCGCAGCTCTGCCAGTGACTTTGGCAGATGGGATGGAGGTCACTTTGTGTCTAAGTCGACAGCGTTTTCAGAGCATAAAGATAAAATATCTGTGTAAGCATACTGTATTTTTAGAAACCAGCCGGGTGAAAAAGAACACAAATGCTCAAGGGAATCAGAGAAAGATGCAGATGCCAAAACACTGTTCAAGGAAAGGCTGGATGTGAGGGCAAGGAGAGTTTTCCACATCACGGAAGAACACGATGCTTGAAGCCACCTCCGAAAGAGGCAACTGATCAATTTGGGAACGTGCAGTGTTTTTCTGGAGGAGTTCTAGGGGAAAGAGGGAAGAGGAGAGAATAAGGGAGGAGGACGTAAGCAACATAAAGAGAGCCACATTGATTTTGCAGCGCAGTCTACACATGGAGCAGGCCAGCACAAGGCTGGGGCAGCTTTCCTGACGGTCCTGGAAGGGTTGTCGGGGGTGTCAGCAGAAGGGGACAGGAAGAAGGGGAGTCCTGGAGAATGTCAGCTTCTCCAGGAGTCACAATGGTCAGGAGCTCAGATGGGAGAAGAAAGGCTTGGCTCGGGGATATTCTTATCCTGCTTGTCCATGGGCTGAGAAAGTTTGTCTTCCTGACTTTGCACCCTTTGGGAAAATGAAGTGGTTGGATCCAGTGCTTTCTAAGATCTTTGGGCCCCTTTTATAATTACTTATGAATATTACTATTAATAACACCATATAATCAGCATCACCTTATTTTCACATTTCAAATCTAAAATTAAAATGCAGCACTGACATTTTCAGCAGGTAGGTTAGTAAGTTGCCAGAACCAAGATATGTATGGGATCTTCATATAGTAAACCGAGGAGAATGGGATCCTCATATACTAAGTCAAGGAGAATCATATATGGGACCCTCATGTACTAAGTTAAGGGGAATCATATATGGGACCCTCATGTACTAAGTCAAGGGGAATCATATATGGGATCCTCTTACTAAACCAAGGGGAATCATATATGGAACCTCATACACTAAGATGAGGAGAATCATCAGGAGAAAGCCGTGGAGCATTAGAAGCAATACAGGGAGGCGTGTATCTAGGACATAGCCCGCTTCCAGGCACCTGGTGACAGCCACACGGTGACAGAGGCACCACCCCAGTCTTCCAGCGACCCCGGGATACAGCTCCCTGCTCCTCTGTTCTCAACCCACCCCACCACACGCAGGGCCCCCTCGGCTGTTGGTTGGACAGGGGACTCACCACATGCTCACGGATGTCGTGGCTGAGGCCGGAGGCCTGCTGACGCTGATAATACTCCAGCTGCTTTTCTGCCAACTCTACCCGTTGCAAGAGATTTTCAATAAAGTCCTGCAGTCGGGCTTTGCCTTGAACCTCCTTCTCAGCCGCTGCTTCCAGGAAATGGTTGAATGTTACGACTTCTCTGCGAGGAGAAGATGTCAGAACACAAAGTGGAGATGTGACACCAGAATTCATTCACGAACACCCTCCGATGGGCTCCAGGTAGGGCAGCAAGGCGATGACAAGACGGGGAAGGTTACCATGCAGGGGATTACACATGATTACATTTTAGTAGAGGAAGTCACTATAAATATAAAAGCGAAAGTGTGGGTTAGAGAGATGGCTTAGCAGTTAATGCACTTGCCTGCAAAGCCTAAGGACCCACATTCGACTCTCCGGGTCCCACATAAGCCTGATGTGCAAAAGTGAGGCAAGCACAAGGTCGCACATGCCCACTAGGTGGTGCAAGTGCCTGGCGTTAGATTGCAGTGGCTAGGGCCCTGGTGTGCCAATTATGTCTCTCTCATAAAGAAATTACAAAAGAAAGCATACACCAGAATACGATGAGGCTGACGGAACTGGGACTGGGAGCAAGAGGCCATCCTGACAAGCAAGGGAGGGTCAGGCCAGAGTTCAGGCAGCAATGGCAAGACCAGCCGTTTGCATGAGGGTGCCTGGAGGAATCAACCACACAGACAGTGAAAAGGGCAGAGCAGGGACACGCAGGCCGGGCTGACCAGCATGGGGCGTGTCACAGGTCACTGAGGTTCCAGACGGCATTGCCGTGCAACGGGACCAGTGTGTGCTTTTAGACCAGTTTTGACTAGATTGTCTTTTATTATTATTATTTTTGATTTTAGACAGGGACGGAGAGAGAGAGAGGAGAGAGAATTGGCACGCTAGGACCTCAACCACTATAAATCAAACTCCAGACACTTGCGTCACCTAGTGGGCATGTGTGACATTACGCTTGCCTCACATGCACCTGGCTTATGTGGGATCTGGAGAGTCAAACACGGGTGGTCTTTAGGCTTCACAGGCGAGCGCCTCTCTCTCCAGCCCTTGACTACATTTTCTTAACAGAGTGCCAGACTCTTGTATGACGTTTTGGGTCTGGCTTTACATGGATGGCTCGGGAATTGAACCCCAGGTCTAAGGGTTTGTAAGTAAGTACCTTCAATAACCGAGCCCATTTCCCTGGCCCACTGACTTAGATTTTCAAAGTCTGGCTTTGGGGTGTTAAGTCCTCGGAAGAGGCAGGTCTGGAGGCCAGTGGCCTCTTCACTTACTACCTGTGCTGACTAAGAAACCACGAGCGTCCTCCCAGTTAGCCCTTTAGCAAGTCTTCGTCCCTACTGGGGTGAAGGAATTCTGTCATTCCTTCACCTGTTGGCTACAGCCATGTCCTTAATGTAGCTTCAAATGACTCTCAACCTGAAAAAATAGCCTCTCCTTGCCTTGACCACATGACGGTCGAGATGCTAGAGGCTGTGATCAAACCCCAACTGCTTCTTTCAGCAGAAATTAACGAACTCTACTTGTTCTATGTCTAACTTCAGCCAGTTGTTTCAAACAGCAAATTAAAGTAACCATTGTTCCCCTTCTCAACCTCCACGTGGTTTTAACCGTCGCCAGGTAAGTCGCAGTTGCGTACAGGATCACTGCAAAACGCTGTTAGTGGCTTGCAGGTTCTTCACTGAGGGTGACTCATCAGTGTCTTTTCTTTCCCAAAGGCATCATGTCACACTTGGTCCTAATGAAGCGTGACAGGCATGTCCCCATAGCAGTGGCTACACATCTACTATGTGGAAAACAGACACACATCCCTGTCGAGTCTTACAAAGCATAAATTTACAAAAACAGAAAACCGACTAGCTCTTACAATGATTCACTCACGGAAACACTCCACGTGCCTGCTCCCTGTCCTGTCCAGGATCAAACGCAAACCCAATTCCTACAGAACCTCAGCATCTTTCAGTAGCCAAGAAATACTCACATAAGAGAAAGAAGAGTCCTTATGAGAAAAAGTTTTCTTTCATCAAGTTTTGAGTTCACTTCCAGATGTTTCCCTATGAGCCCTAGATAGAAGACATGCACTTTCCAAGGCCAGAGACACAAGCCAGTTTTCAACATCTACTGTTACTTGCTTTATGTCAGCCACAAACCTTGGCAGCAGGAGAGCTGTGGATTGATCCACACACTACCCCAGGCCTTCCGTGCATCCCAGCTTGGGTTTAGCTCCAATGGATGGAACATCGTCCCGGCTGAAAAGCCACAGGAAATATGGACCAAGAAAACGGATCCATGTCCTGTTTCTAACATTAAGACTTCAATTCATTTGGGCTCAAGTCCAGGGAAGGGATTTCCTGGGTAGTATTTAGGACAACTGAATCATAAAATAACCTTCAAATTGGACTTACAGGAAAAGGAACAAAAGGCTTGCCATTTTTTTTCAGTCCATCTGGTTGATCATATCTTCTATATTTATTTGATTATACAGATTTTTCACATTTATTGTGGGAACTACAAAAACTGATCTGCAAGTGGATTCAACAGGTCAGAGGCTGGTCAAACTGGGAAGGGGTTTGTTTCTGTGTTCCCAACCCCACACTCACTATAGTGTTTGAAAAATACCCAATAGGCATTTTTATAACTAAATGCTATTTATTTGAGAAAGTGGCAGATACAGAGAGGCTGAGTAAGTATGGGTACAACAGGGCCTCCTGCCAACAAACTTTAGTTGCATGCACCACTTTGTGCATCTGGGTTTATGTGGGTACTGGGGAATCAAACCTGGGCCATCCGACTTTGTAAGCAAGTGCTTTTAACTGCTGAGCCATCTCTCCAACCCTGTAATTAATATTTATGTAAGATAAGAAAGATGCCAAACTCAATTAAATTCTCACCCACCCGAGGTAACCGCCATCAATATCCTGGTGTTTTTTCCAGTGTTTTTTTTCTCCTGTGTGTATACCTGTTACTCCTCTCAGACTCTCTGACTACAGTCTAGCAATTGAGAAGACAGAAAAAAGTGACAGCTTTATCTCATAGGATTCATATCGCAAAAGCAAGAGAATAAATCCAAATATAACCCCACCTGTCACCATGACTGCATTTTAAAATCATTTAATGCTTTGTTGTGGATTACATACAAAGCTTTTTAAGCTGATATTAATATTTCCAAATGATTGTGGAGTGTTACGCCACATTCTAGGAGAATCTTTTCTAATGTCCGTCATCCAATGATCCTGAGCCTGAAGCTGAGAAGTTAATAACCTTTATATTTTCAACCTATCTGCCACTAATGCTAACCTAATTTCAGTATGTGAAATGTCAACCAAGACAAAGAAAGACCCTTAAGATTCCACGTTTTAGCATGACTTTGCTCTATGAGGCATGTTAAATACATGAGGCGCGTTGCCTCCTCTTGTGCTAAGATTGTGATGAAAGCAATTGTGACTCACTGTGACCTAGTGGGCCTGTGCCTTTTTTTCCACTTCCTGTTAAATGGGAGGAGCTATCTACAGAACCACCTGTTTGTTTCCCCCTAAGGGATCTGGGGATTGTCTGAATGGGAAAGAAAGAGGTTTAGGCACCTTGCATTTAAAACCTAATTACTAATTACACTCCAAACAATGAAACATCCAGGAGAGGGGCAGACTGATCAGTCTGAGAGAAGAACGCGTTCGTTGACAGGGTACTGTTGGCTTCCACAGTACAATCAATAGTTTAAGAAATTATGGGCTGGAGAGATGGCTTAGTGGTTAAGCGCTTGCCTGTGAAGCCTAAGGACCCCGGTTCGAGGCTCGGTTCCCCAGGTCCTACGTTAGCCAGATGCACAAGGGGGCGCACGCATCTGGAGTTCGTTTGCAGAGGCTGGAGGCCCTGGCACGCCCATTCTCTCTCTCTCCCTCTATCTGTCTTTCTGTCTGTGTCTGTCGCTCTCAAATAAATAAATAAATAAATAATTTAAAAAAAAAGAAAAAAAAATTGTTAAAAAAAAAGAAACTACGGGAAACTCACTGTCATCTGCAAAGGAGATGAAAATACCCCTCCTCATTCCTATTATGCATCGTGTGAAATATACTTTTTCTCATCTATTTACACAAAGCAATATGTTTGTACCAGCTGAATGTAGAAATACTAAATTCTAGCTGCCCTATGAAGCCAGATGTTAAAGTATTTATAAAACTTTTTTTTACACACACACAAATTATTCCATTTTTTTATCAACATACAAAGAATTGGGTTTCATTATTGTGTTTTTCAGACAAAACTTGTCTTTGCATACAACTTTTAAAACAATGCGGTCAGACTTGGTGACTCATGCCTATAATCCCAGCTTGGGAGGCTAAGAGAGGAGAATCACTGTGAGCTGGAGGCCAGACTGAGCGACAGGGCGGGTTTCAGAGCAGCCGGGGGTACAGTGAGACCCCAACGACAACAAAACCGCGACTTGGCTGGGGGACATGGTTCAGTGGCTAGGCCATGACCCGCGCGTGGGTCCCCAGAACTGAGGAAACTCCGTATGTGGCAGTGTCCCAGGGGAGCCCCCGTATTCCTCCAGCGAGATAGCAGAATCTCTGGGAGCTCCCAGGCCAGCTTCAATCAGGGTGAACGCAAGGACTGACACACCCGAGGCTGTCCCCAACCCTCCGCACACACGTGTGCACCTGCGCTCACACACACGGACGTACAAAAAGACCAAAACAAAACTCGTAACTCTTCTTACGAAACTGATTTTTAGGAAAATAGCTTTCTAGGTGTTTTCATACAATGTCACTTAGGTGGATACGCAGTGACCGTGGGGTGCTGCGGGGTGGGGAGGCAGCGGTTGAGAGGAGCAGGTCACAAGGTTGCGCAGCTGAGCCCGATGAGGATGAGTGGGAGCGGGAGGAAGATGAGGCTGTCACACAACAGCGCGGCGCTGTGGCGTCAGGCCGGGACCCGCCACCCACAGCACCGTGTGAAGCGCAGACACCCTCAGTGAGACTCAACAAGGTGTGGCGGAAATTCTCCTGTACGGCTTCCAGGCCACTTCCTTCCTGGCTTTTGACATATCATTTATTGAAAGCAAGAAGAGTTAAATATTACTAAATCCAAGACGATGAAAAATATGCCTATTTAAAGCAATATTTGAAAAAAATGCCACAACAGTGCAAGAAACTGACAATAAAATTCGCTATTATAGCAACGATTTTCAGCCCTAGAATTCTGACAGTGCGCAGAAAACCAAGCATGCAAGAAAAAGACCTTCCTGTGTAGACAAAACTTTAGTTAGAAAAAAAAAGTCCTTGCTCCTTCAGGAGCTCCTGTACGCGCAGGATAACTATAACCTGGGAAACATGTTTTATGTCTTACAGATGGAAGCCCTGGATCACTTCTGAGATGAGGTAAAGACAGGCTGCGTTAGGAAAGTCAGAACCACGCTGTCATTTACTTGTGAAGCGCACACCTAACTGCTCTTTCAGAAACTGACAGGAGCGCCCACGCGTGCCCGGGGCTCTCACTGCAACTTACACACGCTGGGCTGCGCGTTGTTACCGGGGGTCAACGGCGACCCTCTCTGTGTTAGTTACCACCACTACTGTCAACCATTTCTGAGGCCTGAGGAGTTCAATCACAACACCCACAAAATGCTGGGCACCGTGCCACAGGCCTCTCATCCCATTGCTAGAGAGGTGGAGGCAGGAAGCTGTCCGAGGGAGCGCCGGCTAGCTAGTATGGCCACCGGGTGAGCTGGGGTTACAGGGGGGCCCTGTTTCAGAACCATAACGTGACAGCGGCTGGGGAAGATACTAAAGTGCCCACTTCACATACCGTGTGCATTCACACACACTCACACCTCACACACTGTGTACACACTCACACACCCCACACACTGTGTGCACTCACACACACCCACACAAACATACCGTGTACACTCACAAACACGCATACCACACACACCATGTACACTCACATACATGCATACCACACCCACTGTGTACACTCACAACATGCACACCACACACATCATGGACACTCACAAACACGCACTCCACACACCGTATACACTCACAACATGCATACCACACACACCACGTACACTCACAAACACACACTCCACACACCATGTACACTCACAAACACGCACACCACACACACTGTGTACACTCACAACATGCACACCACACACACCGTGTACTCACAAACACGCACTCCACACACACTGTGTACACTCACACACACACTGTGTACACTCACATACATGCACACCACACACACCTACACATGGAAAAGTATCTTCTGCATGTGTGCCTTCTTACTCTGTAACATGCTATTTCCTCTACCTGGGTCTCTCCCCTTGCCCCCCTCATCACCACTCTCTTTTAAAAATATGTTCTTTAGCTGGACGTGGTGGTGCACGCCTCTAATCCCAGCACTTGGCAGGCAGAGGTAGGAGGATCACCGTGAGTTTGAGGCCAGCCTGAGACTACATAGTGAATTCCAGGTGAGCCTGGTCTAGAGTGAGACCCTACCTGGAAAAAAAAATCTATATATCTATATATCTATATCTAGGTATAGATATAGATATATAGATATATATGTCATTTATTGATTTATGTACTTGCAAGCAGAGAGGGAGAGAGAGACAAATAGTGAGAATGGGAACACTAGGGCCACAGCCGTTGCAAATGACCTCTGAACGCATGAGTCACTTTGTGCACCTGGCTTCACATGGGTACTGGGGAATCATACTCAAGTCGTTAGGCTTTGTAGGCAAGTGATTTAAACATTGAGCCATCTCTCCAGCCGTAGTCCTCTTCTTTTAAAATTTATTTGAGAGACACAGAGAGGCAAATAGAGATAGGGAATGGGCATGCCAGGGTCTCTAGCCAGTACAAACGAACTTCAGGTCCATGCGCCCCCTTGTGCATCTGGCTTATGAAGGTAGTGGGGAATTGAGCCTGGGTCCTTAGGCTTCACAGGCAAGCGCCTTAACCACTGAGCAACCTCTCCAGTCCCCTAGTCCCCACTCAATGATCCCTCTAACCTCAGGCTCTCCCATGAGGAACCACTGCTAGACACCCCAGCCCCAAGTGGGCTGTGTTCTCCCACTAACCCTTTACCTCTTGTGGCGCACACCACAGGAGACTGTTCATGCCATTTTTCACGTTTGATCATAAATTCTATGAGTTAGGGGACCCTGTCTGTAGCTCCCAGAGTTCAGATGATGACAAAGAGCCTACCTACGGCGCCCCCTGCAGGGGAGGGGCGGGATGGAACCTACGGCGCCCCCTGCAGGGGAGGGGCGGGAGGGAACCTACGGCGCCCCCTGCAGGGGAGGGGCGGGATGGAACCTACGGCGCCCCCTGCAGGGGAGGGGCGGGAGGGAACCTATGGCGCCCCCTGCAGGGGAGGGGCGGGATGGGACCTACGGCGCCTCTTACAGGGTATGAAGGGCCGGGTCTACAGTGGACGCCTCTCTTCGACTTTTTTTTTTTTTTTTTGGTTTTTCGAGGTAGGGTCTCACTCTAGTCCAGGCTGACCTGGAATTCACTCTGTAGTCTCAGGGCGGCCTCGAACTCGTGGTGATCTTCCTACGTCTGCCTCCCGAGTGCTGGGATTAAAGGCGTGTGCCACCACGCCTGGCTTACTCTTCGACTCTTGAAAAACATATCGCTGTCTTCTCCTCCCGTAGGTGGAATTCTACCAAGTTATTCAAATTTAATTTTACATTACTGATTCATGAACTTTTCAGAGCTATGAGAAATGATAAAAATACCTCGCGCTAAAAATAGCATAACTATTGATCACACACAGCACCTCAGATATGCTGTAATGTGGACCACAAGCCACATCCTGAAGCAAGAGGCCCCCTCCCCACCCCAGGCACCTAACTGTGAACTTAGGAAGTCAGTCAGTTCCAGTATTCCCTGGGGGACCACCCACACGTGCCCCAATGTGCACCAGACCATCTGCAGGCTGGCTTCATTTCTGCTTTTGTGAGCCCTTTGCGCACCCCCTTCCCCGTGTGTGTGTGTGTGTGTGTGTGTGTGTGTACACATGTGATAGTCAGATACAAGCTTGGGGTGTCGATCTTTACCTGCTACCTTGTTTGAGATAGTGTCTTGGTTTTTGCTTTCCTCTGCACTAGCTGCACGACTGTCCTGGCTCTGCCTTCCCAGTGCTGTAGGCAGGCTGGGATGAGAGGTGTGTGAGCCACTGTACCTGGCTGCCCGTGCACGCTGGCGACCTGATGCTCAGACTTGCATAGCAAGCACTTTTAAGCACCGAGCTTTCTCCTCAACGCTTCTCCTTTGTGTTGCTTTTTGTATTTTATTTATTTATTTTTATTTATCTGACAGACAGAAAATCAAAGAGAGAGAGAGGAGGGAAGGAGGGGGAGAATGGGTGTGCCAGGGCCTCCAGCTACTGCAAAAGAACTCCAGATCCATGCACCACCTTGTGTATCTGGCTTATGTGGGTACTGGGGAATCGAACCTGGGTCCTTAGGCTCCACAGGCAAGTGTCTTAACTGCTAAGCCACTTACTCAGTCCTATTTTTTTGCTTTTTGAATGAACCAATATGTTCCTAATAATATTTTTCTTAACACCTCTAATAAGACAATTAAGTTGTTCTTATTGGCTATAAGTATATCAGCGCTTCATGCTAAGTCCTCAGGGAGTGTGAGGAAAAGAGGATAAAGAAACAGAAAATCTTCCAAGGTTTCCATGTTTTACCACATGCTGCCTCTATGAAAACATGTTTGACATGTGGCTTAGTCTGTATCAGTTTGTAAGTCTGCATAGAACAGAGCCCAGGTGTAGAAATACAGAAACCATGTGGGGCAGGGGCACAGACCTCTCTCTGCCCCACGGCCCCGGGCTTCTCACACAGCGTCTCTTGGCCCACTTCAGTCCAAGCTGGGAACCAGTTCCAGGGTGTCTATCCGTTATACTCTTGGTCATCCAAACATGGGAATGGCTTCAGGACACAGCAAAAGGGTTCACAAAGCCAGTGGCTAAGCGAATCTTGTCTTTTCAAGGCCAACGTTCCAGTGTAGCTCTGGATGGTACCCTGAATGACAGCGCCCACTCAGGCCGTCCCCGTGTGTCCCTTCTGTCCTGCCCTCTTGATCGGTTGGTGTCATTTCTGCTCTGGTCTCTAAGCTACAGCAATGCACTAACTTCACCTTGATGGCCAGGGTATGATCAGACCCCAGTGAAGAGGCTGTGGGCACATACGTGTCTCCTGGCTGGCCAAGTGATGGACGGAGGTTCTATCTGCTTACGCCCACAAAGCGGAAGGCAGACACTAGAGGTGGAATCAGGGGCCCACCTCCATCAGCGGATGCGAGCCGTGACACATGCCCCACCCTGCATGGGCAAAGCCATCTAGAGAGGCAAGCTGAAAGCCCTTGCTGGAAGCTAAAAGCTCTGAGCTAGGAGTTCTGGGAGCTGTACTTCCCAATCGTGCATAGGATGCCGCGGCGATGCTGCTTCCAACAGCCCAGTGCCAGCTGACATCTTCTTCAGTTTCATCAGAAAAAACAAATGATGTCACCTCACTGTAGCAGCACTCTGAAAATAGCAAAGAAGCAAGCCTACTCCAAAATGGGCCATGCTCAGGATTACATAAGTCTGGAGGCTTTGGGCAAATACCACGTTTTTGGAAGTCTAGCAAGGACACAGGGAACGGGAAAAGCGCTCGGCGGGGAGACGGAAACTGGGTTTCAGGCTCAGCTTTGCTACCAAACCTGTCCCAGGGTGAGTCACTCCCCAGCACCGGCCCTTAGTTCTGATCTGTGAGGGGAGCATGCCACCGTGAAGGAGACAAAGGGAACCTTCTGGTTTTAAAACCACCTATGACATGGTCTACCCAGGGAGGGGCCTTCATGGCCGTCCATCCTTTTATTGTGCCTTCTATGTCACTGTCCCGTGCCTACCATGGCCAATGCTCCCCTTCCTCAGTCCACTCACAGTGGCCTCTCTGCTGCAGGAGGAGCAGACCGTTCCTTCAGGTTTTGTGGCCTTGACGTCAGCTACGCTTCAGCCAGGCGCGGTGGCTCCCCCTTGTCATGGCAGCGTGGGGGAGGACGGCCTCACGAGCACGAAGAGCTGAGCTACCCATGCAAAACCACCCATGTGGCGGCACCCGTCTGTAATCCCGCTGTTAAAAAGGTAGGACTGGGCAGACCAGCTCGGCACTTAGAGGGACTTGCTTGCATAGCCTACTGGCCCAGGTTCAATTCCCCAGTACAAATGTATAGCCAGGTGCTCCAAGTGGTGCAAGATTTTGGAGACTGCAGTGGCATACAGGCCCTGGCATGCCCATGCTTGTCTGTCGCAAATAAATAAGCAAATAAGTAAAAATAAAGGCAGGACAGGTAGATTCCTTGTGCACTTCAGCTACTAGTCTAAGCAGAACAGGAGAGGCCCTGTCCCAAAAAGAGGTAGATGGTGTCCCCGAGGAGCGACACCTGAGGCTGTTGTCTGGCCTACACACACACACACACACACACACACACACGCCAAAAAAAATCAATTACATTTTTAAAAAAGGAAAAAAAGCCCTTACTCTGCATTGGCACATAGCACATTCATGAGTATTCTTCTTCCTTCAAAAAGCTTATGCCCAGGCTGGAGAGATGGCTTAGTGGCTAAGGCACTTGCCTGCAAAACCTAACGACCTAGGTTCGATTCCTCAGGACCCATGTAAGCCAGATGGACGAACATCTGGAGTTCATTTACAGTAGTTGGAGGTCCTGGCATGCCCATTCTATCTGTCTCTTCCCCCTCTCAAATAAATAAAATATTTAATTAATAAATTAAGTAACCTAAAAAAGCATGTTCCCATCACGGGAAAATGCAGATGAGGAATTCATGTCCCCAGAGACCCCCAGCACCATGCTGGGCACATCACAGGTGGCCCAGCAGCACTTTCCAAACTTACTGGCCGAAGACAATGTAGTACATTTGGAATTACTGCTATCATCCTCAATTTCTCCACATTCCTAGAGCCCAACTGAGCAACCCTGTTTTCTGGTTATAGATCCCTTGCTGCAAAGTGGCCTGGGTTGATTTACCTGATTAGGGCCAGTGCTACCCGACAGCTCTGACACCTCGTCAATAAATAAACGCAGCCCTCGGCAGGGCTCTTAAAGTTACCCCGACCACAAGCAGCATCTTTCTTGGATTTGCAAGCCAGACCCCTCTGGAAGGGGTGTGAGATGCCGGCGCAAGGCAGTTTCGATTCATACAAGCGTCTGTAACTCCCCTGAGCTAAGCTGATACACTGCGGGCTGTCCTTGGAGCAGACGCAGCCCGGCAGCCCTTGCCTTCCTGGGTCGCTGTTGTGGTTTTGAGACAGCCTCTTGCTCTGTGTTCAGGCTGGCCTGAAAGTTACGGTGCCACCCAGACTCTGGCTCCAAACTCCCAGGAGCATTCTTGTCTCAGCTGCCTGCGAGCTGGGACGGCAGATGTGCGTCACCACGCTGGACTATCCCGACTGTGCCTCATTTCAGTTTGGGATGTGTGGGCACGTGTGACTGTTCGTATGTCCGTGGCTGCTTGTGTGTGCATGTGCACACATGTATGTGGAGGTCAGAGCACACTTCGGTGCCCTTCAGGGACACTGTCCTCCTCTGTTTTAGACAGGTCTTTTTTAGACATTGGTCTCAAGCTGCCAACGAGGCTGGATCTGCTGCCTAGTGAACCCCAGGGGTCCTCCTGTCTCCCATATTCCCAGTGCTGGCATGACAGGTGAGCCACCGTGAGGATCAAACCCAGGTCCTCGTGCTGGAAAGACCTTTAACGTTCAGGGGACATCAGTATGTGTGCGTGAAACGACACCTGCAGGTCTCACCAAACCCACTATCTATCTGTGCTCTAAAGGTTCCCTGGCTTAGTGAGACAGTCACAGCCTATCTTCACAAGCGCCCCTCAAGCTTGGAGAATTTATATAGAGGCAAATGGCAGAGAACACACCTTCCGGCCCAACGAGGCTTCCTATGTGAGTAAAGGTGCCTCTCTGGGAAGCGCAGTCCTCAGAGGGGACAGTAAAGGGAAAGGCCAGAGCCAGGCAGGTCCAGGCACATCAACTGGGTGCCATGGGTCTGTAACTAACTGCTGGCTGTGTGCCCCATTCAGACGGCAGGGGCAGGGCAGGCCACAGACAACAGACACGGAGGGCGCTGTCCCCGTCACTCTCCTACAAGAGACCTAGTGTCCTTCTGGAAACAAGCCTCTTACAGTCCTATTTCTTACACAGAGAGGGCCTCCCACGGGCTTAAATGCAGACGCTGGCCACATGGCCACAAATGAAGGCTGAAGAAAAATGAGGACTTTATCTTCTGTCTAAGAGTTTAAGGTGATTTGATTGTATTTTTATTCCAAGTAGTTTTTCTTTATTAAACAAATGTTGCTGTTTTCCCCGCTAAGCCCAAAGTGACACACACATACACACACAAAATCAACTTGTGTCAGGGGCATAGCTCAGTGATAATGTGTGTGCCAAGCATCCAACTTCCAGCACTAAAAATAATAAATAAATAGTTTGTAACTCACAAACGATGAGCACAGACGCACGGTGATATAAGCTGAGGCACTGTGTTGAATATCAGGGACACAGAATAGAATGATGTGTTCATCAACAGCAGCCGGCTTAAAATCAACCACGTGTCCATGCCCCGGAATACCAGCCCCAGAGGAGCCACGTGACTCCACGTTTACTGTACAAACAACGCCTGCGACGTACGTGAGCACAGGGGTCAGGTGTGTCATAGTTCCATGCGGAGAAACAGAAACTGAGTTTACATGACATGTCTATGGGGGTTGGGGGGCATTTACTACACGGTGACGCATCCTCTCGACGGGACACATCCAGTTCTGCCTCACGACGCCTTTCGTTTTACAGGTCTGTCTGTGGTTTCCACTGGTTGAAAAAGCGACAACTTTGACTTGACCACCACACATTGTCATTACTGATCTGTGGATGCACCACTTTTATTTAATTAGTAACTGGTCCTCCGCCATGCCAAGCAGGAGTGAATCCCGGACAAGGACCTCTAGTGACGCGACCCCGCCTTCCCACCGCCTTGGTGCCCACATTCCACGTAGTCACTACCCCAAACTCCACCGTCACTACTCCTTACGCCATCAGCAAACACAACGTAGGAAATGAGTGAAATGATTTGGTGACTGTTTTACATTTGCTGCTCTTGAATTATACCATAATATCACCAGTTTGTATAGGCTCCTCTCTGTACACAGAGAAGATCCCACCTACCATTCTCCCAGCATGGCATGCTATGTCTCCTTGATGGCCATGACTGGTCAAAACACCATCTTCCCACCAGAGCACACCAGAAGCCAAACAACGCACTCAGTGGAGATCACTCCCTCTCAGCTGAGAGAAACTCAGGAGCCATTCAAGCCATGCTAACTGTGAAATTTAAGAAATGTCTAGAATGAACAACAACAACAACAAAAAACTCCAGGCATCCCTTTCAGGTAGAATGCAAACATTTAACAAGAGCAAGTCAATATCTCCTTCATATACAGGGTTTCTCATGAATCTCAGTTACTTACATCAGAAGGGTCAACAGAAAAAAGCGCCAGGGGACAAGAAGAGGCCGCTCTTTCCTTGACATCACTCAAACCACCTGGAAGCCCACCTTCCAGGACGGCTTAGTCTGTCGACTTTTATAACCTCTGCCCATGAATTCTGAGCCTCCATGTAAATGAAAAAAACAACATTTGGCATTTGAGGATCATCTTGAAGTGTCACGTATGTTTTTCTAGCTGGTGTGACGACCACAGTAAGCTGCCAGTGGCTCAGGTTTATTCCAGTACCATGCGTCATTTTACAGAAAAAAAGATCTCAACTTTAATTACAGAAGGGCAGCTCTATCAGAATTTTTTCCCTCTGAGTTTCCTAAAATGTCTCCTACTCCCAAATATAAATTATAATTAAATGGATTTTCAATTTTTTTTTTTTGAGGCAGAGTCTCACTCTTGCCAAGGCTGTCCTCAAGCTCATGGTGATCTTCCCACTTTAGCCTCCTGGGTGCTGGGATTATGGGCGTGTGGCACTACGCCTGGCTGGATTTTTAACTGATTGGCATTTCCTGAATATGGGAAAGGTAATCGGGAAGGGCAGACAAGCCAAAGCTCTTTGCCTCCTGTCATACTTGAGCAGGACACCATCTCCTGTTCTTGGCGGCATAACTGTTCCCAACCCACACTCCCGTTCCTGATGCTGGGAACGAATGCCACCTCGAGTGGGCGGTGACCCTTCTGAAAGTGCTGTCTGCCCTCTGCTCCCGGGTTGCCGCGCACCATACCCAAGCGCGGTCACCACCGCCAGAGCCCCACGCTCCTAGCACAGGTGCAGCCCAGACCCCCGCCAGCACACTGCCACCCCGGAACACGCTGCCACCAGGAGGGCGACGCCCCCGGGGCTGCGGGGCACCACTTACTCCTCCTTCCTGAGCAGCTCCTCCTCCGACTGGGTCAGGCGCTGCCGCAGCGCCGCGATCATCTCCACGGCCACGGCCACCTGCCTGCTCAGGGCCCGCTCTCTCCTCTGCACCTCCTGCTTCCTCTGCGTGAGCTGCACGAAGGCCGCCCGGACCTCCAGGAGCTCGGTGGTCTTCTGAGCCAGCTCTCGGGTGAGCTTGTCGATCCTCTTCTCAATGGTCCGGTCCACGGCCTCCACCACGCGCTGCAGCTTGTCCCTGACCTGCGCCTCCAAGGCAGCCTTGGTGTCCGCGGTGGCCAGGCCGGGGCTGGCCCGGGCCCCGTCCAGCGAGTCGGCGCGGATGTCCACGGCCGCGTAGGCCTGCACGAAGGACACGGGCCTCTCGGCCACCACCTCGAGGGGCTTCGGGGCCCGGCCCGGCCCGCGGGAGACGCTGTACAGGTTCACGTAGCTCGGCTTCTGCCTCTGGCCGCGCTGGCCCTGCGCCTTGCCCCGCTTGGGGCCCGAGCAGCCGCCGGGCTCCGCGTCCCGGGGGGACGGAAGGAGGCTGCATTTGGTCAGGAGGGTTCTTTCTCCATAGCTGTGACTGAACTCCAGATGCGCCCTCAAGGACGACAGGCTTCGAAACCGGGTGTGGTCCCCACACCTGGGGCAGCGGAAGGGCAGGCACAGGGCAGCATGCTCCAAGGACTCTCGCCAGGGGACTCCGCTTTCCTCAAAAGCTTTCTGTTGCATCACTGAAGGTCCTGTGTAGGAGACGAAGGGGACAGGTTACTTACTGTCTGCTAAAAAAGGAGCTACTGAAATGACCCGTACCTCTCTAGAAGGGCCTTGCTGTCTGCTTGTCCATACTTAGATCTGTGAGCATTACCATGCGGGAGCATGGGCAGACGGCTGAGGCTGAGGGTGCTGGCTTGTAAAGCCTACAGGCCTGGGCTCAGCTCCCCAGCCAGGGGCAAAAAGCGGCACAAGCATTTGGCAGCAAGAGAACCTGGTATGCACCCCTGGTATGTGCACGCAAATAAATAAACTTGTTTAAAAAAATCACCATATATGTATGTATGTATGTATATAGCTGCTCTTGGCCTCTCCTTCTATCCCTGTGGCCTTTTCCCCCTGGTTCTCCGCCACCCAACAGTCACTTCTGTTTTCAATGGCACATGTATTCAATTACCCTCTCTTTCCCTCCATACCACTTCCTTTAAGATCTTTTTCTCTTCTCCTGAGCTCTTTGCCAGTTTCATGATCTGCACTGACACCCACACACACAACCCCGGACACAAACACACACACTTTAAAACCACCAGGCACATGTGGTGGTGTACACCTTTAATCCTAGCACTTGGAAGGCCGAGGCAGGGGGGTCACTGTGAGTTTGAGGCCAGCCTGGGCTACTGAGTAAGTTCCAGGCCAGTCTAGACTTTAGTGAGACCCTGCCTCAGAAAAAAAAAAAAAAAATTACAAAAATCTGAAATTCAGCATCTGCATCTGAGAGAAAACACATGATAGCTGTCTTTCTGAGCCTAGTTCACTTCACTTAACATTATAGTTTCTGGGTCCATCAATTTTCCTACAAATGCTACTATTTAGTTTTCCTTTAGTGCTGAATCAAATGCTGTGAATAACCAGGATTTCTTGATACGTTCTTCTGTTGATGGGCACCTGTGCTGGCTTCATTCCTTAGCTACTGTGAGTACTGGCCATAAGCACGTGGGAAAGCACCTCTGGGCAGGAGCCAGGCCCCCTGAGCAGACCCCGAGGTGGAAGAGCTGGGTCATACAGCAGACACAGTTTCCACTTTCTGAGAAACGCCAACACTGATTTCCATCATGACCGCACTCATTTAGGCTTTTTGGGTTTAAGCAAATACTGTATATGATACTAAATACTGATTTTTATGTTAAACTTAAAACCTACAGCCTGTATGCCAAATCTAGCCAGTGTCATTCATTTCCACGTCATCTACTGTGGCCTGGGCACCACGGCAGACCACTGCAGCGGGATACCTAAGAGCTCAAGCCTGCAAAAGCAAGAATATTCATTACTCGGCCCTTACAGCAAAGCTTCCCAGCCCCTGCGTACTATGTCCTAGGGGACACAAAGACATAGGAAACTCACATAATTGTCACAACCGGTCCTAAGAGTGCATGCTCTGCCATCTTTTCTCACCTTTACCATCTCTAACCACCCATGGTGCTATAGAATAAGCACACCATTCAGCTAAAGAAGTTTCAACCTCAGAACTTTGAATTGTATATTTTTCTCTAGTTACCGGTGTGACAACAGAAAGTGCTCTCATAACAATAACGGTCCCACTCTGGCACTCTATTGGTATCTGGACAGCAAACATGTCATGCGTATCACTGGACATAAGCAGGGTCATGGCCGGACGTTCTGGATGGGTCTGGCTTTCCTCTGATCTCATTTTAGCACGAATGTCTGAGATGGCCAGCGTTTTAAAGAGTTAGCCATCAGCCTAAGTCCCCTAATAACAGAAAGTTCTTGTATACTTGCACGAATTTATTCTTTGCCTTAGCAACAGATGATGGTTACCACCCAAGTCTGCAAGAGCACAAATTCATCTCTTCAAGGAACGGTTTCTGCCTGAGCTGAGCGAGGGAAGTCCCGGGCCACGGGGGGGGGGGGGGGGTCCAGAGCGGGTCTCGGCGCGGAAAGTCTCTTTAGAGCACCCCCAACCCCTCAGAGGTTAGATGCGAACGGTCCCAGTCCGCAGGTGAGCACGGCTTCCAGGCTCATACACCTCTGCTTCCCGTGACAGGGGAACCCCACGCGGTGCGGAGCTGGGATTTTTACCCACTGGTTTTCTGGGTGAAGGATACAATTCCAGGTCCAGCCCGGGGCTGCAGGCGGCGGCCAGAGGGGAAGAGTCAGCGTTGGGGGGCCATCTGGGGGTGAGAAAATGGGAAACCGCGCACTGGGCGGCGCACAGCCTTCTGGGGCCCAGAGGACATCCCCGGGCTCAGGGTTGCGGGGGGCTCCGGTCCCGGGTCCCGGGAGAGCCGACCTCCCGCGCCCCCGCCCGCGCCCCGCGGAGGCCAGCGTGGGGGTTCGCGCGCGCGTGCGGAGTCGGGCGGCTGTCCCCCTGCGCGCGGGGCTGCGGGGTCGCGGACCCCCGCCCCGGGCTGGGACGCCCCAACTCCAGCGCGTCCCCTCCGCCCGGTCCGAGGGCGTGGGTCCCCCCGCCCCCCGGACACTTACCCGGACTTGTTGCTGCTGCTGTTGGTGATGATGATGGTGACGGTGGTGACGGCGACGGTGGCGATGCGGGCGCCGCGCGGTTTTCAGCAGAGCCGTAAATCAGGCCGAGCCGGGCCCGCTCCCGCCCTGCGCCCCGGCGGGTGAGCGGCGTCCAGGGCGGAGCACGGCGCGGGGCCGGCAGCGGGACGCGGGAGGCGGGAGGCGGCGCCCCGGGGACGCGCGAGGCTGTCACCGCCGCGCCCGCCCCGGCGCCACCGGCCCTGCGCGGCCCCGCTGGCCGGAGACCCCAGGCCTCCCCGGCCGGCCGAAGGCGCGATGCTGGCTGGAGGGAGGCTGGAGGGTCCCCGGTGAGGGGAGGGAGGAGCTTGCCAGCCGTGCCAGCCTTGCCCGCCCGCGCTTCCTGCAGGCCCTGGCAAGCGCTTTGCAGTGATGGGGAGACCCGGAAAGGGTAAGAGACGGTGAAGCAAGCGGGGAGGACTATCTCCCTAAAAAAGAAGGGGGGAAAAAAAGCCGCCAGCAGGAAGGCGCAACTCTTTGGGATAGAACTTTTCATCCGAGCAGCTGGCGCAGAAGGTACCAGAGTGTACCCCAGCCTTCCATAGCCAAGGTCCTGGGGCCCTGGCAGAAGTAAGCAGTAAGAGCAGTTAACAGTAATGCAACCCCCCACCTGAGCCCTCCGTCTCCGAGGTGCGTCCTTCCACTGGAGAGCTGTCCTCCAGAGCAGTGTCCTGTCCTGGTCGTTCAGCCTGCCCCAGGATAGCCCTCGTCTCCAGAAGGGTTGCCTTCTTACCTTCTTCCTCCCGAGTCAGCTGTTCCCACAGGGATTTTACGCATCTCCATTCATTTTAACGCTAGCTTGGTGATGGTTTCTGGTTTTAGCTTTACTTGAATTTTGTGGGGTTTTGTTGTTGTTGTTGTTGATGATGATGATGATAATGATGAGTGAATCATCACATTAATACATTTAAGAGCCCAGCCCTTGGGTTTAAACTTCATTCAAATCCTTGACTTTCAGATGTGGGCCAAGAGTTTTCTGAGCTGTGGGTTCCTCGTGGACAAAATAAGACACTCAGAACTTACCTTTTAACATGGTGGCAAGGATCATACGAGGTGATATTCCTGCCTCAGTCCTACACTGAAAAAAGCCAGCTGTAATTGTTGATGGTATTTCAATTATTGTCATTTAATTGAGAAGAGAGGAGCCTGCATGCCTCTAGAGGTCACGAGAGAGAGGGACCCAGTGCATAGAAATGGACGATGGAACTCTGTCCTGTCATGTTTTACTTTTTTGCTCCTAAAATGTCCCATATTAAATGACAGGATAGAGATGGTCAGGGACCTCTCCTCACTTAAAATAATGCCACAATTAAGGGTTGAGGAACTGGCTCAATCGATAAAGTGCTTACCATGTAAGCATAACAACCTGAATTTGGATCCCCAGCACCCACATGATAGCTGTGTGTGGTGGTGCATACTTGTAATCCAAGCACCAGGCAAGAGGAAACAGGAGGCACCCCAGACCTTGCCCACCAGCTAGTCCAGATGAATACCCAGGCTCAGAGAGGGACCCTGTCTCAAAAAGTGAGGTTGAGGGCTGGAGAGATGCTTAGTGGCTAAGTGCTTGCCTGTGAAGCCTAAGGACCCAGTTCAAGGCTCGATTCCCCAGCACCCATGTTAGCCAGATGTACAAGGAGCACATGTATCTGGAGTTTGTTTGTAGTGGCTGGAGGCCCTGGTGCACCGATTCTCTCTCTGTCTCCCTCCCCCCCCCTCTCTTCCTCTCTCTCTGCCTGTTGCTCTCAAATAGATAAATGATAAACAAAGAAGTAACGTTTAGAGCAATTGAGGAGGTCACTTGTCAATCTCTGACCTCTGCACATACTCACACGTGTTTGTACCCACCCCACACATATAAACATGAATACTTACACGTGTACCCCAAATACACAAAAGCTACAAATATCAAATTACTATGGAAAGATAGTGAGCATGGTGAAAACTGAATATGCGGGGGTGGGGGGTGGGGGGCGACACGGCTTTGAACCACAGGCACGTCGGACCTTCCAATTTACACTAATGGCTTCCAAAGTCTGACTTGCATAATGCGTGTTCACCCTCAAGCAGCAGGAGATTGGAATCTATGGGTTTTGAAAAAATCCGAGTCTGCTCCTGTCTATCTGGCGACTTTGGCGACTTCGGGAATTATCACAGATGAGCAGTGCCCTGTGTGACCAGAGAAGATGCTTCCTGAGTTGTAACCTGTGTGACCAGAGAAGGTGCTTCCCGAGTTGTGACCTGCGTTGCTGCCTGTCACACCATTCGTAACCCTGTAATACCTGAAACTGGTTCTTAACACACTATGTGCACGAGTGTTTGTGTCTCTATATGTGTGGGTGGGGGGGCAAGCCAGGGTCTCTTGCCACTGCAAGCAAACACCACATGCTTTTGCCATGCTTTGCCTCTGGCTTTGCGGGGTGTTGGGGAATTGAATCCAGGCCATCAGGCTTTGCAATCAAGTGGCATTAGCTGCCCCGCCATCTCCTCATCCCCTTGAAACTAGTTCTGACTCCCAAAGCCTGGCCTCTTTCCACTGCTGCTTTCCAGGGAAGGAGGAGGACAGCAAAGGGAATTCAGCACAGAGGAAGGACGGAGGGCAGAGAGCGAGATCGGCAGGGAAGGATGGAGGGGGAGGAGCAGATGTGGGATACAACACGGAGATTTTACTGAGGGAAAAGAGCCCTTCCAACTAGGGTTGTTGGGTTCCCCACATTGAATGGAGACATGTGGGGCTCCCTTTCCTGTTTATCAAATTCAACGTCACTAACTGTGTTCAGAAGGGATACCTTTTCAATGTAGGCATTCTGAACCAGCAAGACTGTGCAAACATTTTACACATCTACTTATTAAACACGCCGATTACATTACACCCCCACCACACAAGGATGTAACACAGACCCTCTGGGTGTGATAAGTACCCCAGGTAAAAAGCTGGCAAGGAGGACCGTGTCAGATCCGTGTCTCTCTCACCGTGCCAACAGCGAACCTCTCTGTGCAGTCGCAGCTTTCTGGGTGGCAGGGCTCATAATACTGAGGTGTGGCCTGAAAATCCAAAACCACCTTTTGGAATCAGAATCATCATTTCCTGCACGAGGTGCCAGGTCATTTGGGAGATTCCGTGGAGAGTTGCCACCACTTCCCAAGGAAGAGATGGGTGCATTTGGTCCCGGCTGGCCGTAACTTCAGTGTAAGTAGCAAGTCAGCCCTCCACTGCCCTTCAACCCACCCACGCAGCCGGGTGTCGACCTGCCTTCTCTCTGGAGCAGTGCGCTGCGCCTACTGCGCGCAGCCCCTAAGCCGCATCCTCTGCGCTTCGAAGCCGTGGCTCCAACCTGGCTTTCAAGCCTGGACCACCTCCACGAGGAAACTCTACGTCCCTTACATTGTGTTGGCATGGCAACCACCAAGCAACACCAGGCTCCCATGGCAGTCAGTTAGCCCAAGTGGATCTGCAGGCCATCCACGGAAGCTAAAAATAGACGCCTGAAGGCACAGTGTGGCTGCCTCCGTCAGGGAGGAGAGGCGAGCACTCAGCGTCCCTCGGTGGGTCGACATGAGGCCCACGGGGACCGGGCCTCGCCGGGCCTCTTCGGCTAGGAGCGGTGACTCAGGGCCGAGCCCCAGGTGTGTGACCCGCTGCGCTCCACCGAGCTGCGTGGGTTGGGTTGCAGCTAGCCGTCGTCCCTGGGCTTCAGCGTCCTTGCGGGACCGAGCGGGGGCTGGAGAGGCCTGAGGAATTTGCAGCGCTGCCACCCTTCCTGTAGCGACATTTGTTCCCGTGAGGTCACCGATGGCCTTCCTGAGAGAAAGAGCACGGTGGGTGACCATGTCGGTTCTTGAATAGCGTGTCACTTGGCGATTTGGCAAAATTCATTAGACGTCATCTTTTCTCATCCTAACAGTGACATATATTCATATACTGTGTGTGGTTCTAAACAGTTTTCCTACAACATGCCACTTAGCTTTCCTTACAAGGGTAGGAGATAGACATTGCTGATCTCCTGTCATGAATGAATCAACTGACTCACAAAGAGGCTAATGGGCTGGAGAGATGGCTCAGTGGTTAAAGGTACTTGCATGCAAAGCCTGTTGGCCCAGGTTTGATTCCCCACTACACACGAAAGTTCAGATGCACAAAGTAGCTCATGTGACTGGAGTTTGTTGGCAGTGGCAAGAGGCCCTGATGTGCCCATTGTCATTCTCTTTCTCTCTGCCTCTCTCTCCTCTCAAATACATAAACATTTTTTTTTTAAAAAGAGGTTACCATTGTACCATTGTTAAAAGCAAAAAGGTAGCAGAAAGAATGTAGGAGCTAAAGGATTGCAGAGAGTGTCTGAAATACCGTCTTCTGGACACAGAGTAGCAGCTGCCTTCAGGTCCCTACCGCGGCTGCCGTTACGCGTGCGGGATCTGTATAGTATTGGGCCTGTCGTAACGCGCTCACGGTGGCAGGGGACAGCAGAAACAAAACCAACATCCAAACAGACCGGGGGCCACTTGGAAAGAAGCTGTCCAGTGGAGGGAGGGTGTAGTAGGGAGATCAAGAAGGGTGGCAAGAAGGGACTATAATTAGGGCACAGTGTAAATAGGTGTGGAGGTTGTGAATAAAAGGTTAAAATATATAAAAAAAATTAACAGAGAAGTCAGTTGCTCACTTTTACACTGACAGAAAATTGTAGATCTAGGATTTGAATCCAGGCTACCTAAATTAAGACCCCACGTGTTTAGCAGTTATTCGACAATATGTCCGGTGGCTAGATCCCTGCCTTGAGCTCTGAGGGCCTTTGAAAATGAGCTGCTGAATATGCAATACACAGCTAACGTGCTAGAACAGTCTCGGTATCCGTTTCTCATAACTCTCCAAGCCTTCTTTCTTGGTACTTTATAATGAGAAGAGCCATCTTTAAGACATCTTCTGCAAGCAAAATGGCTGTGGGAGAGAGAGCTTGTATGCCTGTATGATGGGATAAGCTTAGAGAAAATGATTCCATTAAAATGTGGGGATTGTTAAGTAATGCCTTGGAATTATGCAGCTATAAAGTATGAATCATGGAATTCATGCTCTGTCAAAATAGAGCCTGTTTCCTGGAACCTAAAATATAAAGGCTATTTTAGGTGAAAGTTACATTTGCTTTTAGAAACAGTGTGGGGGGTAAAAAGATCATTTTGGTATAGGTAAGAGAGAAATGAACTTAAGAAAAAGTGTGTGTGTGTGTGTGTGTGTGTGTGTGTGTGTGTGTGTTCCCTCTGTGGAGAAAAAAATATATATGAAGCACATTAAAACCTGGCTAAGGGCTAGAGAGATAGCTCAGTGGATCAAATGCTTGCCACATAAGAATGAGGACAGGAGTTCGAATCTCTAGTACCTATGTAAATGCTGGGGAGTGTGGTGGTCCTCCTGTAATGCCCGCACTCAGGAGGCACCGACCAGGGACCCCCCAGGGCAAGAGAGATGGCTACAGAGCTCATTGATCGAATCCTGGGTTCAAGTGAGAGACCGAGTCTCAGTCAGTAACGTGGACAGTGATTGAGGAAGACACCTGACTTGAACCGCTGGCTTCCAGATGCACAGGCACATACACACATGTATATTTGCACACACCTGTGTCCACACACATGTACACCCCACCCACAAATCCTGATTAAACCCCTCACCCAATATTACAATATGAGTAATTTTTAAAAATTTTATTTATTTGAGAGCAACAGAGAAAGAGACAGAAAGAGAGAGAGAGAGAGAGAGGGAGAGAGAGAGAATAGACGTGCCAGGGCCTCCAGCCACTGCAAACAAACTCCAGATGCATGCACCCCCTTGTGCATCTGGCTGACATGGGTCTTGGGGAATCGAGCCTTAAACCATGGTCCTTAAGCTTCACAGGCAAGCATTTAACCTCTACAACACTTCTCCAGCCCTAATTTGTAATTTTTAACATTATACTTCAGTGCAGGTATCTGAATATTCAATCAGAGCCTTTTTATCCTTTTTTGGCTACAGATATAATTCTAACTAGAAAGACAGCAGATCGCTCCCACCACCCCCATCAATACATGGCTGGTTTCCTAGGTTATGTTAAGAGATGCATTCTACCAGACAGCTTATGTCTAAGACTATAAAGTGATTTAAAAAGCTAGCTTCTTAGCCTGCTATGGGGGCACATGCCCTTAATCCCAGCCCCTGAGAGGTTGAGGTAGGAGGATCACTGTGAGTTTGAGGCCAGTCTGGGCTATAGAGTGAGTTCCAGGTCAGCCTGGGATAGAGTGAGACCCTGCTTCAGATAAACAACAAAAGCTAATGTTTTTAGGATGTGTTATAAGCCAGTAATAAGTATCATTCTCCAGTCTCTACTTTCTAGTCTAGTCTCAGTCTGAGACTGAATTGTTCAGTCATTTTAAACTTTATATTAGAAACTAATAAATTTTGGGATCACAATTATAAGTGTGAGTTTTCACAACTAGACACATAGTGTAACCAGCAACCAGGTCACAAAATACAGTGGATGCCTGTGGGACACACCTGTGGCCTGAGTGCTCAGGAGACTGAGGCAGGTGGTGGTAGGTTAAATACATGGACCCAATATATTCAGTGCTTTATTAATTTAACTTCCCTTGGATCTGTCAGCTTCAATAAATCCCTTCCTCCATAACTGTGCCTGATCTGGAAGTTTATCTCAGCAAACCTGAAGCTGTCCGCTACACAGGTGGATCATGACTTTTGAGACTGTCTGGGCTCCATGGAAGAAGCAAAGAAAAGAAAGAGAGTAATTGCCTGCTCCCCAGAATATCCCTTCCTGTTCCTGCTACATGTTTAGCCCTGCATTCTCCAAGGGTACTCCAAGTGTACCAACACGGGGCGGGCTCTGGACCTCACGTGGACACGGTTCCATTCTGCACACTCTTTCCTACCGTGTGCTTGTGACACCCTCCCTCCGGCACGTCGCGCGCGTTCATCCCATGGCTGCGCAGCGCTCGTTCTGGAGTTCTCTGCTGACGTGTGACTACTCAGCATGAGCACCTGGAGCGTTCAGTTTAGTTCCATGACAAGCTGATGCACATGCTTCAGGGAGATGCTGAACGTGCACATGGTGGGCAGACCGTGTCCGAAACGGAGCTCAGACTTTCAACTTCTTGGCAGTCCAGAAAGCTAAATGGCAACCTCAGAAATAATTGTTGTTAAATGCCAATTTCCCTAAGTGTTGGCCCTACTTTTTAATTATTAATTTGTATTTATTTTCATATACATTGCAAATACAACATATATATTACATTTATTTGCAAATAGCACCCATATAAAGCCATATGCACAAGGTTGCCCCTGCTGCTTGCGTCTGTCTGCAGTGGCAAGATGCCCTGGCGTGCCCTCCCCTCCCCTCCCATCTCTGCCTGCAAATAATAAATACATTAATTAACAAACCCTGCTAGCAGGATTTGGATTACGATAATGAAAAGTTTATAATTTGAAAAGCATTGACAACTTCAGAATTCTTAGCGAAGAACTAAAAACTTACATCTAAATTTATTTAGCTTCCCTCCAGGATGCTGGCAGCTGACAGTGTAGGAATGATATATATCTTTTGTTGGCAGTAACCCAATGCACATCTGTATTTTGGTATTATACATGGTATGGTTTAACATCTAATTGTGGATGATATACAGAGATACAAACTGTTTTTACATGATGATCTTATATCCACCACATTTTAGATTCAATTATTAGTTCAAATAGTGTAGCCATCGCCTTCTCGTTGCTGGGACAAAATCCCCGACCAGAAGCAGCTTATGGGAGGAAAAGTTTTACTTCTGCTCACAGCTTCCGGAGGAGGTCTCATCATGGTGGGGGAGCATGGCTCACATCTTCACGTATTAGCAAGAAAGTGGTCTGAGTGGGCTCACTCATGGACACCCAGTGGGCTTGCCTAATAAACCTCAAGGTCCACCCCCAGTGACACACCTCCCTGCAAGCTCCACCTCCCTGGGGCTCCCCAAGTTGAGAATTAAGTAGGAAGTGTAATCACAGAATCTTTAGGCTATAAGGGGACATTTTACTTTCATGTCACCACAAATAGTTTATATATTATTCTGGATTTTCTTAGTATATCATCATGAGCTCTACAAATAATGACAGCTTGACTTCTTCCTTTCCAGTCTTTATTTTAAAAACAAGTATCTTCTGATGGTTAGACTCTCTAGTCAAATATCAAATATGAGCCTTAAGGCTAATACCCCTATGTCAATTTCAGTCAAAGAAGAAAGAGTTTCAACATTTTACCACTGGGTATGCTGTCTGTGGTTTGATTTCCGTAGTGTTCATCACTTCAGAATGTTGAGGGCTGAGAAGGTGGTTTAGTGAGTAGAGTTCTTGGCTGGCATGCACAAAGCTCTGGGTTCTGCCCTCTGCACCACATTAACCAGGTGTGGTAACTCACATACATAATCTCAAGTCCCAGCGACCAGAATGTAGAGGCTGGTGGGTTAGAATTCCAGTGTCTTCCTCAGCCACATGAACAAGTGTGGGCCCAGCCTGGGATGCATGAGACCTGTCTCAAAACAAATGACAGAAAGGATGTTGCTTTGTATTCCTAGGGCACAATAATTTTTTTGTTTATTTTATTTATTTATTTGAGAGCGACAGACAGAGAGAGAAAGAGGCAGATAGAGATAGATATATATATAGAGAGAGAATGGGCACGCCAGGGCTGCCAGCCACACCAAACGAACTCCAGATGCATGTGCCCCTTGTGCATCTGGCTAACGTGGGTCCTGGGGAATCGAGCCTCGAACCGGGGTCCTTAGGCTTCACAGGCAAGCACTTAACCACTAAGCCATCTCTCCAGCCTACAATATATTTTTAAAATATACATATAGGGCTGGAGAGATGGCTTAATGATTGCTTGCCTGCAAAGCCAAAGGATGCAGTTTGATTCCTGAGGACCCATGTAAGCCAGGTGCACAAGGTGGTGATGTATCTGGAGTTTATTTGCAGAGGCTGAAGGCCCTGGTGTCCCCATTTTCTCTCCCTCCCTCCCTCCCTCTCTCTTTCTTATTCTCTCACAAATAAATAAATAAACGAACAAACATGCATATAGTAAAATTAGGGTACAGAGGGGAACAGATTTTCTTAAATTATCTCTTTACAAGAATCAAGGTATTCATAACATAATCCTCATTTTTATGTGAATTTGGTTGTTAGTTTTTAAGTGCTAAATAAAACTTACATTCATAGAATAAGCTCAATTTAGAGAGGAATAAATTCAGTTGTATACTATGTTGTTAAAGATTTTATATCTATGTTTGTTAGAGATTGATGTGTAATTTCTTTTTGTGGTGCCCTTGTCAGGTTGAGTTGGGTCGCATTGCTTTCATAAAAGGTGCACTAGAAAAACAAATGTCTCTTTTCCAATAAAAGAGCTTGTATAAAGCTTGTTACTTCTTTATGTATTTTTTTCAAAAATTTACTAGTAAATCCATGTGAGCCTATAGTTTCCTTTGGGGAGGATTTTTAAACAACAGGTTAAATATCTTTAATAGATATTGAGTTACTTGGTGTTTCTATTTTTTATAGTCTTAGTAAGTGATATTTTCTAAAAATTTTTTTCATTTCCCTCAAATTAATTTCTTTTAAATTGTTTCTATTATTTTATCATCTTTTTCATGCCTATGGGAACTTTCTTGATGCCTCATTATTCTTTATAATGATGTTTTATATATCACTTCTTTTTCTTACACACCCATGCCCTTTGCCATATCATTTTATTAATTCTTTCAAATAACAACAGTTGCTATCATTCATTGCGTCTGCTTTGCTGTGCACTAATTTCTGGTTTTTTTTAATATTTTTTGTTCATATTTTATTTATTTATTTGAAAGTCAGAGAGAGAGGGAGAGAAAGAGACAGATAGAGAGGGAATGAGTACGCCAGGGCTTCCAGCCACTGCAAACAAATTCCAAACTCCAGACGCATGCACCCCCTTGTGCATCTGGCTAACGTGGGTCCTGGGGAAATGAGCCTTGAACCGGGGTCCTTAGGCTTCACAGGCAAGCGCTTAACCGCTAAGCCATCTCTCTAGCCCAATTTCTGTTTTTACCATTATTTTTTCCTCTCTTCTTTCCTTCCATTTAACTCACCTTCTGTTGAAGCTGCCTAACTGAAACTTAAAATTGATGAACTTTGGTCTTCTTCATTGATGTATGGATTCAACCAATATATTTTTATACACTACTTTAGCTGAATTTATAAGTTCTGATATGTTGTGTCTCCATTATGATCTTGTCAAAATGTTGATAATTTGCATTTTGCTTCATTATTTTAAAAAATATTTTATTTATTTGAGAGAGAAATGCAGATGGGTGGGGGGAAAGAGTGTGCCAGGGTGCCAGGGTCTCCAGCCACTGCAAATGAACTCCAGACACATGCACCACCTGTGCATCTGTGTTTACATGGGTACTGGAGAATCAGACCTGCGTCCTTTGGCTTTGCCTTGGCCAGCAGGTGCCTTAACCACTAAGCCCTTGCAAGCTTTTGATGACGCCTCTCTGCTTGGGTCTATGGCCGTGTGCCACCTTCCTCTGCCATTTGTGGAGCCTCCCCTGGAACCTGCAAGGCTGACATGAACCTTTCCTCCCATCAGCTGCTTCTGGTCCCAGCACTGAGGGTCACATTGCTGGAGTCACTCATACTGTTCTGTGCCTATGCAGTAGAGTCAAGGGAGAATTCAATTACAAAATGTCACCAGAATAATGATTTTTCAAACAAGCCATCAAAAAATAGTGAAGTCAGGCTGGAGAGATAGCTTAGTGGTTAAGGTGCTTGCTGACAATGCCAAGGGACGCAGATTCAATTCCCCAGTGCCCAGTTTTTTCTCTCCTTCTCTCTCTCCACCCCCAAACACACTTCAGGGTTGTACTCAAAAATCCAACCCCAGTGACACTTCATCCAGCAAGGCTGCTGGGGACTCAAGTTACTCACTTCATGAGAAACATCTCAAATCGCCACCAGCTGGGAAGCAAGCATTCAGAACACATGAGCTTATGGGAGATTCTTAATACAAACAACCACGGCATGGCATGTCCTTGTTCATGTGTGTGCAGTGCACACGTGTGAGGGTGGACGTGCACAAGTGTGTGTGTATGTGTGTGTGTGTGTACCAGGAGACAGCCCCGGGTGTCATTCGTCAGGCACTGTGGACTTTCCTTGGCTTGCAGCTCATCAGGTAAGCTTGCCGGACTGGCCAGTGAGTCGCAGGAATTTGCTTCTATCTGCCTCCCCAAAGCATTCCACAGCACTTGGCTTTGATTTATTTATTTTTTTAATGTGCATTCTGTGGATCAAACTTAAGTCTTCAGGCTTATATGGCAAACACTTTACCAACTGAGCCATCTCCTTAGCCCCAGCTGGTGTTTAATCCACCCTGACAATCATAAACCTTCCTTTGATATATTTAATTTAAAAGTAATAGAACTATGCATATCGTTGGAATTTATACATATTACATTGGTATTGATTTTTCTACTAGGAACATCTGTTTTCTATACCATTTTTTTCTTCTCTAGGACTAAAGAAACCTTTAAAATTACCATTCATTTATCCATTCTATTATCTTATAACTGTTCTTATAATGGTTCTCTGGGACATGCAATATACAACATTAACTTCTAATTAACTAATACAAAAGGTTATCCACTTACCTTCTATTTTTGTATTATTCTCAATATAATTAAACCCTCAAATGACATATGACCAGTATTTTATACAATTGCTACTCATTTATATTTCTTATTTATATTTACCAATTTAGCTTCTCTCTCTCTCTCTCTCTTTTATGAGAATTGGCATGCCAGGGCCTCTAGCCACGGCAGTCAAACTGCAGACATGTGTACTACCTTGTGCACATGCATGACCTTGTGTATCTGGCTTACATGGGTTCTAGGGAGTTGAACCTGGGTTCTTGGGCTTCTCAGGCAAGTGCCTTAACCACTAAGCCATATCTCCAGTCCACTCTCTCCTTTTTTCAGGTTAATTTCTCATTGTATAAACTAGGCTGGTCTAGAACTCTACATAGCCCCGACTGGCTCAAGAGTCCAGCCACCCTGCAGCCTCGGCCACTCCCAAGCACTAGGGTTACACGTGTGCGTCATCAAGCCTAGCTACTGGTGGTCTTTATTTCCTCCTACGTTTTCTTGTTTGTATTTTGGGAGTAATTTTTTTTTTTTTATTGTTGTCACTTTTCAAGGTAGGATTTTGCTGTGGCCCAGGCTGACCTGGAATTTACTGTGTAGTCTCTCAGGGTGGCCTTGAGAGACAGTGATCCTCCTATCTCTGCCTCCCAAATGCTGGGATTAAAGGTGTGCACCACCAAGCCCAGCATGTTCTATCTGAAGAGTTTTCATTAAGAATTCCTTTAATTTGGGCTGAAGAGATTGTTTGGTGGTTAAAGGCACTTGCTTGAAAAGCCTGATGGCCTGGATTCAATTCCCCAGCACCCATGTAAAGTCAGGTGGACAAAGTGGCACATGTGTCTAGGGTTCATTTACAGTGGCAGGAGGTCCTGGCATACCCATAATGTTTTTCTCTCTCTTCCTCTTTCTCTGTGCTCTTTCTGTCATAAATCATAAATTAAATAATTCCCTGAATTTTGTTTGTCTTAAATGACCTAATTATGCTGTCATTATTAAAAGCTGCTTTCAATTCTACATCACCAATTTCCTTCTAACGTTCGCTGTGTGGGCACTGCTGTGGCATGGCAGCAGAAGTCCCTTCAGTATGCGGGTTCTCACTCTTCTCACCTTCGGGAGCTCCTAACCGATCCCTCCCTAATACCTGCCATTAGGTAAAGGCAGTGGCTGGCTCAAGGTCATGGCATTTCCTCAGGGACAATGCACATCCAGTGACTGCTTGATATGGGCATAGAGTGTCGGTCCTCAGCCTGGACACATCCAAAGGGCCTTTGCGGCTCCCATCTGCTCCAGTGGCTGAGGTCACGGCCACAACCACACTGTTCTCCAACTTCTTCATCTGCTCAATGCTCATTTCTTTCCTCCTTCCATCACAAGGAAAATGTCCCTGCTGGCAAGTTCAAATATATTGCCCATGGTTGGATGTCCACCTGTGCCTCGCTGTCTCTGAAAGTGTCCCCAGAAATCCTTACTCCTTAGTATACGTGAATGTGTATTCCCTTGCACTCTGGATCAGAGTGGACTTGAGTAAACCACAGACATCTTGTGAAGTTGGGTTGTGGGACTGTTGGAGCTGCCTGATAAAAGCTGACACAACCCCAGCCTTTTCTCTTAGATTTTCCACAGGGAGAGAAATGGGCCACCAGGTAATGAGGACACTCACACAGTGTTCCCCAGAGGTTAACATGGGGAAAAAGCAGCCAGTGTCACCTTGCCCACCTTATAAGGAAGCATTTGAGAGAGGACTTCCCAGCCCCAGACAAGACTTGATTTAGATGGTTGCACCCCACTAGCAGCAAACTGCATCTTCTAGAGCAGAGTGGGCCCCATTGGTGAGCTATCATTGAATTGTCTTCTAGAGCAGAGTGGCCCCATTGGTGAGCTGTAACTGAATTCTCTTCTAGAGCAGAGTGGACCCCATTGGTGAGCTGTAACTGAATTGTCTTCTAGAGCAGAGTGGGCCCC